>NC_057806.1:550391932-550708387 GCF_018294505.1 Triticum aestivum
CCCGTCGCCTCGCCTCGCCAGTGAGCTCCTGCCCCAGCCGCCATACATGTCCACACACACACATTGTTTTTTAGTTATAGAAATTTTCTGTTTTTTAGTTATAGAAATGTAAGAAATTTTTCTGTTTTTTGGTTATAGAAATATTAGAAATGTTAGTTATATAGAAATATTATATAAATGTTAGTTATATAGAAATTTTAGAATTAGTTTTGGCTAGATGAATTAGATTAATGTCAAATTGTTAGACGATGATCGATTTTTTTAGTTTCTTATAATTTTAGTTATAGAAAAATTTAGAATTTGCATATAGAATTTTAGTTATCACAATTCAATCATTTAAAAATGTTACTTTTGCGGGCATATAGTATTTGTTCTCGGCGATGCCCGGCCCGCATCCTCGCCGTCGACCCGTTCGCGACGACGTCCGGCTGACCCATGTCCGGGACTAGGTTCCATCGAGCTGGCACTGGGAGGTGCTACCTGCAGGGGCATGTCGCTTGGTGAGGACCCCGGCCTCGGGTCCCGTCATCGACCCTGTTCTTCTTTGGTGGCGTTCGCGTGGGCCACATTCGGTGCAGAGGGAGCCGGCCCCGCCGGAGGTGGTGCGTCACCGTGTCAGGGAGGAGGACGAGCACGTCCGTCGCTACATGGCTGCTATGGACGTTAGGTTCTCCAACACCTGGCAGGTTCTTTGGGCAGATGACCGAAGATATGATCCTGTGATGGTTCCTTCTCTTTGGGTGTCCACAACCCGCGCACCAGGAACCGCGAGTGGCCTAGATTCTTCTATAGTATTTGATCTTTATTAGCTACCCAGCAAGTGATTATTCGAGACGATGTATTCAAGATTATATATTATTCGAGATGATGTATTCGAGATTATATATTATTCGAGACGATGTATTCGAGATTATATATTATTCGAGACGATGCATATTATGTACTATATGATTCACTTTTTCCTTATTGATTGCATCCATGCATTGTAATTTGAATACTAAATTGTTTTTTATTTCTTCTGGCTGAGTTAAATAAAAGCTATGGCAGACAATACCGGCAGAGAGGGAGAAGAGGCCCAATTCGAGATCATACGCAGCCAGATGATCTGAATGAAGCAGATGACGGCTCCCAATATCTGAACAATACCGGGGAGGGTGATGATAAGATATTCGATCAGGATGACCGAGCTGATGAAGTCATGAACTATGATTAGGATTATGATGATGCAGACAATGTTGATCCTCAAATAACAAAGACTACCAGCGAGGTATATTTATATAAGCAGGCATTTGGTGATCATCACATGTTTTTTTATTTGAAGATATATTAACGAATCGATCTTTCTTCTTTCAGCCCTCCATATCGAGCAAATCTGCTTCTACAGACAGCAGGACAAAGCGAGGCCCAAGCAAAAAGTTGAAGGAGGGTGTAAAGTACAACATCGATTCCATCAAAGCTAGTGGCGAACCCCTCACACCTAAGAACATTGCGAACAAGTTCGTTCGTCAGTGCGGAGTTCTTGTGAAGGACCAACTCCCGATCTCCATTCAAGAATGGAAAGAGCCAAAACTAAACATCCAGATGTTACTTGGGTCGATGACAGAGCAAAAGAAAAGCTTTGGGAATCTCTGATGGAACATTTCACCCTACCAGATTATTTCACTGATGCAGATGTGCAGAAAGTCAAGGACGCTGCTCTTAAGAAGATGGCAATTTCATTCAACACCCACAAGAAAACTGTATGGGCCAACTACTTTGCTGCAGAAAGGAAGACTCTTGAATTCACGGGAACACTGGAGAAGCAAAGAGAACACTAGCCCGCTTTCGTGAAATTTAAGCAATCAGAATTATCTAAGGAACGGTCGAGAAAAAACAAGGCCAATGCCGCAAAAAAGACGCAGTTCCATAGGCTAGGGCCAGGTGGCTATGCGGTGGCAATGCCTAAGTGGGATAAGTCTGAGAAAGAGATGGAGGATGTAGAGGTCACTCCGGTTACTAGGAGCTGCCCCCCAGGTGCAGAACTTGGTTCTATGCGCATGGGGGCGTTGGACCCGGAGACATGCACGGTTTCGAAGAAGGCAAGTCTAAAAGGAGCCAAACAAAAGTTACTTGACGCAATAGAAGATGCTCGAAAGGGGGTGTTCACGCCCAACAGAGAGAACGACGAGCTTACGTGCGCCCTGGGAAATCCTGAACACCCGGGAAGAACACGAGGCAAGGTTGTTATTCCCTGGTATGAGGGCTTTTCAGAATGGAACGACGACTACAGGTGTCGTGCAAGAAAGAAGATGGAGGAGGAGAAGAAGAGGAAGCTGGAGGAGGAGCAGAGGAAGCAGGAAGCAGAACGCCTTCAAGGCCTAGAAGAAAGGCACGCGGACTTGGCACTCAAATTCCAATGGCAGCAGCAGCAGATCGACTCACTTAGCCAGGAAAGGGGGTCTTAGCAGCGGCAGCAGCAAGCGGATGATCCAGCATTGGATAGCACCGTCCCGGGCGACGCACTGCTGGATACATACCCTATGGATGACATCATAGAGAACACTAACTGTGAGCTACACTTCAAAATGAAGAACATATCCATGAAGGTGGCGGACGTCGTTGCTTTTACAAATACCCCCGAAGCAACCTTCCATTGCACCCCGATTCCAGCGGGCTATGCTCGTGTCTTGGTTGATGAGGTGGTGGACCAATATTCGGGGCTAGAGCTTGACATTCCTGGAGGTGACGATGAGCACACACTAGGAGAGGCCATACATCGTATCATCCTATGGAGAAAGGATTGCATCATCTTTCGAAGGCCACCGACACCGCGTCAGCCGACTCCTCCTCGAAGTGCGCCACCGAGTCAGCAGACTCCTCCTCCAAGTCCACCACTGAGTCAGTAGACTCCCGCTCCTCCAAGTCCACGAACGCGTGAGCCGACTCCTCCTTGAAGTCCGCCACCGTGTCAGCAGACTCCCGCTCCTTGAAGTCCACGAACGCGTGAGCTGACTCCTCCTCGAAGTCCGCCACTGTGTCAGCAGACTGTCGCTCCTCCAAGTCCACCAATGCGTGAGCAGACTCCTGCTCCAACCCAGCCACGTCAGCTATCTCCGCCGCCTCAGCAATCGCAGAAGAGACACGCTGCAACTATGGTACATAGCGGTACGAGTCGAGGTAGTATAGGAGGTACACACGAAGGCAAGCGATATAAATATGGTCCAAGCCTCGCTCCTCTTCCTCAGAGGCCTTACGACATGACAGAGGAGCAAAACAAAGCCATAGTTAAGGCCCAAGTGGACGCCCATTTTGGACTGAAACCGGCACCGCCGCCAAGGGAGAAAGTGCCTGAGGAAAAGATTGACCACTTCATTTGTATGGCTAGAGCACCAGCTCCCAAGCCTGTTGACTCAGACTATGAGAGCCAAATCAGGAAGGCACATCGAGCATGACTACAGAAGGAAGCGAGCTCGAGCTCGAGACAACAAGCAGCTGGCAAAAAATGCGGGAAAACCGTTGCCCAGCTGGGAGAACAGGCGGCGCAATCGACCCCCCCGCTTGTTGTGCCAACATCACATGAGAGTATGCGCGCCCTATATTATTATGGGCAAACCGTTCCCCAGTTGAACAATCTAGTAATAACCGAGGAGCATATAAGGCAGGCTAAAATTCTCGATATCAGTGTTGGACAACTGCTCGAGATCGAGTCCACGTCTCCTCTTAGAGAGGAGGGAATAAAATGGAAATATGTCTGGGGCCAACCTTTGGTCAAGCCCGAGGAGGTCAAGAACCTCCCAACGAGAATGTATGAATTGCATCAGTGGTACATGAACATTACCAAGATTTCCAATTGAGAGTCCCTCATGGTGAATGTCAAGGGGGAGCATTACTTCCATGAGAAAGCTATGTCTGTTGAGTATTCAGAACTATTTCAGTTATACAATCACGACACACTCGACAAATCTCTCGTCAGTTGCTATTATCTGTAAGTGATTTCTTTCTGTAATTTAAGTCTCAAGCTAGCTGTAGTGATCATTTTGATCAATCATCACCTGTAATTATCCTCACTATATTTTTTCTGTGGTATTATGCAGGATGAAGATGTATGAAATGAAAAAATCTGGACGCTATGGCATTGGGTTCATTGACGCAAATACCGTTAATAAATACACATGGCAAATTCCAAGTTTTCGAGCACGTTTAGAGAAAAGCATGCTAGAGTTCTTCAAGCGCCTCAATAGCAATGAAGATATACTACTTCCTTACAACTTCCTGTGAGTCACACTGTCTTGTACTACAAATTCTGTTTTTGCTTACTAGCTAGCTAGATGTTAATAATTAAGTGTGTAGGGTTTAGGCTAGATGATTAGTGTTGTGCACATGCCCGCTTAATTAAGACATGCAAACGTGTGCGCATGCAGTTACCACTGGATCTTGTTAGTCATTAAAGTTGATAAAGGAACAGTTGAAGTACTGGACTCACTACTTAAGGAAGAAAGTGACTTTGCCATCGTGAAGGGGATAGTTGGCAGGTAATTTCAATCATTATTAACTATATCTCGGCCTATTTAATTAGTTCGTCATTTCCTGATATCAACTATATAATAACCCATTTATTCATTTTCTTTGCTGGCGGGCAGGGCTTGGGAAAAGTTCATCAAGGTGACTCCAGGAAAATGGCGACAAAAGCTGTTTTGGTTTCGACCCAAGGTAAGTAATTAAGTAGTACTGGCTAGCTTACCATCTCTTTAATTCTTGTTTCAATACCATTAATTAATTATCATGCTTGATTAATTATTATCTGATTAAATTCCATTCTCGTAAAGGCCCTGAAGCAGGCTCCGGGGACTGATCTGTGTGCATACTACGTTTGCGGGAACATTCGCATGATGGCGTCCAAAAGAAGCAAATCTGATAGACAGGAATGGGTACATTTGCCAGAACACTATTCACAATATTTACATCATTATCGATATCTAGTCACACAACTAATAGACATGCATATTGATCTTCTTCTCAACAGTTCAAAGAGGTGCAGGAGAAGCTCCTACCAACGGAGCACAAACTAGCACTTCAAGAGGAAATAGCGGGATTTTTGCTCGACCAGGTCATAGATCCCAAAGGAGAATACTATTACCCGCTACCCGCCCCCATGAACCACTTGTCATCATACTCCGAAGGCACCAAGGCAACATGTAGAAGAAATTTTATGTATATATATACATGTGTATGTGTGAATACAATTTCGATGATACATGTGTGAATAATTAATGGTGGTGGTGATTATATATATAATCGGTTTTACGAGAAAATCTATTTACATATATGCATAACGTGTACAATACGTAGTATCGTAAAGTACCAGCAAACAAAAAAGAATTAAATGGAAAACACAAAATTAATGAAAAAAATAAAAAATAAAACCAAACAGCCCCCTCAAACATTTAGTACCGGTTGGTGTTACCAACCGGTACTAATGGTCTACCAGCACCCGGGCCTGGCTCGTGCCACGTGGTGGCACTTTAGCGCCGGTTCGTGCCAAACCGGTAGTAAAGGGGGGGGGGCTTTAGTCTCCACTCTTTAGTGCCGGTTGTAGAACCAACACTAAAGGCCCTTACGAACCGGCGCTAAAGCCCGGTTCTGCACTAGTGACATCATAAGAAGCTTGCAAGCAATGTGACTAATGAGTTAGCCATGAGATCTTGTATTACGGAACGAGTAAAGAGACTTGCTGGTAACGAGATTGAACTAGGTATGGAGATACCAATGATCGAATCTCGGGCAAGTAACATACCGATACACAAAGGGAACTGCATACAGGATTAGCTGAATCCTTGACATCGAGGTTCGACCGATAAGATCTTCGTAGAATATGTAGGAACCTATATGGGAATCCAGGTCCAGCTATTGGTTCTTGACCGTAGAGGTGTCTCGGTCATGTCTGCATAGTTTTCGAACCCGCACGGTCTACACACTTAACGTTTGGTGATGATATACGTATAGTTCAGTTGTTATGGTGGTTACTGAAGGTTGTTCGGAGTCCCGGATGAGATCCCAGACATGACGAGGAACTCCAGAAGGGTCTGGAGGTGAAGATTGATATATTGGACGAAGGGTATTGGAGTCCAAAATTGTTCCGGGGATACCGGGTGATGACTAGCGTCACCGAAAGGGGTTTCAGGGGGGCCCGGCAAGTGTTGGGGGCCCCATGGGCCAATGGGAGGGGGCAAACCAGCCCACTAAGGGCCTGAGCGCCCCTCACCCCAACTCACATAACCAGGAGGGTTGGGGCGCCCCTCTAGGGTTCCCTCCACCCGACTTGGGGGGAAAGTCACCCTAGGGGAGATCCCATCTGCCCTGGCAGCCGTCCTCCTAGGGGAAATCCTAGGGGCGCCACCCCCTCCTCCCTTCCCCTATATATAGAGAGGTAGAGAGAGGGCAGCCGCATCCTTGAGCACATCACTACGCCACGATGCTGCCTCTCCTCTCCCTTGCATCCCTCTTCCTCTCCGTAGTGCTTAGCGAAGCTTTGCTGAGATTTCGCCGCCACCACGCCGTCGTGCTGCCGGAGGACTCGAGCTACTACTTCACCATCGCTCGCTGGATCGAGGAGGTGAAAGCGTCATCAAGCCGTACGTGTGTTGAACGCGGAGGTGTCGTTCGTTCGGCACTTGGATCGGGAGTTCGCGGGACATATCGTGATTGGATCGCAAAGACATTCGCGGGACGGGTCGTGATTGGATCACGAAGACGTTCGACTACATCAACCGCGTTTCTTAACGCTTCCGCTTAGCACTCTACAAGGGTATGTAGATCCAATCTCTCCTCTCGTACATGGTCATCTCCTAGATTGGATCTTGGGTGGGGCTGCACCAGCCCCCTTGTGGGCTGGTCTGTCCTCTCCTTTGGCCCATAATGCCCATAACTTGCCGGGGGGTGCCAGCTGGAACTGCTTCCGGTGACCCGATTCCTTCCCGGTATGTCCCGAAACACTTCCGGTGTCTAAATACCATCGTCCTATATATCAATCTTTACCTCTCGACCATTTCAAGACTCCTCGTCATGTCCGTGATCTCATCTCGAACTCCACACAACATTCAGTCACCAAGACATATAACTCATATAACACTATATCGTCAACGAACGTTAAGCATGCGGACCCTAAGGGTTCGAGAACTATGTAGACATGACCGAGACACCTCACTAGTCAATAACCAATAGGGGAACCTGGATGCTCATATTGGCTCCTACATATTCTACGAAGATCATTATCGGTCGAACCGTTATGACAATATGCGTAATCCCATTTATCCATCGGTATGTTACTTGCCCGAGATTCGATCGTCGGTATCTTCATATCTAGTTCAATCTCGTTACTGGCAAGTCTCTTTACTCGTTCCGTAATACATCACCTTGTGACTAACTCATTAGTCATTTGCTTGCAAGCTTATAATGTATATTATCGAGAGGACCTAGAGATACCTCTCCGATACTCGAAGTGACAAATCCTAATCTCGATCTATGCCAACTCAACAAACACCCTCGGAGATACCTGTAGAGCATCTTTATGATCACCCAGTTACGTTGTGATGTTTGATAGCACACAAGGTATTTCTCCGGTGTCTGGGAGTTGCACAATCCCATAGTCGAAGGAATAAGTATTTGACATGAAGAAAGCAATAGCAATAAACTGAATGATCATTATGCTAAGCTAACGGATGGGTTCTGTTCATCACATCATTCTTTTAATGATGTGATCCCGTTATCAAATGACAACACATGTCTATGGTTAGAAAACCTTAACCATCTTTGATCAACGAGCTAGTCTAGTAGAGACTTATTAGGGACACGGTATTTGTTTACGTATTCACACATATATTTAAGTGTCCGATCAATATAATTCTAGCATGAATAATAAACCTTTATCATGAATAAGAAAATATAATATAAAATAACAACTTTATTATTGTCTCTATGTCATATTTCCTTCAATAGAGTGTACGTGTGTGCTTTCATTATGGTGAATATATGTGCGTGTATATAAGTGTTTATGTCTGTATTATATTAAAAGAAAACGTACAACTTTTTTTTTTAAAACAACGTACGACCTTGAGAGGGTAGAACGTACGCCCAAACTAGTTAGACACCTTCCGTAAAAAAAACAAGTCAATTCTCAAGTAATAGTAAACAAGTTAGCCACCTAGCCACTCTCATCTCGTTCACTGAACTCGCCTGGCCACTCTCATCTCGCTCAATGTCAACATGGCCTAGTGCCTCCACACAAAAAAAATCGCCCAGTGTGAAGTCCTAGGCTGCAGGAAAAGAAAACCCTTTTTAACGCATTCTGCCTGAAAATATTAGGGCCACGAACATGCAATTGAACCAATCAACAGACACGGGCCAGGAACCAACCTGTAATTGAATGATTAGAGGAACTGTGTTATTTTCAGCCCACCATGTTCAAATCCTGGTGCTCGCATTTATTTTTGGATTTATTTCGGAATTTTCTGCGACGCGCATTCAATGGAAGGAGATGTTCCCGTCGACGACGAGGTGCCTACGATAACTTTGAAAATTTCAAAATGATATGCCGGCTCAGTTTTTCGGAGGTGCTCATAGGGGGTGAGTGTATGCGCGTGTATATGAGCGCTTGTGTCTGTACTGATGTTAAAAAAAATAGACACGGGCCGGCCCATCTCCAGCGAGTTGTGCTTTCATACATCCCGGTTTTAAACAAAATCATTAGTTGAGGAGTACTTGTTACAAAGATCATTCCCATCTTCTTAGGTTGCGACAAGTGACGCTGCATGTGCGCCACTTGTCGCAACCTGTGAGTTTTTTCTTTTTACATAGATCCATTTATTCAAAACATTTTATCTATTAAACCGTGCGTCCAAATATCGAACCATTTTTACCGTTGGATTCCTCGCGTCGAGGTCTTCAAAATTAGATCCCATGTTGATAGGTTTTGATGAATTTTTTTTATTAAAAAACCGAATGAAAACAATGAACCAGGAGCACGGGCTTTTTTCCTTTCCGAAAGTGGCACGTCCGTGCCTCTCGTAAAAGCACAGCTGTGCCTTTCAAGGAAGCAAAACCGTGCCTCTTGCGGAAGAAAAAACAAAAAAATAAGTTTTTTCCGATTCCGAGAGGCACGGTCGCAAAAACACAACCGTGTCTTTCACGAAAGCAAAACCATGCCTCTTGCGAAAGAAAAATAAAATAAAAGACACTATTTTTTTCTTTTCGAAAGGCATGGCCATGACTTTCACGAAAGCACAACCGTACGTCTCACGGAAGCAAAATCGTGCCTCTTGCGGAAGGGAAAATACAGAAAACACATTTTTTTTTCTGTTTCCGAGAGGCACGGCCGTGACTCTCACGAAAGCACAACCGTGCCTCTCACGAAAGCAAAACCATGCCTCTCGCGGAAGGAAAAAAATAATAAAAAACGTATTTTTTTCGTTTTCGAAAGGCACGGCCATGACTCTCGCGAAAGCACAACCTTGCCTCTCGCGGAAGCAAAACCGTGCCTCTCGTGAAAGAAAAAAAACAAAAAATGCATTTTTCTACGTTTCCGAAAGACATGGCCGTGACTCTCGCGAAAGCACAACAACCCTCCCTCTCGCGCAAGGAAAAAAATTAGAGAACACATTTTTTCCGTTTCCAAAAGGCATGGCCGTGACTTTCGCGCAAGCACAACCATGCCTTCCACGGAAGCAAAATCATGACTCTCATGAAAGGGAAAAAAGAAAAGACGTTTTTTCACGCAGACCCAAAAGCTAAGGAAGACCGATGGAAAACTGAAACGTATAAAAAACTAAAAAAGAAACAGTTTAAAAAGCCGAACGTGTGTGAAAAAAACAAAATCCGAGGGTACCGCGAGAGGGTGATACATGGTGGGCGGCTGAGAGCGCGCCAAGTGGCGCTGATCGTTGCGAGGCTCCTGAAGGAGCACTCGTTAACTTGTTGCTCTCGGTTTTAAAGACCTTCTGAAAGGTTACATTTCGTTTTTCAGTTCTGGGAACCTTTGGAAGGTTAATTGAACGTGTTAGTTTCGTTTTTATTTTATCTTTTCTTTTTTGTTTCTTATATTTTTATTTTCTCCCATTTTTTCTTTTTTTCTTTTGTTTCTCTTTTTCACTTGATTTCTTTTCTTTTTAATAATATAATTATGATTTTGAATAAATATCCAGGATTTTAGAAAAATCACAGGTTCCAAATTTTATTCATTATTTGAAAAATGTCCATGGTTGATATTTTTTCCAGAAATTCCAAAAAACTTTAGAATTTTATGTCATTTTCTCATCATTTAGAAAAAAATAGAAAATTCAAAATAAATAAGATTTTCAGATTTCAATAATGTTCCTACTTTAAATTTGTTCGCAAATTAAAATATTGTTCGTATTTTAATTTTGTGCAAAAATGTAGAAAATGTTTGGGTATTTCAGAAAACATTCCTTCTTTCAATTTTTGGTCAGAAATTCATAAATTTTAATGTTTTGCAAGTTTGTTCGCAATTTCAGAAAATGTGCACATTTTTAGTTTTTGTTAAGAAATTCAAATAATGTTTCCGCTTTCCAAATTATTAGGAAAGTCATTTTTGGGGAATTTCTAGTAATGTTCCAGCTTTCCAAATTTGTTCACTATTTCAAAACATATTCATATTTTAAAATTTTGTTCACAAATTAATAAATGTTCGTGCAACTTCAAACAAATGTTCACATTTATTTAGAAAAATAACTAATTAAATAAAAATTGTGAATTTAAAAAACGTTCCCGTTTTCCAGATTTATTCACATCATCAAAATGTCATGTTTTTTAAAAGTTGACCCCGAGTTCAAAGAGTTTTTGGGGGAATTCAAAAAATGTTCAGCTCCTTAAAAAATTCTTCGTAATTTCAAAAATTAGTCACGCTTTAAATTTTCTTCTTATTTTTGGAAAACGTCTTGCTTTAAAAAATCTTTATCATTTCTAAAAATGTTCTCATTTCCATTTTTTCCCTTTTTAAAAAATATGTGAGACTCCAAAAAATGATTTGAGCTTTAATGTTTTTTTTATGAAATACGATAATTTTTGTGTTTCAAAAAATATTAGAAATTTTCAAAAAGAAATCACATACAAAATTTCAAAAAATAGCCAAAATCTATTTTGACTTATGTTCATATGAGGCGGACTGCAACTTTATGTATGAAATCCCTTGAATTCTGTTGGCTATTGGCATTCCTCACTTGTAGGAGGTCATCCGTTCGATCCCTCACACATTTTATTGTGAACTGTTGTTTAAGTTTTGCCGCTGCTATATGTTTCTTTATGTATATGGCGCTGCAGTTCTAAGATGAGAAGGTGTCAGTTGCAGCGGCTACCACAGTGCGCCACAGAAGTCGCAGGTATGAGTCACAGCTCATGCGCACTCGTTTTCTTTTTGTTGCGTTTTTTCATCTCGCTGTCGTGCCACCGCAAACGGCAGGCCCAGGTTAGCCGCCCCTGTGCGATATGACGGCACTTTGCCGCCACGAGCGACATACAGGACGTCCCGCATGCTTCGGGCAGCCGACAGATACAATAGAAAAAACTGAAGGCCTGGCCCAACGATGACACAAATCACAATCTACAGCCCATAACAAAAGAATGAGGACAACCCACAACAAAAATAGTAATGGAAAATAATTAGATGAACATTTTTATAAATGTGTGAAGAAGTTTTAAAGTTACATACACATTTTTAAAAATACATGGTTTTTTTAATTACATGAACATTTTTCTAAAAACAGTGAATGCTTTGTAAAATTACATGGACAATTTTAATAGTAGCATGAATAATTTTTGAAAGTATAGGCCCAGTTTCATAAATGTGTACATGAACAAATACACAAACAATTTTTTAAATACATGAAGATTGCTCAATGAGTCTACATTTTTAGGTACATAAACCATTTTTACATATTAGTGCAAATAGTTTTTGATACACATGCTTTTTTTTTAACTTTTAGATTAGTTTTATCATAGTAGATATTCATAAAATTACAAGTATGGAGCACTGCGACACTGCAAAAATAAAAAAAATGATCGTCGTGTTGTCAGAGTCCGAAACAAGGTTTACCCGGTTCCAGTAAGGGAGGGGCGATGACGGTGGCGCGCCTTCGGCTCGCTCCAGTACTTGTAATTGTTGCTAGGTGGTTCACGGATATGGTTGTAATTTTTATTATCTCTGTTATTCTTTGTACTACCTTATTTGAAAATGAATAGATTGAAATTTTCTCGCAAAAAAGAGAGTCCGAAATTGCTGGTAGAAGAGTCACATCCTGCTGAAATAGTAGTGTACACACCATGACGCGCCGAGGGACTTGGTTGCATTCTAAAATAATGGGACTTGGTTTTTTTAACACAGTACAGACGCAAGCGCTCATATACACACGCATACACTCACCCTTATGAACGCACACACGCACACCCTACCCTTATGAGCAGCTTCGAGAGACTGACAGCGAGCACCAGGATTTGAATCTTGGTGGGCTGAGGATACCACAGTTCCTCTAACTATCCAACCACAGGTTGATTCGCAAAAAAAGAAAAGAAACTTGGTTGCATATGCAGAGCCGGACAACAACTGTCAACAGATTTACAACTTATCCAGTACAGGGTGGTATGAAGCCCAATGATGAGACAACCCTATAGCTCAGGCTACAGGGTCCGAAAAAATTGTTTAGTACTAATTATCAGTTATTAGGCTGAAGTCTTCATGATGGAGCAACAAGATTCTTATTAGCTAAATAGCAATTTGTTTTTTATTTTTTCATCTAGATTATAGTCATCACTTGATTCGATTTCTGCCCGATATCCCTTTTCTGTGTTGTTAAATATTTTGAAAAGTTGCAACAATTATATGTATGAAATTTTGGCCAGTAGATTAACACTTGGGGCATTAGCTATTGTTTTAGCTTCTTTTTTTTTGCAGGGTGAAAGGGAATTTCTTTGCTCAGCCTGGAGGAAGATCCTCCATACACAAGTCCCGTACATTAGCAGGTCCAGATTTTAACCAAATGGCAGTCCAAGCTTCTACTCGACCAAACATAGCTTGTCTATGCCCAACACAATTTTGGCTCCTACTAATATGAACACTCGAGCTTCCCCTTTCACCAAGAAATCGCTTAACCTCATTAATCATCATCGCATGTTTCGATTTGTCGTATGTCGTTGACCGGATAGCCTGGACGGCGACCAGGCAATCCATCTCCACGTCCACCGGCAATGGTGACCATTGCAGGCAAACTTGAGGCCCTCCAGACAAGCCGCCAGCTCTGCTTGCAAAGGATCTGCACAAGAAAGTAGGTTTCTGCATGCCGAAAAAATGATCATTCCATTGCTATCTCTCAAGATCATGCCTGCCCTCGCGCCACCGGAAGCGGGACAGTAGGACCCATCGACGTTCAGTTTAACTCGCCTAGGTGCCGGGGCTTGCCACTTGCTGTCCGGTGATGGCGGGGTGTCCTGATGCATTGCCGGTGCCGCCCTCGCAGCGGGCACAAGCACCATCTTGCCCTTCACGTGGTCCCCGTCCAGGTGGCGCTGGATGGCAGCCAGGGACGCTTCATAGCTGAGCAGGAACCGGCATGAGACCTCCATTGGGGGTGGCCTCTTTTCATGGACGATTTCGTTACGGATATGCCAGGCGCGCCACAACACCAAAAGGACCCGCATGCGATCATCAGCCTGCATGGGGTACAACACGTCGAACAACCACTCGACACCGGTGGGTCTGAGAGAGTTCAGGTCCGGTAGGCACCAATGCTTCGACATGGCGCGCCACACTTCCACATCTCGGGGCACCTGCAGAAGACATGGAACATATCCTCTCGTTCCATCGCACACAGCGGACATGTATCAGTAACCTCCAGTGTTCTCGATTTTTTGTTTGCCCAAGTGGCTAGACAATTGGATGCAAGCTTCCAGGCGAAGATGCGAACCTTCGGGGGAGCAGGGAACCTCTAAATAAGTGCCCAAACGACACATCACCCATCCGGTGCCCTGCTCGCAGCGACTGAATACGGCAATGTCCGCTCATTGAGAGCTAGATGATACGCACTTCACATAGAAAAGACGTCCGAGCTCTCAGCCGCCCAGGCAATGAAGTCATCCGTGTGATGAGGTGAGGCTTTAATATTCATGATCTCCATGACATCCACAGGGAGGAAGTTTTGTTGTAGTAAGTTCACCTTCCAGTTCCCATGTACGTCTATCAACTGGCTTACCCGCCTGAGCCGGCAGCGACCTTGGGGGGAGATAGGTCCTCTCACCACTAGGTGAGGATCCATTGGTCTCGCCATATGTGCACCGATGCTCCGTTCTCAATACGCCAAATGATGCCCTTCTTGAGTAGTTCGAGGCCGTGGATAATGGCCTGCCATGTGGACGAAGCGTTTCCACAAAACACCGTGTCCTCCAGATGAGGGTAGTAGTGGGCTTTTAAGACCTGCGCGCATAAACTGTTCGGGTTAGATAAAAGTCGCCACGCTTGCTGGGCTAGCAGGGCCTGGTTGAAGAGGCGAAAGTCCTGGAAGCCAAGCCCGCCCTTATCCTTCGATTTTATCAAAGTGTCCCAAGCTCGCCAATGCGTCTTCTCCTTCCCTTCCTTCGCCCCCACCAGAAGTTTCTGACCATATGGGCGAGGTCGTCACAAACACTTCGCGGTAACCGGAAGACCCCCAGTATGTATGTTCGTAGATATTGGACCATGACCTTGATCAGAATCTCTTTCCCACCTTGGGATGCATCTTCTCCCCAAGCTAGTATCCTCTTTGTAAGCTGCTCCTGTAGGCTTTGGAAACGTCCTTTTGATATACGTCTAATTGGTGTGGGCAGCCCCAAGTACCTCTCCTCAAAATTCAAACTCTGGACTTGAAGCGCATGGCAAGAGTAGTTTGGCCCTCCAGCCGACACTTGGTACCGAGCAGGATGGAGCACTTTAAGGGGTTAACAATCTGCCCCGTACACCTAGCGTACTTGCTAAAGGCATCCTTGATTTCCGTGGCCTCCGCTGCATTAGCCCGAAAGAACAACAATGTGTCGTCCACGAACAGGAGGTGAGAAATACCAGGAGCCCGTGGGCACACTCGCACCGGGCTGCTGAGGCCTTGCTGTATCTTTTGTCTCAAAATAGCGCTCAGGCCATTCGCCACAAACAGGAAGAGGAACGGTGATAAGGGATCTCCTTGCCATAGTCTGCGGAACGGTGCAAACGAATTCGAGCTAGCTCCATTAGGTTTGATGTTGTATGTCACCGAGGTCACGCACGTCATGATCCAGTGCACCCACCGGTGATCGAAGCCTAGCCTTTGCATCATTTGCCATAGGAATTCTCAGTCCACTATGTCGTAAGCCTTGGAGAGGTCGAGCTTTGTACGCACATGTGCTTCTGTTCGGATCCTTTTCCTGTTTGATGGCATGAATGCACTCAAAAGCAATGAACGCATTATCAGTGATTAGTCTACCTGGCACAAATGCACTCTATTCCGGGGCAATGATCTCATCCGGTAGTGGTCGCAACCGGTTCACCAGGCATTTGGAGATCACTTTGTAAATTACATTACACAAACGGATAGGTCGGAACTCTGTGAGACTAGTTGGATCGTTTACCTTTGGGATCAGGACTATGGATGTAGCATTAACACCAGCCAGCATGATACCCGACTCAAAGAACTACCGCACTGCTGGAATAACGTCTTCCTTCAAAGTGCCAGTGCCTTTGGAAGAATCTAGCAGGGAAACCGTCGGGCCCGAGTGCTTTTAAAGGCCCTATTTGGAATAACCTTTTCATTCAAAGTTCCCCATGCCCTAGCTTCTAATTAGGTACACTTCATTGCCTTCACAATTTTTGATGTCTCATTTGAAATTTTATTTGTTGAATGCAGATAATATGGATAAGTATCTTTGTTGTGGGGAAAGTGATGAAACACACTATGTGAGTGATGGTGTTGGGGGAAAGTAATGAAGTATATCTCACACAATGGGGTGCATCGACACCGTGAATCCCCACTCGATCAGGAAGATGATGGGAACCCACCCACGGTCATTTGGCCGGGGCACCAACTCCGTCTTCGCGTTTGGGAGTGCCCACTCATTGATATATGGGTAGGGGAGTAGCCCCTCAATGATGAATGCCATCAATTTCCATGGCTTGACCACAGACAACGACTATAGAGCCAGCCTTGGTGGAATTAAGCTCCCAGATTTTGCTGGCCACAACGTCTGGGTTGGTGGAGAAAACCTACATGAGATGAGCTCAGAGCACTCTGGTTGGAAATGGTAGCCACAACAGCCAAGGCGAGGCAAGAAGGAGAATGCACTCGCACCGGGGGGTGTAGGGGAACGTTGCATGGGAAACAAAAAATTTCCTATGCTCACCAAGATCAATCTTGGAGATGAACATCTACGAGAGGAGAGATTTCATCTGCATACCCTTGTAGATTGCTAAGCGGAAGCATTAAGAAACGCATTTGATGTAGTTGAACGTCTTCGCGATCCAATCACGATCCGTCCACGAACTCCCGATGAAGTGCTGAGCGGACAACACCTCCGCGTTCAACACATGTACGACTTGATGACGCCTTCACCTCCTCGATCCAGCGAGCGATATGGTGAAGTAGTATCTCGAGTCCTCCGGCAGCACGATGGCGTGGCGGCGATGGTGGTGGAGGAATCTCAGCAGAGCTTCGCTAAGAAATGCGGAGAGAGAGAGAGGAACTACAAGGGAGAGGAAGGGCAGCGTCGTGGCATAGATGGGTGCGGCTACCCTGCGTGTGTACCTCTATATATAAGGGAAAGGGAGGAGGAGGGGGGCGCCCCCTAGGTAAACCCTAGGGTGGCTTGGGCCCCAAGCCACAAGGTGGCCGACCCCTAGGTGGGCTCCCCAACCCCTTTGGCCGAGTGAGCTAGGGTTTGGGTGGCGCCCAGTCCTTTTGTGGGCTGGTGTGCCCCCTTCCCTTGGCCCATGAGGCCCCCCAACACTTGTCGGCCCCCTCCCGAAACCCTTTTCGGTTCTCCAGCGATAACCTGGTACACCCCGGAACACTTTCGAACTCCGATACCCTTCATCCTATATATCAGTATTCATGTCTGGACCACTCTGGAGTTACTTGTCATGTACGGGATCTCATCCAGGACGACAAACAACCTTCAATCACTACCATAATAACTCAACTATACTTATATCGTCACCAAACGTTAAGTGTGTAGATCTTGCGGGTTCGAGAACTATGCAGACATGACCGAGACACCTCTACGGTCAATAACCAGTAGCGGGACCTAGATGTCCATATTGGTTCCTACATATTCTACAAAGATCTTTATCGGTTGAACCTCGATGCCAAGGATTCAGCTAATCCCGTATGCAGTTCCCTTTGTCCATCGGTATGTTACTTGTGTGAGATTCGATTGTCGGTATCTCCATACTTAGTTCAATACTGTTACCAACAAGTCTCTTTACTCGTTCCATAATACAAGATCCCATGGCTAACGCTTTAGTAACATTGCTTGCAAGCTCATTGTGATGTTGTATTACCGACTGGGTCCTGAGATACCTCTCCATCATACGGAGTGACAAATCCCAGTCTTGATCCATGCCAACTCGACAGACACCCTCGGAGATACCTATAGAGCACCTTTATAGTCACCCACTTACGTTGCGATGTTTGATACACACAAGGTATTCCTCCGCTGTCAGTGAGTTGCATGATCTCATGGTCATAGGAATAGATACTTGACATGAAGAAAACGATAGCAATAAACTTGATATGGTCATATGCTATACTTGTAGTTTGGGTCTCGTTCATCACATCATTCTCCTAATGATGTGATCCCGTTTATCAAATGACAACTCATGTCCATGACTAGGAAACCGTAGCCATCTTTGATCAACGAGCTAGTCCAGTAGAGGCTCACTAGGGACATGTTGTTGTCTATGTATCCACACATGTATTTGAGTTTCCAGTCAATACAATTATAGCAAGGATAATAAACGATTATCACGAACAAGGAAATATAATAATAACCACTTTATTATTGCCTCTAGGGCATATTTCCAATAGTCTCCCACTTGCACTAGAGTCAATAATATATTATTACATGGCAATGAATCTAACACCCATAGAGGCCTGGTGCCGATCATGTTTTGCCCATGGAAGAGGTTTAGTCAATGGATCTGCAACATTCAGATTCGTATGTACTTTGCAAATGTTTATGTCCTCCTCCTTGATCTCATCGCGGATGGAATTGAAGCATCGCTTTATGTGTCTGGTCCTCTTGTGAAACCTTGGTTCCTTGGCCAGAGCAATGGCACCAGTGTTATCACAAAACAGAGTCATTGGGTCTAGTACACTGGGCACAACTCCAAGATCTGTCATGTACTCCACTTTGCATGTAGAATCTGCTACCACGCTTTGCTTGGAACTACACCAGCTTACCGCTCCCCCATTTAGAATATACACGTAGATGGTTTGAGACTTAGAGTCATCCGGATCAATGTCAAAGGTTGCATAGACGTAACCCTTTACGACGAGCTCTTGGTCATCTCCATAAACATGAAACATTTCCTTAGTCCTTTTCAGGTACTTAAGGATATTCTTGACTGTTGTCTAGTGTTCCTTTCTTGGATTACTTTCAAACCTTCCGGCCATACTTACGGCAAAGCTGACATCTGGTCTTGTGCACAACATCGCATACATGATAGACCCTATGGCAAAAGCATAGTGGATGACACTAATCTTTTCTCTATCCTCTGTAGTCGCTGGGCATTGAGTCTTACTCAACTTCATACCTTGCAAAACAGGCAAGAACCACTTCTTGGACATATCCATTTTGAACTTCTTCAAAATCCTATCAAGGTATGTGCTTTGTGAAAGTCCTATTAAGCATCTCGGTCTATCTCTATAGATCTTGATGCCTAATATTAAAAGCAGCTTCTCCTAGGTCCTTCATTGAAAAACCCTTGTTCAAATATTCCTTCACGTTTTCCAAAAGTTCTATATTGTTTCCAATCAGCAAAATGCCATCCACATATAATATTAGAGACACTATAGAGCTCCCACTCACTTTCTTGTAAATACAAGATTCTACGAAACTTGTATAAACCGAAATACTTTGATCACCTCATCAAAGCGAAGATTCTAACTCTGAGATGCTTGTGTTGGAAATATGCCCTAGAGGCAATAATAAATTGGTTATTATTATATTTCCTTGTTCATGATAATCGTTTATTATCCATGCTAGAATTGTATTGATAGGAAACTCAGATACATGTGTGGATACATAGACAACACCATGTCCCTAGTAAGCCTCTAGTTGACTAGCTCGTTGATCTATAGATGGTTACGGTTTCCTTACCATGGACATTGGATGTCATTGATAACGGGATCACATCATTAGGAGAATGATGTGATGGACAAGACCCAATCCTAAGCCTAGCACAAAGATCGTGTAGTTCGTATGCTAAGGTTTTTCTAATGTCAAGTATCATTTCCTTAGACCATGAGATTGTGCAACTCCCGGATACCGTAGGAATGCTTTGGGTGTGCCAAACGTCACAACATAACTGGGTGGCTATAAAGGTACACTACAGGTATCTCCGAAAGTGTTTGTTGGGTTGGCACGAATCAAGACTGGGATTTGTCACTCCGTGTAAACGGAGAGGTATCTCTGGGCCCACTCGGTAGGACATCATCATAATGTGTACAATGTGATCAAGGAGTTGATCACGGGATGATGTGTTACGGAACGAGTAAAGAGACTTGCCGGTAACGAGATTGAATAAGGTATCGGGATACCGACGATCGAATCTCGGGCAAGTATCGTACCGATGGACAAAGGGAATTGAATACGGGATTGATTGAATCCTCGACATCGTGGTTCATCCAATGAGATCATCGTGGAACATGTGGGAGACAACATGGGTATCTAGATCCCGCTGTTGGTTATTGACCGGAGAGTCATCTCGGTCATGTCTGCATGTCTCCCGAACCCGTAGGGTCTACACACTTAAGGTTCGATGACGCTAGGGTTATAGGGAAAGTATGTACGCGGTTACCGAATGTTGCTCGGAGTCCCGGATGAGACCCCGGACGTCACGAGGAGCTCCGGATGGTCCGGAGGTAAAGATTGATATATAGGAAGTATGGTTTTGGCCACCGGAAGTGTTCTGGGCATCACCGATAGTGTATCGGGACCACCGGAGCTGTCCGGGGGTCCACCAGGTGGGGCCACCAGCCCCGGAGGTCTACATGGGCCAATAGTGGGAAGGGACCAGACCCTAGGTGGGCTGGGGCGCCTCCCACCAAGGCCCAAGGCGCCTCCTAGAGGGAAAGGGGGCAAACCCTAGGGCAGATGGGCCCTAAGGCCCACCCCAGGTGCGCCTTCCCCTCTCCCCCTTGTGGCCGCCTCCTAGATGGGATCTGGGGGCTGCCGCCACCCCTAGGGAGGGAACCCTAGGTGGGGGCGCAGCCCCTCCCCTCCCCCTATATATACTTGAGGTTTGGGGCTGCCCAACACATGTGTTTTGCTCTCCCTGTTGGCGCAACCCTACCCCTCTCCCTCCTCGTCTCTCGTAGTGCTTGGCGAAGCCCTGCTGGAGTCCCGTGCTCCTCCACCACCACCACGCCATCGTGCTTCTGCTGGATGGAGTCTTACCCAACCTCTCCTTCTCCCCTTGCTGGATCAAGGCGTAGGAGACGTCACCGGGTTGTACTTGTGTTGAACACAGAGGTGCCGTCCGTTCGTCACTAGGATCATCGGTGATTTGGATCACGACGAGTACGACTCCATCAACCCCGTTCACTTGAACGCTTCCGCTTAGCGATCTACAAGGGTATGTAGATGCACTCTCCTTCCCCTCGTTGCTAGATTACTCCATAGATTGATCTTGGTGATGCATAGAAAATTTTGAATTTCTGCTACGTTCCCCAACAGTGGCATCATGAGCTAGGTCTATGCGTAGTTTCTATGCACGAGTAGAACACAAAGCAGTTGTGGGCATCGATATTGTCAATTTACTTGCCGTTACTAGTCTTATCTTGATTCGGCGGCATCGTGGGATGAAGCGGCCCGGACCGACCTTACACGTACTCTTACGTGAGACTGGTTCCACCGACTGACATGCACTAGTTGCATAAGGTGGCTAGCGGGTATCTGTCTCTCCCACTTTAGTCGGATCGGATTCGATGAAAAGGGTCCTTATGAAGGGTAAATAGAAATTGGCATATCACGTTGTGGTTTTCACGTAGGTAAGAAACGTTCTTGCTAGAAACCTATAGCAGCCACGTAAAAACTTGCAACAACAATTAGAGGACGTCTAACTTGTTTTTGCAGCATATGCCGTGTGATGTGATATGGCCAAAAGGATGTGATGAATGATATATGTGATGTATGAGATTGATCATGTTCTTGTAATAGGAATCACGACTTGCATGTCGATGAGTATGACAACCGGCAGGAGCCATAGGAGTTGTCTTTATTTATTTATGACCTGCGTGTCAACATAAACGTCATGTAATTACTTTACTTTATTGCTAAAGCGTTAGCCATAGTAGTAGAAGTAATAGATGACGAGACAACTTCAAGAAGACACAATGATGGAGATCATGGTGTCATGCCGGTGACAACGATGATCATGGAGCCCCGAAGATGGAGATCAAAAGGACCAAAATGATATTAACCATATCATGTCACTATTTGATTGCATGTGATGTTTATCATGTTTTACATCTTATTTGCTTAGAACGACGGTAGCTTAAATAAGATGATCCCTCACTAAAATTTCAAGAAAAGTGTTCCCCCTAACTGTGCACCATTGCGAAGGTTCGTTGTTTCGAAGCACCACGTGATGATCGGGTGTGATAGATTCTAACGTTCGAATACAACAGGTGTTGACGAGCCTAGCATGTACAGACATGGCCTCAGGACACATGTGAAACACTTAGGTTGACTTGACGAGCCTAGCATGTACAGACATGGCCTCGGAACACAGAAGACCGAAAGGTCGAACATCAGTCGTATAGAAGATACGATCAACATGAGATGTTCACCGATGTTGACTAGTCCGTCTCACGTGATGATCGGACACGGCCTAGTTGACTCGGATCATGTTTCACTTAGATGACTAGAGGGATGTCTATCTGAGTGGGAGTTCATTAGATGAACTCAATTATCATGAACATAGTCTGAATTGTCTTCGCAAATATGTTGTAGATAAATAGCTCACGTTGTAACTCCCTGTTTCAATATGTTCGTAGAGAAAGACCAAGTTGAAAGATATTGTAAGCACTGACGCGGACTAGGTCCATAGTCCGAGGAGTGTCCTCACTGCTACACAGAAGGCTTACGTCTTTGATGCACCTCTCGATGTGCAAACCCCTACAATGTCGTCTGTGGATGCTGTGAACACCTGACAGACACGTCCTGATGACTACTTGATAGTTTGGTGCACCATACTTTACGGCTTAGAATCGGGATTCCAATGACGTTTTGAACGCCATAGAACATATGAGATGTTCCAAGAGATGAAATTGGGATTTCAGGCTCATGCCCGCGTTGAGATGTGTGAGACCTCTGACAAGTTCTTTTGCCAACAAGATGGAGGAGAATAGCTCAGCTAGTAAGCATGTGCTCAGAATG
This sequence comes from Triticum aestivum, assembly GCF_018294505.1. Taxonomy (NCBI): domain Eukaryota; kingdom Viridiplantae; phylum Streptophyta; class Magnoliopsida; order Poales; family Poaceae; genus Triticum; species Triticum aestivum. Next base: position 550,414,574 of record NC_057806.1, read on the forward strand.
TCTGGGTGCTACAATCACTTAAATCAAGTGGGAGTTGAACTTCCAGATAAGATAGTGATTGATAGAGTTCTCTAGCCACTATCACTAAACTACTAGATCTTCGTGATCAACTATGACATGCAAGGGATGGAGTTGATCCCGGAGCTGTTCGCGGTGCTTAAGACCGCAAAAGGTAGAAATCAAGAAGGAGCATCAAGTGTTGATGGTTTAACAAGACCACTGGTTTCAAGAAGGGCAAGGGCTAAAAGGGAAACTTCATGGATGGCAAACCAGTTGCCGCTCCAGTGAAGGAACCCAAGGTTGAACCCAAACCCGAGACTGAGTGCTTCTATTGTAAGGGAAACGGTCACTGGTAGAGGAATTACCCCAAATGCATGGTAGATAAGAAGGCTGGCAACTTCAACAAAGTAAATACGTGTTATTAATGTGTACCTCACTAGTACTCCTGGTAGCACCGGGGTATTGGATACCGGTTCAGTTACTGTTATTGGTAACTTGAAGCAAAAGCTACGGACTAAACGGAGACTAGCTAAGGGCGAGGTGACGATGTGTGTTGGGAGTGTTTCCAAAGTTGATGATATCACCATCGCACGCTCCATTCGCCTTCGGGATTAGTATTGAACCTAGATAAATGTTATCAGGTGTCTACGTTGAGCATGAATATGATTAGATCATGCTCATTGCAATACGGTCATTCATTTAAGTTAGAGAATAATGGTTATTCTGTTTACATGAATGATACCTTTCATGGTCATGCACCCTATGTGAATGGTTCATTGAATCTCGGTCGTGGTAATACACATGTTCACGCCAAAAGATATAGAGTTAATAATGATAGTACCACTTTCTCGTGGCACTGCCGCTTAGGTCATATTGGCATAAGATGCATGAAGAAACTCCATGTCGATGGATGTTTGGAGTCACTTGATTTTGAATCACTTGACACATGCGAGCCATGCCTCATGGGCAGGATGACTAAGACCTCGTTTTCAGGTAAAATGAAACGGGCAAGTGACTTGTTGGAAATCATGCGTGCTGATACGTGTGATCCAATGAGAATTGAAGCGTGCGGTGGATATCTCTATTTTCTCATCTTCACTGATGATTTGGGTAGATATAGGTATATCTACTTAATGAAGCACAAGTCTGAAACGTTTGAAAAGTTCAAGCGATTTCAGAGTGAAGTTAAGAATCATCATAACAATAAGATCATGTTCCTACGATCTGATCGATGAGAATTTCTGAGTTATGAGTTTGGCAATCACTTAAGACATTGTGGAATTGTTTCGCAGTTGAAGCCACCTGGAACACCACAGCGTAATGGTGTGTCCGGACGTCATAATCGAACCTTATGAGATATGGTGCGATCTATGATGTCTCTTACCGATCTACCGCTATTATTTTGAGGTTATGCATTAGAGACAGCTGCATTCACTTTAGATAGGACACCATATAAGTCTGTTGAGACGACGTCATATGAACATTGGTTTGGCAAGAAACCAAAGTTTTCGTTTCTTAATGTTTGGGGCTGCGATGCTTAAGGCTTTAGCCGGAGAAGCTCAAACCCAAAAGCGGACAAACACATCTTCATAGGATACCCAAAGGTGATAGTTCGGTATATCTTCTATCTCAGATCCGAGGGCAAATTGTTTGTCGCTAAGAACGGGGCCTTTCTCGAGAAGGAGTTTCTCTTGAAAGAATTGAGTGGGAGGAAGATAGAATTTGATGAGGTTGTCGAACCTTTATTTCAACCAGAAAGTGATGCAACACAGAAAGATGTTTTCTGTGGCGCCTACGTCTGTTGAATAGGAAGTTAATGATAGTGATCATGAAGCTTCGGATCAAGTTGCTATCGAACCTCATAGGTTGACAAGGATATGTACTACTACTGAGTGGTACGGTAATCCTGTCTTATATATCATGTTGTTAGACAACAATGAACCTACAAGCTATGGAGAAGCGATGGTGGGCCCGTATTCCGACAAATGGTTAGAAGCCATGAAATCCGAGATAGGATCCATGTATCAGAACAAAGTATGGACTTTGGTGGACATGCCCGATGATTGGCGAGCCATTGAGATAAATGGATCTTTAAGAAGAAGACGTACGTGGGCGGTGATGTTACCGTCTATGAAGCTCGACTTGTGGGAAAGAGTCTTTTCACAAGTTCAAGGAGTTGACTACAATGAGAATTTCTCACCCGTAGCGATGCTTAAGTTCGTCGGAATCATGTTAGCATTAGCTGTATTTTTTGATTATGAAATCTGACAGATGGATGTCAAAACAAGTTTTCTTACCAGTTTTCATAAGAAAGAGTTGTATGTGATACAATCAAAGTTTTGTCGATCCTAAGGATGCTAAAAGGTATGCTGGCTCCAGCGATCCTTCTATGGACTAGAGCAAGCATCTCGGAGTCAGAATATATGCTTTGATGGAGTGATCAAATCTTTTAGGTTTATACAATGTTTGCTAGAAACTTGTATTTACAAGAAAGTGAGTGGGAGCACTACAACATTTCTGATAAGTATATGTGGATGACATATTGTTGATCCGAAATAATGTAGAATTTCTGGAAAGCATAAATGGTTGTTTGAAGAGTGTTTTTTCAAAGGAATACCTGGATAAAGCTGCTTACATATTGGGCATCAAGATCTATAGAGATGGATCAAGACGCCTGATGGTACTTTCAAAGAACGCACACCTTGACATGTTTTTGAAGGAGTTCAAAATAGATCAGTCAAAGAAGGGGTTCTTACCTGAGTTGTAAGGTGTGAAGTTGAGTAAGACTCAAAGCTTGACCACGGCAGAAGAAAGAGAAAGTACGAAGGTCGTCCCCTATGCTTTTGTCATAGGCTCTATACGGTATGCCATGCTGAAGTACCGCACCTGATGTGTGCCTTGCCACATGTCTGGCAAGATGGTACAAAGGTGATCTAGGAGTAAATCACCAGATAGCGGTCAAAATTATCCTTAGAGGAATAAGGAAATGTTTCTCGGTTATGGAGGTGATAAAGAGTTCGACGTAAAGAGTTACGTCGATGCAAGCTTAACACCTATCCGGATAGCTCTGAGTAGAGATACCGGATACGTATAATGAAGCAATAATTTGGAATAGCTCCAAGTGGAACGTGGTAGCAGCATCTACGATATAAAGTTTTGCGAAATACATAGGGATCTGAATATGGCAAGACCCGTTGACTACAACCTCTCTCACAAGCATAACATGATCAAACACAGAACACTTTGAGTGTTTATCACATAGTGATGTGAACTAGATCATTGAGTCTAGTAGACTCTTGGATGTTGGTCACATGGCGATGTGACCTGTGAGTGTTAATCACATGGCGATGTGAACTAGATTATTGACTCTAGTGCAAGTGGGAGACTGTTGGAAATATGCCCTGGAGGCAATAATAAATTGATTATTATTATATTTCCTTGTTCATGATAATCGTTTATTATCCATGCTAGAATTGTATTGATAGGAAACTCAGATACATGTGTGGATACATAGACAACACCATGTCCCTAGTAAGCCTCTAGTTGACTAGCTCGTTGATTAATAGATGGTTACAGTTTCCTTACCATGGACATTGGATGTCATTGATAACGGGATCACATCATTAGGAGAATGATGTGATGGACAAGACCCAATCCTAAGCCTAGCAGAAAGATCGTGTAGTTCGTATGCTAAAGCTTTTCTAATGTCAAGTATCATTTCCTTAGACCATGAGATTGTGCAACTCCCGGATACCGTAGGAATGCTTTGGGTGTGCCAAACGTCACAACATAACTGGGTGGCTATAAAGGTACACTACAGGTATCTCCGAAAGTGTCCGTTGGGTTGGCACGAATCGAGACTGGGATTTGTCACTCTATGTAAACGGAGAGGTATCTCTGGGCCCACTCGGTAGGACATCATCATAATGTGCACAATGTGATCAAGGAGTTGATCACGGGATGATGTGTTACGGAACGAGTAAAGAGACTTGCTGGTAACGAGATTGAATAAGGTATCGGGATACCAACGATCGAATCTCGAGCAAGTATCGTACCGATGGACAAAGGGAATTGAATACGGGATTGATTGAATCCTCGACATCGTGGTTCATCCGATGAGATCATCGTGGAACATGTGGGAGCCAACATGGGTATCCAGATCCCGCTGTTGGTTATTTACTGGAGATTCATCTCGGTCATGTCTGCATGTCTCCCGAACCCGTAGGGTCTACACACTTAAGGTTCGAGGACGCTAGGGTTATATGGAAAGTATGTTTCCGGTACCGAATGTTGTTCGGAGTCTCGGATGAGATCCCGGACGTCACGAGGAGCTCCGGAATGGTCCGGAGGTAAAGATTGATATATAGGAAGTATGGTTTTGGCCACCGGAAGTGTTCCGGGCATCACCGATAGTGTACCGGGACCATCGGAGGGGTCCGGGGGTCCACCAGGTGGGGCCACCAGCCCCGAAGGCCTACATGGGCCAATAGTGGGAAGGGACCAGCCCCTAGGTGGGCTGGGGCGCCTCCCACCAAAGCCCAAGGCGCCTCCTAGAGGGAAAGGGGGCAAACCCTAGGGCAGATGGGCCCTAAGGCCCACCCCAGGTGCGCCTCCTCCTCTCCCCCTTGTGGCCGCCTCCCAGATAGGATCTGGGGGCTGCCGCCACCCCTAAGGAGGGAACCCTAGGTGGGGGTGCAGCCCCTCCCCTCCCCCTATATATACTTGAGGTTTGGGGCTGCCCAACACATGTGTTTTGCTCTCCCTGTTGGCGCAGCCCTACCCCTCTCCCTCCTCGTCTCTCGTAGTGCTTGGCGAAGCCCTGCTGGAGTCCCGCGCTCCTCCACCACCACCACACCGTCGTGCTGCTGGATGGAGTCTTCCCCAACCTCTCCTTCTCCCCTTGCTTGATCAAGGCATAGGAGACGTCGTCGGGCTGTACGTGTGTTGAACACGGAGGTGCCGTCCGTTCGGCACTAGGATCATCGGTGATTTGGATCACGACGAGTACGACTCCATCAACCCCGTTCACTTGAACGCTTCCTCTTAGCGATCTACAAGGGTATGTAGATGCACTCTCCTTCCCCTTGTTGCTAGATTACTCCATAGATTGATCTTGGTGATGCGTAGAAAATTTTGAATTTCTGCTACATTCCCCAACAGCTTGCACCAGTCTATAAATGGATCGCTGGAGTTTGCACAATTTGCCAGCATTCTTTGGATCGATAAAACCTTTTGGTTGCATCATATATGACTCTTCCTTAAGGAAACCATTAAGGAACGCTGTTTTGACATCCATCTGCCAGATTTCATAATCGAAAAATGCAGCTATTGCCAACATGATTTTGACGGACGTAAGCATCACTACGGGTGAGGAAGTCTCATTGTGGCCAACTCCTTGAACTTGTGAAAACCCTTTGCCACAAGTCGAGCTTTATAGACGGTGACATACCGCCCGCGTCCGTCTTCTTCTTGAAGGTCCATTTATTCTGAAAGGCCTTTCGCCCTTCAGGTAAGTCCATACTTTGTTTTCATACATGGATCCCATCTCAGATTTCATGGCCTCTAACCATTTGTCGGAATCCAGGCACACCATCGCTCTTCCATAGCTCGTAGGTTCATCATTGTCCAACAACATGACCTCTAAGACAGGGTTACCATACCACTCAGGAGCAGTACGTATCCTTGTGAACCTATGAGGTTGGATAGTAACTTGATCCAAAGCTTCATGATCACCATCATTAGCTTCCTCTTCAACTGACGTAGGTGCGACAGAAACATCTTTCTATGATGTGCTACTCTCTGGTTGAAGTAAAGGTTCAACAACCTCATCAAGTTCTATCTTCCTCCCACTCAATTCTTTCGAGAGTAACTCTTTCTCGAGAAAGGACCCGTTCTTAGCGACAAACACTTTGCCTTCGGATCTAAGATAGAAGGTATACCCAACCGTCTCTTTTGGGTATCCTATGAAGACGCATTTGTCTACTTTAGGTTTGAGCTTATCCGAAGGAACTCTTTTGACATAAGCATCGCAACCCCAAACCTTAAGAAACGACAACTTAGTTTTCTTGCCAAACCATAGTTCATACGGTATTGTCTCAACGGACTTAGATAGTGCCCTATTTAAAGTGAATGCAGCTGTATCTAATGCATCACCCCAAAATGATAGTGGCAGATCGGCAAGAGACATCATAGAACGCACCATATCCAATAAGGTACGTGTCGGTGTACAAAAGTAGGGGCTCTCCTTTTGACCCCTTTACTTGTGTGCGGGCGGTCAGAGCCACGCGCCGCGACCACACTTAGCAGGGCAGAGGAGGGAAGCCGAACAGAAGCCGAAGCACCAAGGCAAACAAGAAAGACCAAGGCCGAGAGCACGAAGAGCAGAGGGACGAAACAGGTTCCCCCGGCAAGACTCTTGCCGGGGCAGCCTTAGCAGCCCCGACAAGACCCTTGCCGGGGCAGCTCACCCAACGCCAGCGGAGCGCACCACCCTTGAGCCCATGATTTCCATAACCATCAACCACGTTGGGCCAGGGCTCGAGGGGCACCTCCAGGGTGGCATGCAGGTCTTTGTGAAGACAGAGAAACACTTAGGATCAGATGAGGACCAGAAGACGGCGACCCTCGGCGGGATCCTAGCCGAGGAAGTCCACAAGGCCCCCGGCAAGACCCTTGCCGGGGATGACAGCAAGGCCCCCAGCAAGACCCTTGCTGGGGATGACGGCAACACCATGGCAAGACCCTTGTCGGGCCCCCGGCAAGGCCTTTGCCGAGGGCATCAGCAGGGCCACTGCCAGACCCGTACCAGCCAAGACTACCACCGCCATTCGCATGCAGCTGCTAGCCCAACCAGCTGGACAGGCACCAGCGTGGCAACATGCAGCTTCCAGGCCAAATCAGCAGGCACCTACGTGGCGGCGTGCGGACCTTCATGAAGGCCCTACCACCGCGCACGTCAGCTGCCTGCCTGTCTACATGGCACTGCATGCATCGCTAGCCTGGGCGCATGTCGAAGCGAGGAGGAGCGGCGACAGACGGGACGGGCCTCATTCCCATCCCTGATAAAGCTAAGGGACACCTAAGCGATGCATTAAATGCATCTTGTCCTGTAATACGGGCGATAAGCTCGCAGTACTGTAGGCCTTTCCACATCCTGTGTGCCATTGTGGCAGCCCCTTTCGACTATAAAAGGAGGCCTATGCCGTACTGGAGGGGGATTCGACTCTTTTGAACTACACAACCACCGTAGCTAGTGTTGGGGAACGTAGTAATTTAAAAAAAATCCTACACACACACAAGATCATGGTGATGCATAGCAACGAGAGGGGAGAGTGTTTGTCTACATACCCTCGTAGACCGAAAGCGGAAGCGTTAGCACAACGCGGTTGATGTAGTCGTATGTCTTCATGATCCGACCGATCCAAGTACCAAACACACGGCACCTCCGAGTTCAGCAGACGTTCAGCTCGATGACATCCCGCGAACTCCAATCCAGTAGAGCTTCACGGGAGAGTTCCGTCAGCACGACGGCGTGGTGACGATGATGATATTCTACCGTCGCAGGGCTTCGCCTAAGCATCGCTATGATATGATCGAGGTGGATTATGGTGGAAGGGGGCACCGCACACGGCTAAGAGATCTAGAGATCAATTGTTGTGTCTATGGGGTGCCCCTGGCCACGTATATAAAGGAGTGGAGGAGGAGGGGCCGGCCAAGAGGAGGAGGCGCGCCCAAGGGGGGCAATCCTACTCCAAGTAGGTTTTGCCCCCCTTTCCTATTCCAACTAGGAGAAGGGGGGAGGAGGATGTGGAGAGAAGGAAGGAGAAGGGGGGCCGCGCCCCCTTCCCTTTCCCAATTTGGATTGGGGCAAGGGGGGCTGCGCGCCACCTCCTGCTGCCTCTCATCTTCCACTACTTTGGGCCCATGAGGCCCAATAACCCCCGGTGGGGTTCCGGTAACCTCCCCGTACTCCGGTATATATCCGATAACCCCCGGAACCATTCCGGTGTCCGAATATAGTCGTCCAATATATCAATCTTAATGTCTCGACCATTTCGAGACTCCTCGTCATGTCCGTGATCACATCCGGGACTCCGAACAACCTTCGGTACATCAAAACTCATAAACTCATAATATAACCGGCATCGAAACGTTAAGCGTGCGGACCCTACGGGTTCGAGAACTATGTAGACATGACCGAGACATGTCTCCGGTAAATAACCAATAGCGAAACCTGGATGCTCATATTGGCTCCCACATATTCTACGAAGATCTTTATCGGTCAGACCGCATAACAATATACGTTGTTCCCTTTGTCATCGGTATGTTACTTGCCCAAGATTCGATCGTCGGTATCTCAATACCTAGTTCAATCTCGTTACCGGCAAGTATTTTTACTCGTTCCGTAATACATCATTCGGCAACTAACTCATTTGGTTGCAATGCTTGCAAGGCTTAAGTGATGTGCACTACCGAGAGGGCCCAGAGATACCTCTCCGACAATCGGAGTGACAAATCCTAATCTCGAAATACGCCAACCCAACAAGTACCTTTGGAGACACCTGTAGAGCACCTTTATAATCACCCAGTTACGTTGTGATGTTTGGTAGCACACAAAGTGTTCCTCCGATAAACGGGAGTTGCATAATCTCATAGTCATAGGAACATGTATAAGTTATGAAGAAAGCAATAACAACAAACTAAACGATCAAGTGCTAAGCTAACGGAATGGGTCGAGTCAATCATATCATTCTCCTAATGATGTGATCCTGTTAATCAAATGACAACTCATGTTTATGGTTAGGAAACATAACCATCTTCGATCAACGAGCTAGTCAAGTAGAGGCATACTAGTGACACTTTGTTTGTCTATGTATTCACACATGTATTATGTTTCCGGTTAATACAATTCTAGCATGAATAATAAACATTTATCATGATATAAGGAAATAAATAATAACTTTCTTATTGCCTCTAGGGCATATTTCCTTCAGTCTCCCACTTGCACTAGAGTCAATAATCTAGATTACACTGTTATGATCCTAACACCCATGGAGCCTTGGTGCTGATCATGTTTTGCTCGTGGAAGAGGCTTAGTCAACGGGTCTGCAACATTTAGATCCGTATGTATCTTGCAAATTTCCATGTCTCCCACCTGGACTAAATCCTGGATGGAATTGAAGCGTCTCTTGATGTGCTTGGTTCTCTTGTGAAATCTAGATTCCTTCGCTAAGGCAATTGCTCCAGTATTGTCACAAAAGATTTTCATTGGACCCGATGCACTAGGTATGACACCTAGATCGGATATGAACTCTTTCATCCAGACTCCTTCATTTGCTGCTTCCGAAGCAGCTATGTACTCCGCTTCACATGTAGATCCCGCCATGATGCTTTGTCTAGAACTGCACCAACTGACAGCTCCACCGCTCAATAAAAACACGTATCCGGTATGCGATTTAGAATCGTCCGGATCAGTGTCAAAGCTTGCATCAACGTAACCATTTACGATGAGCTCTTTGTCACCTCCATAAACGACAAAGATATCCTTAGTCCTTTTCAGGTACTTTAGGATGTTCTTGACCGCTGTCCAGTGATCCACTCCTGGATTACTTTGGTACCTCCCTTCTAGACTTATAGCAAGGCACACATCAGGTCTGGTACACAGCATTGCATACATGATAGAGCCTATGGCTGAAGCATAGGGAACATCTTTCATTTTCTCTCTATCTTCTGCGGTGGTCGGACATTGAGTCTTACTTAATTTCACACCTTGTAACACAGGCAAGAACCCTTTCTTTGCTTGATCCATTTTGAACTTCTTCAAAACTTTGTCAAGGTATGTGCTTTGTGAAAGTCCAATTAAGCGTCTTGATCTATATCTATAGATCTTAATGCCCAATATGTAAGCAGCTTCACCGAGGTCTTTCATTGAAAAATGCTTATTCAAGTATCCCTTTATGCTATCCAGAAATTCTATATCATTTCCAATCAATAATATGTCATCCACATATAATATCAGAAATGCCACCGAGCTCCCACTCACTTTCTTGTAAATACAGGCTTCTCCAAAAGTCTGTATAAAACCAAATGCTTTGATCACACTGTCAAAGCGTTTATTCCAACTCCAAGAGGCTTGCACCAGTCCATAAATGGATCGCTGGAGCTTGCACACTTTGTTAGCTCCCTTTGGATCGACAAAACCTTCCGGTTGCATCATATACAACTCTTCTTCCAGAAATCCATTCAGGAATGCAGTTTTGACATCCATCTGCCAAGTTTCATAATCATAAAATGCGGCAATCACTAACATGATTCGAACAGACTTAAGCATCGCTACGGGTGAGAAAGTCTCATCGTAGTCAATCCCTTGAACTTGTCGAAACCCTTTCGCAACAAGTCGAGCTTTGTAGACAGTAACATTACCGTCAGCGTCAGTCTTCTTCTTGAAGATCCATTTATTCTCAATTTCTTGCCGATAAATGGGCAAGTCAACCAAAGTCCACACTTTGTTCTCATACATGGATCCCATCTCAGATTTCATGGCTTCAAGCCATTTTGCAGAATCTGGGCTCACCATCGCTTCTTCATAGTTCATAGGTTCATCATGATCCAGTAGCATGACTTCCAGAACAGGATTACCGTACCACTCTGGCGCGGATCTTACTCTGGTTGATCTACGAGGTTGAGTAATAACTTGATCTGAAGTTTCATGATCATCATCATTAACTTCCTCACTAATTGGTATAGTTGTCACAGGAACCGGTTTCTGTGATGAGCTACTTTCCAATAAGGGAGCAGGTACGGTTACCTCATCAAGTTCTACTTTCCTCCCACTCACTTCTTTCGAGAGAAACTCCTTCTCTAGAAAGGATCCATTCTTAGCAACGAATGTCTTGCCTTCGGATCTGTGATAGAAGGTGTACCCAACAGTCTCCTTTGGGTATCCTATGAAGACACATTTCTCCGATTTGGGTTCGAGCTTATCAGGTTGAAGCTTTTTCACATAAGCATCGCAGCCCCAAACTTTAAGAAACGACAACTTTGGTTTCTTGCCAAACCATAGTTCATAAGGCGTCATCTCAACGGACTTCGATGGTGCCCTATTTAACGTGAATGTGGCCGTCTCTAAAGCATAACCCCAAAATGATAGCGGTAAATCAGTAAGAGACATCATAGATCGCACCATATCTAGTAAAGTACAATTACGATGTTCAGACACACCATTACGCTGTGGTGTTCCGGGTGGCGTGAGTTGCGAAACTATTCTGCTTTGTTTCAAATTTAGACTGCTACGTCTTGAGCTTGCGTTGGTTTTCCCCGAAGAGGAAGGGATGATGCAGCAAAGTAGCGTAAGTATTTCCCTCAGTTTTTGAGAACCAAGGTATCAATCCAGTAGGAGGCCACGCTCAAGTCCCTCATACCTGCACAAAACGATAGCTACTCGCAACCAACGCGATTAGGGGTTGTCAATCCCTTCACGGTCACTTACGAGAGTGAGATCTGATAGCTATACTATTTTTTGGTATTTTTGGTATAAAGATGCAAAGTAAAAAGTAAAGGCAAAGTATAAAGCAAAACAAGATTAAAGTGATGGAGATTGATATGATGAGAATAGACCCGTGGGCCATAGGTTTCACTAGTGGCTTCTCTCAAGAGCATAAGTATTCTACGGTGGGTGAACAGATTACTGTTGAGCAATTGACAGAATTGAGCATAGTTATGAGAATATCTAGGCATGATCATGTACATAGGCATCACGTCCGTGACAAGTAGACCGAAACGATTCTGCATCTACTACTATTACTCCACTCATCGACTGCTATCCAGCATGCATCTAGAGTATTAAGTTAAAAACAGAGTAACGCCTTAAGCAAGATGACATGATGTAGAGAGATAAATTCATGCAATATGAAGTAAACCCCATCTTGTTATCCTCGATGGCAACGATTCAATACGTGCCCTACTGCCCCTTCTGTCACTGGGAAAGGACACCGCAAGATCGAACCCAAAGCTAAGCACTTCTCCCATGGCAAGAACTACCAATCTAGTTGGCCAAACCAAACGGATAATTCGAAGAGACTTGCAAAGATAACCAATCATACATAAAAGAATTCAAGAAGATTCAAATATTATTCATAGATAGACTTGATCATAAACCCACAATTCATCGTTCTCAACAAACACACCACAAAAAGAAGATTACATCGAATAGATCTCCACAAGAGAGGGGGAGAACTTTGTATTGAGATCCAAAAAGAGAGAAGAAGCCATCTAGCTACTAACTATGGACCCGAAGGTCTGAGGTAAACTACTCACACTTCATCAGAGGGGCTAGGATGATGTAGAAGCCCTCCGTGATGACGGCCCTCTTCCGATGGAGCTCCAGAACAGGCTCCTAGATGGGATCTCGTGGATACAGAAAGTTGCGGCAGTGGAATTAGGTTTTTGGCTCCCGTTCTGATTGTTTGGGGGTACGTGTGTATATATAGGAGGAAGGAGTACATCGGTGGAGCACCGAGGGGCCCACGAGGCAGGGGGCGCACCCTAGGGGGGGCGCCCCCACCCTCGTGACCCCCTCTTTGACTCCTTGGAGTAGGGTCCAAGTCTCCTGGATCACGTTCGATGAGAAAATCACGTTCCCGAAGATTTTATTCCGTTTGGACTCCGTTTGATATTCTGTTTCTCCGAAACACTTAAATAGGCAAAAAAAAACAGCAATTCTGGGCTGGGCCTCCGGTTAATAGGTTAGTTCCAAAAATAATATAAAAGTGGAAAATAAAGCCCAATATAGTCCAAAACAGTAGATAATATAGCATGGAGAATTCAAAAATTATAGATACGTTGGAGACGTATCAGGCATCCCCAAGCTTAATTCCTGCTCGTCCTCAAGTAGGTAAATGATAAAAAGAGAATTTTGGATGCGGAGTTCTACTTGGCATAATTTCAATGCAAATCTTCTTAATTGTGATATGAATATTCAGATTCGAAAGATTCAAGACAAAAGTTTATATTGACATAAAAATAATAATACTTCAAGCATACTAACAAACCAATTATGTCTTCTCAAAATAACATGGCCAAAGAAAGTTATCCCTACAAAATCATATAGTCTGGCTATGCTCTATCTTCACCACACAAAGTATTTAAATCATGCACAACCCCGATGACAAGCCAAGCAATTGTTTCATACTCTAACTTTTTCAAAAAAATTCAATCTTCATGCAATACATGAGCGTGAGCCATGGATATAGCACTATAGGTGGAATACAATGGTGGTTGTGGAGAAAAAAAGGAGAAGATAGTCTCACATCAACTAGGCGTATCAATGGGCTATGGAGATGCCCATCAATAGATATCAATGTGAGTGAGTAGGTATTGACATGCAACGGATGCACTAGAGCTATAAGTATATGAAAGCTCAAAAAGAAACTAAGTGGGTGTGCATCCAACTTGCTTGCTCATAAAGACCTAGGGCAATTTGAGGAAGCCCATCATTGGAATATACAAGCCAAGTTCTATAATGTAAAATTCCCACTAGTATATGAAAGTGATAACATGAGAGACTCTCTACTATGAATATCATGGTGCTACTTTGAAGCACAAGTGTGGTAAAAGGATAGTAACATTGTCCCTTCTCTCTTTTTCTCTCATCATTATATATATATTTTTTTATTTGGGACTTTTCTCTCCTTTTATTTTTAAGGCCTCTTTTCTTTCTTTTTTATTTGGGCTTCTTTGGCCTCTTTTATTTATTTTTCGTCCGGAGTCTCATCCCGACTTATGGGGGAATCATAGTCTCCATCATCCTTTCCTCACTGGGACAATGCTCTAATAATGGTGATCATCACACTTTTATTTTTCTTACAACTCAACAATTACAACTCAATACTTAGAACAAAATATGACTCTATATGAATGCCTCCGGCTGTGTACCGTGATATGCAATATGACAATGATGGAGTGTGTCATAATAAACGGAACGGTGGAAAGTTGCATGGCAATATATCTCGGAATGGCTATGGAAATGCCATGATAGGTAGGTATGGTGGCTGTTTTGAGGAAGGTATATGGTAGGTGTATGATACCGGCGAAAGGTGCGCAGTATTAGAGAGGCTAGCAAAGTTGGAAGGGTGAGATTGCGTATAATCCATGGACTCAACATTAGTCATATAGAACTCATATACTTATTGCAAAAATATAGAAGTTATCAAAGCAAAGTATTACGCGCATGCTCCTAGGGGGATATATTGGTAGGAAAAGACCATCGCTCGTCCCCGACCGCCACTCATAAGGAAGACAACCAATAAATAAATCATGCTCCGACTTCATCACATAACGGTTCACCATACATGCATGCTACGGGAATCACAAACTTTAACACAAGTATTCTTTAAATTCACAACTACTCAACTAGCATGACTTTAATATTATCACCTCCATATCTCAAAACAATTATCATGCTTCAATCTTTTCTTAGTATTCAACACACTCAAAAGAAAGTTTCACAAATCTTGAACACCAAGCATATTATTATTAAGCAAATTACCATGCTATTAAGAGACTCCCAAATTAATTTAAGTGAAGCATGAGAGATCAATAGTTTCTTTAAAACAAATCCACCACCGTGCTCTAAAAGATCTAAGTGAAGCACATAGAGCAAAATTATAACGCTCAAAAGATATAAGTGAAGCACATAGAGCAAAACTACTTAGTTCAAAAGATATAAGTGAAGCACATAGAGTGTTCTATCAAATTTTAATTCATGTATGGCTCTCTCAAAAGGTGTGTACAGCAAGGATGATTGTGGCATACTAAGACACAGAGATACAAATAATACAAAATGCTCCAAGCAAAACACATATCATGTTGGTGAATAAAAATATAGCTCCAAGTAAATTACCGATGGAAGTGGACGGAAGAGGGGATGCCTCCCGGGGCATCCCCAAGCTTTGACTTCTTGGTGTCCTTGGATTATCTTGGGGGTGCTATGGGCATCCCCAAGCTTAGGCTCTTTCCACTCCTTGTTCCATAGTCCATCAAAAGAATTCACCCAAAACTTGAAACTTCACAACACAAAACTCAAAATAGGAAACTCGTGAGCTTAGTTAGCGAAAGAAAACAAAAGACCACTTCAAGGTACTGTTATGAACTCATTATTTATTTATATTGGTGTTAAACCTACTGTATTCCAACTTCTCTATGGATTATAAACTATTTTACTAGCCATAGATTCATCAAAATAAGCAAACAACACACGAAAAACAGAATCTGTCAAAAACAGAACAGTCTGTAGTAATCTGTAGCTAGAGCAAGATCTGGAACCCCAAAAATTCTAAAATAAATTTCTGGACGTGAGGAATTTATCTATTAATCATCTTAAAAAATAATTAACTAAATATAACTCTTAAAATAAAAATGACAGAAGTTCTCGTGAGCGCTAAAGTTTCTGTTTTTTACAGAAAGTTCAACAAGACTTTCCCCAAGTCTTCCCAACGGTTCTACTTGGCACAAATACTAATTAAACAAAAAAACACAACCAAAACAGAGGCTAAATAATTTATTTATTACTAATCAGGAGCAAAAATCAAGGAATAAAAATAAAATTGGGTTTCCTCCCAACAAGCGCTATCGTTTAACGCCCCTAGCTAGGCATAAAAGCGAGGATAGATCTAGGTATTGCCTTCTTTGGTTTTAGAGAGAAAGAGAGCAAACTTGTTATCTATGGAATTAATTTTTCTATTTTGAAAAAGTACATGTCCATTAATGGTATAAGAAAGATTAAGAATGTTGCGGAAATTGGCATCTAGGCTAGCTTTTATCTCTTTAATAGATTCGTTTTGGTAAGAAAGCAAGAGAGATGTGATTTCAGCTTTCTCATTAATGGGGTGCCCAAATATAGTTTTCATATTCTCATAGGTATCTATGGGGTCCCCTTCAAGGAAACCCCCTTCGAAAATAGAATCTAAAACTTGTTTGAACGAAACAGGTAGCCCAACATAAAAGCTTTTTAAATAAACCTCAATTTGATATTGGGGTACATAGCTAGCCCAGATCCTTAACAGCCTGTCCCAAGCATCTTTCAAAGCTTCATCAAGTAAATAACGAAAAATTCCAGAATCATCTTCATCAAAATTACTAAGGTTCTCATTGATAACTCCGGCAAGTTGTTCTATGGCATTCCGATTTATGAGTTTAGATAAGATAGCAGGATTGTCTAAAGCACTAGAACTTGGGAGAGAACCCCCAACTCTTTTTGGTTCTGACATGGCAAGGGAAAAGAGGCAAATAGAGAGGGAGGATAGAGAGAGAGGATGAATAAAACGACAAGGGTGAAGTGGGGGAGAGGAAAACGAGAGGCAAATGGCAAATAATGTTATGCGAGAGATAGGGATTGTGATGGGTACTTGGTATGTTGACTTTTTGCGTAGACTCCCCGGCAACGGCGCCAAAAATCCTTCTTGCTACGTCTTGAGCTTGCGTTGGTTTTCCCCGAAGAGGAAGGGACGATGCAGCAAAGTAGAGTAAGTATTTCCCTCAGTTTTTGAGAACCAAGGTATCAATCCAGTAGGAGGCCACGCTCAAGTCCCTCGTACCTGCACAAAACGATAGCTACTCGCAACCAACGCGATTCGGGGTTGTCAATCCCTTCATGGTCACTTACAAGAGTGATATCTGACAGATATAATATTTTTTGGTATTTTTGGTATAAAGATGCAAAGTAAAAAGTAAAGGAAAGTATAAAGCAAAACAAGATTAAAGTGATGGAGATTGATATGATGAGAATACACCCGGGGGCCATAGGTTTCACTAGTGGCTTCTCTCAAGAGCATAAGTATTCTACGGTGGGTGGACAAATTACTGTTGAGCAATTGACAGAATTGAGCATAGTTATGAGAATATCTAGGCATGATCATGTATATAGGCATCACGTCCATGACAAGTAGACTGAAACGATTCTGCATCTACTACTATTACTCCACTCATCGACCGCTATCCAGCATGCATCTAGAGTATTAAGTTAAAAACAGAGTAACGCCTTAAGCAAGATGACATGATGTAGAGAGATAAATTCATGCAATATGAAATAAACCCCATCTTGTTATCCTCGAAGGCAACGATGCAATACGTGCCCTGTTGCCCCTTCTGTCACTGGGAAAGGACACCGCAAGATCGAACCCAAAGCTAAGCACTTCTCCCATGGCAAGAACTACCAATCTAGTTGGCCAAACCAAACGGATAATTCGAAGAGACTTGCAAAGATAACCAATCATACATAAAAGAATTCAGAGAAGATTCAAATATTATTCATAGATAGACTTGATCATAAACCCACAATTCATCGGTCTCAACAAACACACCGCAAAAATAAGATTACATCGAATAGATCTCGACAAGAGAGGGGGAGAACTTTGTATTGAGATCCAAAAAGAGAGAAGAAGCCATCTAGCTACTAACTATGGACCCGAAGGTCTGAGGTAAACTACTCACACTTCATCGGAGGAGCTAGGATGATGTAGAAGCCCTCCGTGATGAAGGCCCTCTTCCGGCGGAGCTCCGGAAGAGGCCCCAAGATGGGATCTCGTGGATACAGAAAGTTGCGGCGGTGGAATTAGGTTTTTGGCTCCCGTTCTGATCATTTGGGGGTACGTGTGTATATATAGGAGGAAGGAGTACATCGGTGGAGCACCGAGGGGCCCACGAGGCAGGGGGGCGCGCCCTAGGGGGGTGGGGCGCGCCCCCACCCTCGTGACCTCCTCTTTGACTCCTTGGAGTAGGGTCCAAGTCTCCTGGATCACGTTCGGTGAGAAAATCATGTTCCCGAAGATTTTATTCCGTTTGGACTCCATTTGATATTCTGTTTCTCCGAAACACTAAAATAGGCAAAAACAACAATTCTGGGCTGGGCCTCCGGTTAATAGGTTAGTCCCAAAAATAATATAAAAGTTGAAAATAAAGCCCAATATAGTCCAAAATAGTAGATAATATAGCATGGAGCAATCAAAAATTATAGATACGTTGGAGACGTATCATAGACCAAACTCGTAACTCAAATATTCTCCTCCACGATCAGATCGTAGAAACTTTATTTTCTTGTTATGATGATTTTCAACTTCACTGTGAAATTCTTTGAACTTTTCAAATGTTTCAGATTTATATTTCATCAAGTAGATATACCCATATCTGCTTAAATCATCTGTGAAGGTGAGAAAATAACGATATCCGCCACGAGCCTCAACATTCATCGGACCACATACATGTATATGTATGATTTCCAACAAATTTGTTGCTCTCTCCGTTGTACTGGAGAACGGCGTTTTAGTCATCTTGCCCATGAGGCACGGTTCGCAAGTACCAAGTGATTCATAATCAAGTGGTTCCAAAAGTCCATCAGTATGGAGTTTCTTCATGCGCTTTACACCGATATGACCTAAACGGCAGTGCCACAAATAAGTTGCACTATCATTATCAACTCTGCATATTTTGGCTTCAACATTATGAATATGTGTATCACTACTATCGAGATTCATCAAAAATAGACCACTCTTCAAGGGTGCATGACCATAAAAGATATTACTCATATAAATAGAACAACCATTATTCTCTGATTTAAATGAATAACCGCCTCGCATCAAACAAGATCCGGATATAATGTTCATGCTCAACGCTGGCACCAAATAACAATTATTTAGGTCTAAAACTAATCCCGAAGGTAGATGTAGAGGTAGCGTGCCGACTGCGATCACATCGACTTTAGAACCATTTCCCACGCGCATTGTCACCTCGTCCTTCGCCAGTGTTCGCTTAATCCGTAGTCCCTATTTCGAGTTGCAAATATTAGCAACGGAACCAGTATCAAATACCCAGGTGCTACTTCGAGCTCTAGTAAGGTACACATCAATAACATATACCTTTGTTCACCTTGCCATCCTTCTTATCCGCCAAATACTTGGGGCAGTTCCACTTCAAGTGACCAGTCTGCTTGCAGTAGAAGCACTCAGTTTCAGGCTTAGGTCCAGACTTGGGTTTCTTCTCCTGAGCAACAACTTGTTTGCTGTTCTTCTTGAAGTTCCCCTTCTTCCTCCCTTTGCCCTTTTTCTTGAAAATGGCGGTCTTATTGACCATCAACACTTGATGCTCCTTCTTGATTTCTACCTCCGCAGCCTTTAGCATTGCGAAGAGCTCGGGAATCGTCTTATCCATCCCTTGCATGTTATAGTTCATCACGAAGCTCTTGTAGCTTGGTGGCAGTGATTGAAGAACTCTGTCAATGACACTATCAACAGGAAGATTAACTCCCAGTTGAGTCAAGTGATTATGATACCTAGACATTTTGAGTATATGTTCACTAACAGAACTATTCTCCTCCATCTTGCAGCTATAGAACTTATTGGAGACTTCATATATCTCAATCCGAGCATTTGCTTGAAATATTAACTTCAACTCCTGGAACATCTCATATGCTCCATGACATTCAAAATGTCGTTGAAGTCCCGATTCTAAGCCGTAAAGCATGGCACACTAAACTATTGAGTAGTCATTAGCTTTGCTCTGCCAGATGTTCATAACATCTGGTGTTGCTCCTGCAGCAGGCCTGGCACCCAGCGGTGCTTGCAGGACGTAATTCTTTTGTGTAGCAATGAGGATAATCCTCAAGTTACGGACCCAGTCCGTGTAATTGCTACCATCATCGTTCAACTTTGCTTTCTCAAGGAACGCATTAAAATTCAATGGAACAACAGTATGGGCCATCTATCTACAGTCAAACATAGACAAGCAAAATACTATCAGGTACTAAGTTCATGATAAATTTAAGTTCAATTAATCATATTACTTAAGAGCTCCCACTTAGAAAGACATCCCTCTAATCTTCTAAGTGATCACGTGATCCAAATCAACTAAACCATAACCGATCATCACGTGAAATGGAGTAGCTTTCAATGGCGAACATCAATATGTTGATCATATCTACTATATGATTCACGCTCGACCTTTCGGTCTTAGTGTTTCGAGGCCATATCTGCATATGCTAGGCTCATCAAGTTTAACCTGAGTATTCTGCGTGCGCAAAAACTGGCTTGCACCCGTTGTAGATGGACGTAGAGCTTATCACACCCGATCATCACTTGGTGTCTGGGCACGACGAACTTTGGCAACGGTGCATACTCAAGGAGAACAATTTTATCTTGAAATTTAGTGAGAGATCATCTTATAATGCTACCGTCAATCAAAGCAAGATAAGATGCATAAAAGATAAACATCACATGCAATCAATATAAGTGATATGATATGACCATCATCATCTTGTGCTTGTGATCTCCATCTCTGAAGCACCTTCATGATCACCATCTTCACCGGCATGACACCTTGATCTCCATCGTAGCATCGTTGTCGTCTCGCCAATCTTATGCTTCCACGACTATCGCTACCACTTAGTGATAAAGTAAAGCATTACAGGGCGATTGCATTGCATACAATAAAGCGACAACCATATGGCTCCTGCCAGTTGCCGATAACTTGGTTACAAAACATGATCATCTCATGCAATAAAATTTAGCATCATGTCTTGACCATATCACATCACAACATGCTCTGCAAAAACAAGTTAGACGTCCTCTACTTTGTTGTTGCAAGTTTTACGTGGCTGCTACGGGCTTAGCAAGAACCGTTCTTACCTACGCATCAAAACCACAACAATAGTTTGTCAAGTTGATGATGTTTTAACCTTCGCAAAGACCGGGCATAGCCACACTTGGTTCAACTAAAGTTGGAGAAACTGACACCCGCCAGCCACCTGTGTGCAAAGCACGTCGGTAGAACCAGTCTCGCGTAAGCGTACGCGTAATGTCGGTCCGGGCCGCTTCATCCAACAATACCGCCGAACCAAAGTATGACATGCTGGTAAGTAGTATGACTTATATCGCCCACAACTCACTTGTGTTCTACTCGTGCATATAACATCAACGCATAAAACCTGGCTCTGATGCCACTGTTGGGGAACGTAGTAATTTGAAAAAAAATCCTACGCACACGCAAGATCATGGTGATGCATAGCAACGAGAGGGGAGAGTGTTTGTCTACGTACCCTCACAGACCGAAAGAGGAAGCGTTAGCACAACGCGGTTGATGTAGTCGTATGTCTTCACGATCCGACCGATCCAAGTACCGAACGCACGGCACCTCCGAGTTCAGCACACGTTCAGCTCGATGACGTCCCGCGAACTCCAATACAGTAGAGCTTCATGGGAGAGTTCCGTAAGCACGACGGCGTGGTGACGATGATGATGTTCTACCGTCGCAGGGCTTTGCCTAAGCATCGCTACGATATGATCGAGGTGGATTATGGTGGAAGGGGGCACCGCACACGGCTAAGAGATCTAGAGATCAATTGTTGTGTCTATGGGGTGCCCCCTGGCCACGTATATAAAGGAGTGGAGGAGGAGGGGGCGGCCAAGAGGAGGAGGCGCGCCCAAGGGGGGCAATCCTACTCCAAGTAGGTTTTGCCCCCCCCCCCTTTCCTATTCCAACTATGAGAAGGGGGAAGGAGGAGGTGGAGAGAAGGAAGGAGAAGGGGGGCCACGCCCCCTTCCCTTTCCCAATTCGGATTGGGGCAAGGGGGCCTGCGCGCCACCTCCTGCTGCCTCTCCTCTTCCACTACTTCGGGCCCATGAGGCCCAATAACCCCCGGGGGGGTTCCGGTAACCTCCTGGTACTCCGGTATATATCCGATAACCCCCGGAACCATTCCGGTGTCTGAATATAGTCGTCCAATATATCAATATTCATGTCTCGACCATTTCGAGACTCCTCGTCATGTCCGTGATCACATCCGGGACTCCCAACAACCTTTGGTACATCAAAACTCATAAACTCATAATATAACCGGCATCGAAACGTTAAGTGTGCGGACCCTACGGGTTCGAGAACTATGTAGACATGACCGAGACATGTCTCCGATCAATAACCAATAGTGGAACTTGGATGCTCATATTGGCTCCCACATATTCTACGGAGATCTTTATCGGTCAGACCGCATAACAACATACGTTGTTCCCTTTGTCATCGGTATGTTACTTGCCCAAGATTCGATCGTCGGTATCTCAGTACCTAGTTCAATCTCGTTACCGGCAAGTCTTTTTACTCGTTCCGTAATACATCATTCCGCAACTAACTCATTTAGTTGCAATGCTTGCAAGGCTTAAGTGATGTGTATTACCGAGAGGGCCCAGAGATACCTCTCCGACAATCGGAGTAACAAATCCTAATCTCGAAATACGCCAACCCAACAAGTACCTTTGGAGACACCTGTAGAGCACCTTTATAATCACCCAGTTATGTTGTGACGTTTGGTAGCACACAAAGTGTTCCTTCGGTAAACGGGGGTTGCATAATCTCATAGTCATAGGAACACGTATAAGTTATGAAGAAAGAAATAACAACAAACTAAACGATCAAGTGCTAAACTAACGAAATGGGTCAAGCCAATCATATCATTCTCCTAATGATGTGATCCCCTTAATCAAATGACAACTCATGTCTATGGTTAGGAAACATAACCATCTTTGATCAACGAGCTAGTCAAGTAGAGGCATACTAGTGACACTCTGTTTGTCTATGTATTCACACATGTATTATGTTTCCGGTTAATACAATTCTAGCATGAATAATAAACATTTATCATGATATAAGGAAATAAATAATCACTTTATTATTGCCTCTAGGGCATATTTCCATGAGCTAGTTTGAAAGCCCAAGAACACTGAATACATCCACCAAAGCAGGACTAGGGTTTTACGCATCCTCACGGCCCGAACGTGGGTAAACGATCTTCGTGCTGACTGCTAATCCTGCTCTTCTCACGACCCGCACCCCGGCAACCGTAGTAGGGATTCTTGTGATCCCATAGGTGTCATTTCCCACCGACATCTTTGACGCGCCAGGTAGGGGGTCGCAGTTGTGAGAATCTGGTCTAGCAGTTAGCCTAGCAGTTTTTCGTCGCCATGGCTCCCAAGAAGAAGGTGGCCATGGCAGTCGGTTCATCGGGAGCCGGACGGCCCGTACTGGTGCGGGCGAGCAGCGGGCCGGTCACGGATAGAACCCGAGGTGAGACCCGCGAGGACCAACATCGCTCTGGCAGTCAGAGCCTGGCGAGCGGCGTCGTTCGTGCACAAGGCGACAGGCCACATGCCGCGAAATCCAGATACGGAGCTGCCCCCCCCCCCCCCCCCCCCCCCCCGCAGACGGCGAGGGACCCTCCGGGGGCGTCGCCGTACCACCCGCGGGCAGCGCGGCGACCTCCAAGACGCCCACTCTGGTGCCCACAGCGTGCTCTTCCCAGGTTGTGCGTGACGTGCAGCGTCACCACGCTGGTGACCCTGGACACCACTGTGGGAAGAGTCTTGTGCGTCATCCGCGGGACGAAGGAGGCCAGCACGCCCGCCGAAGTGCTGGTGAGGACGGCGCACAGCCGCTGGGCCGTGACAGAGCTCCTTCTAACGTGGTTAGAAGTCGAAGCGCGCCACGGTCCATGCAACTTTTGCCACCGCCCACACCAGCAGAAGCCTTGGCGCGTGCGCAGCTACTCCTTGACTCCCCCCCCCCCCCGCCGCGGAGAAGCTCGACGAGTGGAGAGCCACTATCCAGAGCCTCGTCGGCGTCGCCAACAAAGACGAGCCACAGCCGGCGGGGCCCTCGGGCCGGCGCTCCATCAAGCCACTGCATGCTGGCGGTGGAGAGGCCGGAGGCGCCGCGGCCACGGTGCACTCTCCTCCTCCATGCCAGCCACCGCGGATGTTGATCTGTCGTGATGACACTTGTGATTACATTTCCATAGCGTCGTCCGACCCACGGACCCTCCGCGATCAACGCCAGGTTCTTCAGGAACGAGCCCATGAAGACGCTCAAACCACCATTGAGGGCCGGCACGATACGCGACACCAGTCAGACAGGCGGGCGGGGCCCGCTATGGACCACCCAGCACCGGGAGGCTTCGGCGGCCTACCTTACGAGGTGGGTTGCCCAGCCTTTACCCATGAGCTGCGGCAGTTCCAGTGGCCGTCCCACTGCACGTTCAAGCCCGACGTCGGCGAGAAGTACGACGGAAAGACCCACCCGTCATAGTTCCTCAGCATCTACACCATCGCGATGGAAGCCGCTGGAGCTCGTGACGACAAGGTGCTTGCCAATTACTCCCCGTTGGCCCTGAAACCCAATGTCATGTCTTGGTTGATGCACTTGCCGGCGGATTCCATTTCTTCTTGGTCAGATCTATGCCACGAGTTCGTTGGTGCCTTCACTGGACGTCACCAAGCTCATGGCCAGGCGAGTGATTTGCATATCATTCCCCAAAAGGAAGGTGAAAACCTACGCGAGTACATACAGAGATTCAGCCGAGTGCAATACAACATCCCGGATGTTCATCCTGCCGCCGTGATCAGCGCATTCCATTAGAATGTGCATAACCGCAAGATGCATGAAGAGCTAGCAATGAACAAGGTCAAAGACGTGGCCGAACTTTACGTTCTGGCCGATAGATGTGCCCGGGCTGAAGAGGGAAGGAAGTACCTCGGCGGAGACGCCGGTGCGGAAACCGACTGTACCGACGAAGACACCACCGCCCCGACGAAGAAGGGCCGGCGTCGCAACAGGAAACGCAAGGACAAGACCGTGCTTGCCGTCGAGGGATCCGGTGACACCAGCGCCGCCAAGAAGGCCAAGGCAGACAACCCAGCAAGGAGATTGCCGGGTGTGCCGCTTGCCGGGCCTTGGCATCTGCCGACAAGCCAGGAGACTCCGACAAGCAGTACTGCAAGATCCACCGCACCAAAGGCCACGACCTCCAGAACTGCCGACAAGTTGAGCTGCTTGCTGAAAAGCAAAAGGCCGAATATGAGAGGCGGGACAAGGAGAAGGGTCGGGATGGTGCCGAAGGATCCGGCAAGAAGCGTGGCGGCCAAGGGGGTCGCCGCGGCAAGGATAACCAGCAAGAGAGGCCCGCCCGGGTCCGCGACAAGAAGCAGGAAGACGATGATCATGACGAGGACGACGAGTCCGGTGAGCATGAGTTCTAGAAGGCTACGGAGGCCATGTGTGTCGATGGTGGCGCCTCGCTGCACACTTCTCACCGCCAGCTCAAGCAGTGGACGCGTGAGATTACAGCCACAGAGCCATCGTTCGACGCTCAGAAGCCACTGAAGTGGTCCAGCACGCCCCTCATCTTTGACGCCGAGTACCACCCTGACTGCACGACTGCGATCGGGTGTTTTCCGTTGTTGGTCTCATCAATGATACGCAACCTCAAGGTGAATAAGATGCTGGTTGACGGCGGGGCCGGCCTGAACTTGATCTCGCCCATCGTGATCAAAAGGCTAAAAATTCCTGATGGAAACCTTGAGGAAACGGGTATGTTTCAAGGGGTCAGCCTAAGGAGGAGCCAGCCGAAGGGGAAAGTCACATTGCTCGTGACGTTTGGAGGTGAGTGGAACTACAGGACGGAGAGGATCGTCTTCGATGTGGCCGAGATCCCCTTGCCCTACAACAGGATCCTCGGCTGCCCGGCACCAGCCAAGTTCATGGCGGCGTCGCACTACGCCTACAATACACTGAAGATGCCTAGGCCGATGACCATCAGCACTGTCCCTTCCGACAAGAAGGATGCGCTGATCTGCGCTGACCAACTCTATCGAGAAGCAGTTGCAGCAGCTGCCGCCAAGGCACCTGCTCCTACCGTTGAGGCCCCAGGAGGGAAGAAGAAGACCGACAAGACCTATCACACCCACTCCAGCAAGCATGCCTCTTCGGAGTGTTGTGCTATAGTCGAGGACGTGCCCAAGAGCTCTACCGGCAAGAGCAAGAAATCCAGAGCTGCACCACCAGAGACCAAGAGGGTATCCGTCAAGGAGGATGACATGAGAGGGGATTTCACCATCAGCTCCACCCTCGACGGCAAATAGGAAAGCGTGCTCGTCACTTTCCTGCGGGCGAATGTCGATGTGTTTGCGTGGAAAGCATCCGACATCCCCGGCGTTCCCAGGGAAGTGATTGAGTACCACCTTGCTGTCTGTCCCCATGTGCGACCCGTCAAGCAGAAGGTTAGGAAGCAAGCTTTGGAACGATAGGAGTTCATCACAGAGGAGATTAGGAAATTGGAAGCGGCAGGTTTGGTGAGAGGAGTGCTCCACCCGATGTGGTTGGCCAATCCGGTGGTGGTGCGCAAGGCAAATGGGAAGTGGAGGCTGTGCATTGACTACACGAATGTCAATAAGGCTTGTCCTAAGGATCCCTTCCTGTTGCCGCGCATCGACCAGACTGTTGACTCCACGACCGGGTGTGATATGTTATTATTCCTCGACGCCTACTCGGGATACCACCAAATCTTCATGGCAAGAGAAGATGAAGAGAAGACAACATTTATCACCCCATGTGGTATGTATTGCTTTTTACGGATGCCTTTCAGGTTGAAGAGTGCTGGTTCAACATTTGCAAGAGCAGTCCAAATTGGTTTTGAACCCCAGATACATAGAAATGTGGAAGCCTATATGGATGACATAGTATTCAAAACCAAGGATAGGGCGACTCTTGTGCAAGACTTAGAAGAGATGTTTGCCAACCTACGCAAGATCAACCTCAAGCTGAACCCTGAGAAGTGTGTCTTCGGCATTCCATCCGGCAAACTTCTCGGGTTCTTTGTGTCATAGTGTGGGATCGAGGCAAACCCAAACAAGATCAAGGCTATCGAGCGGATTGAGGCGCCCAAGCGGATCAAGGATGTGCGTCGACTCGCTGGCTACGTTGTCGCCATGAGCCGATTCATCTCCAAGTCTGCCGAGCGCGCCCTTCCCTTTTTCAAGATTTTGAAGAAGGCGGACCCAATGGAATGGACCCTAGAAGCCGAGGCGGCATTGCAAGACCTGAAGAGATACCTTTTCTCTACACCGATACTAGTTGCGTCTAGACCACAAGAGCCATTGCTGCTGTATCTGGTGGCGACAAATCAAGTGGTCAGTGCGGCGCTGGTGGCGTAGAGGGAGGTTGACGAAGAGGCAGTGGCTATAGCAGGACCGGCAGACGGCAAGTCAGAGACTCCTCTGGCAGGGCCTGGTGCCGGCAAGGCAAGGCTCCCGGCAGAGCCTGACACCATCGGGATAGAGCTCGCGCCATCAAGTGGGTTGGTGCAGAAGAAGAAGATGCTGTAGAACCCGGTTTACTTTGTCAGCTCCCTCTTGCAGGGGGCTAGATCAAGATATTTCGGTGTGCAGAAATTGCTCTTTGGCCTCCTTATGGCCTCGAGGAAGCTACGTCATTACTTCCAAGCCCACGAGATCACTGTCGTCACCCACCTCCCATTGCAACGGATACTGCACAACCCAGATGCAACCGGAAGGATTGTGGAGTGGGCCTTGGAGTTATCTAGCTTTGGGTTGAGGTTTGAAAGTACTTCGACAATCCAGAGTAGAGTCCTGGCGGAGTTCATTGCAGAATGGACCTCGACGCCTGATGAAGAGATCCAGGAGACCACTCTCCCCGGCAAGGAAACAGCTTGTGACTGGATTATGTACTTTGACGGAGCTTTCTCGCTGCAAGTTGCCGATGCTGGTGTGCTGCTCGTCGGACCCACCGGAGAGCACCTCAAGATGTAATCCAGATGCACTTTCCTAGGGAGACATGTCCACCAACAACATTGCTGAGTGATGACCCAATAGTATAGGGGATCTATCGTAGTCCTTTCGATAAGTAAGAGTGTCGAACCCAACAAGGAGCAGAAGGAAATGATAAGCGGTTTTCAGCAAGGTATTCTCTGCAAGTACTGAAATAAGTGGTAACATATAGTTTTGTGATAAGATAGATTGTAACGAGCAACAATTAACAAAAGTGAATAAAGTGCAGCAAGGTGGCCCAATCCTTTTGTAGCAAAGGACAAGCCGGAACAAACTCTTATAATAAGAAAAGCGCTCCCGAGGACACATGGGAATATCGTCAAGCTAGTTTTCATTACGTTCATATGATTCGCGTTCGATACTTTGATAATTTGATATGTTGGTGGACCGGTGCTTGGGTGCTGTTCTTACTTGAACAAGCATCCCACTTATGATTAACCTCTATTGCAAGCATCCGCAACTACAACAAAAGTATTAAGGTAAACCTAACCACAACATGAAACATATGGATCCAAATCAGCCCCTTACGAAGCAACGCATAAACTAGGGTTTAAGCTTCTGTCACTCTAGCAACCCATCATCTACTTATTAATTCCCAATGCCTTCCTCTAGGCCCAAATAATGGTGAAGTGTTATGTAGTCGACGTTCACATAACACCGCTAGAGGCTAGACAACATACATCTTATCAAAATATCAAACGAATACCAAATTCACATGACTACTCATAGAAAGACTTCTCCCTTGTCCCCAGGAATGAACGTAATTACTCACAAAGCATATTCATGTTCATAATCAGAGGGGTAATAATATGCATATAGGATCTGAACATATGATCTTCCACCAATTAAACCAACTAGCATCAACTACAAAGAGTAATCAACACTACTAGCAACCTACTAGCACCAATCCCGGACTTTTTGACAAGAATTGGATACAAGAGATGAACTAGTGAATATGTTGATGGAGATTTCCCTCTCCCGGTGAGAGGAGCATTGGTGATGATGATGGTGATGATTTCTCCCTCCCGGAGGGAAGTATCCCCGGCAGAACAGCTCTGCCGGAGCTCTAGATTGGATCCGCCAAGGTTCCGCCTCGTGGCGGCTGAGTCTCGTCCCGAAAAGTTCCTTTCTATTTTTTCTCATCAAAAGACCTCATATAGGAGAAGATGGGCATCAGAGAGCCACCAGGGGGCCCACGAGGTAGGCGGCGCGCCCTAGGGGGGGCCACCCTCGTGAGAAGGGTGTGGGCCCCTTGGCCTTCATCTTTGGCGTGGATTTTTCTTTATTTCTTTTAAGACGTTCCGTGGAGTTTCAGGACTTCTGGAGTTGCACAGAATAGGTCTCTAATATTTGCTCCTTTTCCAGACCAGAATTCCAGCTGCCAGCATTCTCCCTATTTATGTAAACCTTGTAAAATAAGAGAAAATAGCCATAAGTACTGTGACATAAAGTGAAATAACAGTCCATAATGCGATAAATATCGATATAAAAGTATGATGCAAAATGGACGTATCAACTCCCCCAAGCTTAGACCTCGCTTGTCCTCAAGCGAAAAGCCGATAACAATAAATATGTCCTCATGTTTAGAGGTAGAGGCGTCGATAAAAATAAGATACAGACATGAAGGCATCATGATTATTCTCATAACATATAGATTTTGTCATATGATTACTTATGTTCAAGTGATGATCTATTCACAATGCAAAAGTATAAATCATAAACCTTATTGGGCTCCGACAAACTATAATCTCAGTCATTGAAGCAATTGCAACTTATCATAACATCGGAAAGAGTCTATGTCAGAGCTAAAAAGCAAGTCCACATACTCAACTATCATTTAGTCCTCCATAATTGCTAACACTCACATGATACTTGTGGTTACGGAGTTTTAATCGGACACAGAGAAAGATAGGGGCTTATAGTTTTGCCGCACAACCTTTTACCTCAAGGGTAATGTCAACAATAATGGTTCATGCTCCCCTACATCCAATTAGATATATATATCATGTTCTTTCCAACATGCTGAGCTTGCCAAAGGATAAAATAAAAAAGAAAAGGTGAAGATCACCATGACTCTTGCATAAGGTAGAAGATAATAATAAAGTATAGACCCTTCGCAGAGGGAAGCTGACGTAGACCGAACCTCGATGGCGAGATTCGGTCTGTTATTGCGGCCCAATCTTTCACGACACTTCTCCTTCAGCAGTAGCAACCTCTCGCCCGCGCACGCGATGTACACGAAATAGAGGGTTTGAACCTTGCGGCTCAGCACGAAAGAGCCAATCTCGACGACGGTACTCACGCGCAAAACAATTTCCTCACACAGAAATCGCAACACAGAGGTTTTCTAAAGCTTCCTCCAAAACTTAGGGATTTTTAGACAGCTTCCCCCAAAACTCGATACGGGTATTTACCCTAAAAAGACATCGTGTCTATTCATAAAAATATAACCTGCCTTTACATTGAACACACCATGGCTATTTATAATAGACGGACACAAGTTTGGACTATGGCCGTCACGCACGCACACGCCTATAACAAATCTAAGCAAACAACCAACTTAAATTGAAAAACAAACGACAACTAGACACCGGTCGTAGAAGTTGTTAGAACTCTAATCACGCAGGTCTCTCTTGGTGGGCCCCATCCAATTTCCTTTAAAGAAAACAATCTCCACCACTGAATCCTTTTAACATGCGCATGTATCTCCGGTGGTCTTGAACGTGAGAAGTAGTAGCCGAGTAGGATTCTTGGATTAGTCTCAACAAAACATATCTCCAGTACATGCACGAACGAGTGTTTCTTTTCGTGGCTAACCTTGCATGCATGCAGCCAAAACTTCTTTGATTGATCTATAGCTAAGCCATGCAACACATCAACATGCATGCACGTAACTTCAACTAGCTCATGGACCTCTTCATATTTTTGTCGTAGATAGGTTGAAACATATACTTCGCCCACTGTGATTACTAATGGCATAGCAACAACTTGATTCTGACTATTAGCTTGTGTGTCATCATTGTCGTCGGTACACTTAGAACTGGTCGTATCATCCTCCTCCCCTTGAAACAAAACCGTCCTCGGTTTTGAGGTGATCTCTTGAACAATATTTTGATTTGCATATTGAACGACAACCATGAAAATTTTAGTAGCTTCGACCCTTTTATTTTCTACTTCTTTCTGCTTATTTATCTTCTCAAGATGTTCTTTCCTCCAAGCAATAAAACGGTCGTCTCCCATGGGCACGAGGTCGTACTTCTTTCCCTTCTTGAGGGTATATGTGTGTGTTAGACAATCAAACACAACATCATGCTCTGTGTACCATGGCTCGCCCAACAATAAGTGACACAAAATCATCGGTGCCGAAATCACGTCGCACAAAACCTCACAAAAATATTTTCCCAACAAAAAAGGTACCTTGGTCTGGTGCGTGACAGTGAGCTCTTCATAACCCCAACAAAAGGAGTATGGTTGTGGATGTGGTATCATTGATAGCTCCAACTTCTCCACCATCTCGATGCTTGTGGCGTTGGTCAAACTCATGTGATCGGTCGTCATGGCACACGATCTCTCTCTCACCACCACACGGGTGTGAAAAAGTCCAGCCCAGTGGCCTTCCTCCTCCAACTGAAATCCATAGCTTAACTTACAGAATGATGATGCCCTCACCATCTTCTTCATAGCGCCGTGAACAACCTGTTGCTCTGAATACCACCTGACGTAGACCGAACCTCGATGGCAAGATTCGATCTGTTATTGCGGCCCGATCTTTCACGACACTTCTCCTTCAGCAGTAGCAACCTCTCGCCCGCGCATGTGATGTACACGAAATAGAGGGTTTGAACCTTGTGGCTCAGCACGAAAAAACCAATCTCGACGATGGTACTCACGCGCAAAACAATTTCCTCACACAGAAATCGCAACACAGAGGTTTTCTAAAGCTTCCTCCAAAACTTAGGGATTTTTAGACAGCTTCCCCCAAAACTCGATATGAGTATTTACCCTAAAAAGACATCGTGTCTATTCATGAAAATATAACCTGCCTTTACATTGAACACACCATGGCTATTTATAATAGCCGGACACAAGTTTGGACTATGGCCGTCACGCACGCACACGCCTATAACAAATCTAAGCAAACAACCAACTTGAATTGAAAAACAAACGACAACTAGACACCGGCCGTAGAAGTTGTTAAATAAAACTTCAACTCTAATCACGTAGGTCTCTCTTGGTGGGCCCCATCCAATTTCCTTTAAAGAAAACAATCTCCACCACTGAATCCTTTTAACATGCGCATGTATCTCCGGTGGTCTTGAACGTGAGAAGCAGTAGCCGAGTAGGATCCTTGGATTAGTCTCAACAAAACATATCTCCTGTACATGCATGAACGAGTGTTTCTTTTCGTGGCTAACCTTGCATGCATGCAGCCAAAACTTCTTTGATTGATCTGTAGCTAAGCCATGCAACACATCAAGATGCATGCACGTAACTTCAACTAGCTCATGAACCTCTTCGTATTTCTGTCGTAGATAGGTTGAAACATATACTTCGCCCACTGTGATTACTAATGGTGTAGCAAAAACTTGATTCTGACTATTAGCTTATGCGTCATCATTGTCGTCGGTACACTTAGAACCGGTCGTATCAGAAGCAGAGGTTGCCATGCGCTTTTATGATTGGATATATAAAATCTCAATGTGAAAGAACATCACTTTATATTTCCCCTTGTGATATGAACCTTTATTATGCAGTCTGTCGCCTTTATTACTTCCACATCACAAGATCGTATAAAGCTTATTTCTCCCACACCAATCAATCATACATATTTAGAGCAATTTTTATTGCTTTGCACCGATGACAACTTACTTGAAGGATCTTATTCAATCCATAGGTAGATATGGTGGACTCTCATGGCAAAACTTGTTTAAGGGTATTTGGAAGCACAAGTGGTATCTCTACTTGGTGCTGAGAATTTGGCTAGCATGAGGGGGAAAGGCAAGCTCAACAAGTTAGAGGATCCATGATAACGTACTTTATCTCAGATATAAGAAATACATAACTCATTACGTTGTCTTCCTTGTCCAACATCAACTCTTTAGCATGCCATATTTTAACGAGTGCTCCCAATCATAGAAGATGTCAATGATAATATATCTATATGTGAAAACCTCTCTTTCCTTATTACTTCCTATTAATTGCAACAATGACCAAAGCTATGTCTGCCAACTCCCAACAACTTTTAATCATCATACTCTTTCTATGTGAAGTCATAATTCTCAATAAGATCAATATGAACTTTTTGTTTCTTTTTATTCTTTTCTCTTTTCTTTTATTCACCCAAGATCATGGAAAAATAATCAAGCCCTTGACTCAACACTAATCTTTATTATATATAGCTCATGGACTCGATTACATAGAGAGATCATAAAGCAAAACTCAGAACTAGATCATGCCATAAACTTAATTCTACTAGATCAAGATACTACTAATAGGATTGAACTAAGAAAAACGGTAAAGATAAGAGTTGTGATTGTGATACGATATCGGGGCACCTCCCCCAAGCTTGGCAGTTGCTAAGGGGAGTGCCCATACCCATGTGATTATATCTCCTTCTTTGTTGTTGGTGACGGTGGAGGTGTTGTTGATGATGCGGGCTTGTCATCCATCTTCCAGAGCATAGGTTCACCATCATAGAAAGATGATTGAGTCTCCGGAATCCTCAAATCTGCAGCCAAACTCATTCTTTTGAATCTATATTCATACTCACAGTTTTGGTTTTGAAGGTCATTGACTTGGGCTTGGAGGTGCTCGATCTTCTCATATAGCTTGAAGATGGCTTCCTCGGTGTTCTTGGCATCCGGCTTGTAATTGTTAGTGAACTCCGCGAGCATCGTGTGGCTAGCGTTGATTCCATGCTCCACCATCCCCTGGCACTTGAAAACTTGTTGCTCCAATGCTTCGAGCCTCGTCTCTATGCTTCTGGTCCCCTTTGATCCCTCTTCATCGCGGATGTGCAGCAACCCATCACGCAACTCAATGGTTTGAGGGTGTCGCAGCACCTCCGCGAGGTAAGGTTTGATGACCTTCTCGAAGAACTTGTCCTTGGAGGCGCCTGGGGCCGTCATGATAACCTAGATCTGTCAGAAAAACAGCTCAAAACAAAAACAGGAGATTTTTGCGTGATACGGGAGTCAAAACCTCCGGGAGATTATATAATGAATTTTTACCGACCAAAATACGTAACGTGCAAGAAAATGGAGTCCGGAAAGTACACGAGGTGCTCACGAGCTAGGGGGCGCACCCAGGGGGGTAGGGCGCGCCCACCACCCTCGTGGGTCCCTCGTGTCCTTCCCGGACTGCTACTTATTTTTCTATTTTTCTAAATATTCTATAACGGAGAAATATTGCCTTAAAAATTGTTTTGGAGTCGGTTTACTTACCGTACCACATACCTATTCCTTTTCGGAGTCTGAAACGTTCCAGAAAGTGTCCCTTATGTATTCCTCCGGGGTTACGGTTTCAATAATATTGGTTTCAACATTTATGGGATTACCTGAGATATAATGTTTAATTCTTTGACCGTTTACCACCTTCGGATTTGTGCCTTCGAAGTTGTTGATCTTTATGGCACCGGAACGATAGACCTCCTCGATAACACAGGGGCCTTCCCATTTAGAGAGGAGTTTTCCTGCAAAAAATCTTAAACGAGAGTTGTATAGCAATACATAATCACCTACATTAAACTCACGCTTGTGTATCCTTTTGTCATGCCATCTTTTAACTTTTTATTTAAACAACTTGGCATTTTCATAAGCTTGGGTTCTCCATTCATCAAGTGAGCTAATATCAAATAACCTCTTCTCACCGGCAAGTTTAAAATCATAGTTAAGCTCTTTAATAGCCCAATATGCCTTATGTTCTAGTTCGAGAGGTAAGTGACATGCTTTTCCATAAACCATTTTATACGGAGACATACCCATAGGATTTTTGTATGTAGTTCTATAATCCCATAATGCATCATCAAGTTTCTTAGACCAATTCTTTCTAGACCTATTAACAGTCTTTTGCAAAATTAATTTGAGCTCTCTATTGCTCAACTCTACTTGACCACTAGACTGTGGGTGATAAGGAGATGCAATTCTATGATTAACATCATATTTAGCAAGCATTTTACGGAAAGCACCATGAATAAAGTGTGAACCACCATCAGTCATTAAATATCTAGGGACTCCAAACCTCGGGAAAATAACTTCCTTAAGCATTTTAATAGAAGTGTTATGATCAGCACTACTAGTTGGAATAGCTTCTACCCACTTAGTAACGTAATCAACAGCAACTAGAATATGTGTGTATCCATTAGAGGCAGGAAAAGGTCACATATAATCAAAGCCCCAAACATCAAACAGTTCAATAACAAGAGAATAATTCATAGGCATTTCTTGACGTCTACTAATATTACCAATTCTTTGACATTCATCACAAGACAAGACAAACTTACGGGCATCCTTGAACAGAGTAGGCCAATAAAAACCAGATTGCAATACCTTATGTGCAGTTCTATCTCCAGCGTGGTGTCCTCCATAAGACTCGGAATGACACTTGCGTAGGATCTGTTCATGTTCATGCTCAGGTACACAACGTCTAATAACACCATCTACCCCTTCTTTATAAAAATGTGGGTCATCCCAAAAGTAATGTCTTAAATCATAGAAAAACTTTTTATTTTGTTGGTATGTGAAGCTAGGTGGTATAAACTTAGCAACAATATAATTAGCATAATCAACATACCATGGAGTACTACGAGAAGTACTTATAACATTTAATTGTTCATCAGGAAAGTTATCATTAATAGGTAGTGGGTCATCAAGAATATTTTCTAACCTAGACAAGTTGTCTGCAACGGGGTTCTCAGCTCCCTTTCTATCAACAATATGCAAATCAAATTCTTGTAGCAAGAGAACCCATCTAATAAGTCTAGGTTTAGCGTCATTCTTTTCCATAAGATATGTAATAGCAGCATGATCAGTTTGACTAGTTACTTTAGAATCAACAATATAAGATCTGAACTTATCACAAGCAAATACAACTGCCAAGAGTTCTTTTTCAGTAGTAGCATAATTTATTTGAGAATTGTCTAGAGTCTTACTAGCATAATGAATAACATTTAATTTCTTATCAACTCTTTGCCCTAGAACAGCACCTATAGCATAATCACTAGCATCACACATAATTTCAAAGGGTAGGTTCGAATCAGGTGGCTGAACAACAGGTGCAGAGACTAATGCTTTCTTAAGTATTTAAAATGCTTCTACACAATCATCATCAAAGACAAATGGTATATCTTTTTGCAATAAATTAGTCAGAGGCCAAGAAATTTTTGAGAAGTCCTTAATGAACCTCCTATAAAATCCAGCATGACCAAGGAAACTTCTTATACCTTTGATGTCCTTGGGACATGGCATATTTTCAATAGCATCAACCTTGGTTTTATCAACTTCAATACCTCTTTCAGAAACTTTGTGCCCTAAGACAATACCTTCATTAACCATAAAGTGGCACTTTTCCCAATTCAAGACAAGATTAGTTTCTTCACATCTCTGCAAAACTCGATCAAGATTGCTCAAGCAATCATCAAAAGAGGAACCATAGACGGAAAAATCGTCCATGAAAACCTCACAAAACTTTTCACAAAAGTCAGAGAATATAGCCATCATGCATCTTTGAAAGGTAGCAGGTGCATTACATAAACCAAAAGGCATACATCTATAAGCAAAAGTACCAAAAGGGCCTGTAAAAGTAGTCTTTGATCGATCTCTAGCCGACACAGGTATTTGAGAGAAACCAGAATAACCGTCTAGAAAGCAATAGTGTGTATGTTTGCATAATCTTTCTAGCATTTGATCAATAAAAGGTAAGGGGTAATGATCTTTCTTAGTAGCTTTATTTAATTTGCGGAAATCAATTACCATCCTGTAACCTATGATAATTCTTTGTGGAATCAATTCATCTTTATCATTAGGAACAATAGTAATACCTCCCTTCTTAGGGACACAATGGAAAGGACTTACCCACTCACTATCAGCAACGGGATAGATTATACCTGCCTCCAGAAGCTTTAGTATTTCTTTTCTTACCACTTCTTTCATTTTAGGATTCACACGTCGTTGAGGATCACGAACTGGTTTGGCATCTGCTTCCAAATTTATTTTATGTTGGCATAGAGTGGGACTAATGCCCTTAAGATCATCAAGAGTATATCCAATAGCAGCACGATGCTTCTTCAGAGTTTTTAATAATCTTTCTTCTTCATGCTCTGAAAGGTTAGCACTAATAATAACAGGATATATCTTCTTTTCATCAAGATAAGCATATTTAAGATTATCAGGCAACGGTATGAGCTCAAACACGGGATCACCCTTGGGTGGAGGGCGATCCCCTAAAATTTCAACAGGCAAGTTGTGATGCAGAATAGGATCCTGTTTAAAGAATACTTCATCTATTTCCCTTCTTTCATTCATGAACATATCATTTTCATGGTCTAGCAAATAATGTTCTAAAGGATCACTAGGAGGTACAACAATAGAAGCAAGACCAATAATTTCATCCTTACTAGGTAATTCTTCCTCACGATGTTGTTTACTAAATTTAGAGAAATTAAACTCATGAACCATATCATCGAAACCAACAGTAACAATATTCTTAGTGCAGTCTATGGTAGCATTGACAGTATTTAAGAAGGGTCTACCAAATATAATTGGACAAAAGCTATCTTGCGGAGAAGTAAGAACAAGAAAATCAGCAGGATATTTAGTTTTCCCACACAAGACTTCAACATCTCTAACAATTCCAATTGGTGCAATAGTATCTCTATTAGCAAGTTTAATAGTAACATCAATATCTTCTAACTCAACAGGTGCAATTTCATTCTTAATTTCTTTGTATAAAGTATGCGGTATAACACTAGCACTAGCACCCATATCACATAAGCCATGATAACAATGATCTCCTATTTTAACAGAAATAACAGGCACGCCTACCACAAGTCTATGTTTATCCTTATCACAAGGTTTAGCAATTCTAGCAGTTTCACCTTCGAACTGAATAACATGCCCATCAATATTATCAGACAAGAGATCTTTAACAATAGCAATATTAGGTTCTACTTTAACTTGCTCAGGAGGTGTATAAGTTCTAATATTGCTTTTATGAACAACAGTTGAAGCTTTAGCATGATCCTTTATTCTAACAGGGAAAGGTGGTTTCTCAATGTAAGAAGTAGGAACAATAGGATCATTATAAGTGATAGTCTTTTCTTCAACTTTAATAGGTGCAGCTACTTTTACTTCTATGGGAGGATGATATTTAAACCACTTCTCCTTAGGGAGATCAACATAAGTAGCAAAAGATTCACAGAAAGAAGCTACTATCTCAGAGTCAAGTCCATATTTAGTGCTAAACTTACGGAAAATATCAGTATCCATAAAAGATTTAACACAATCAAACTTAGGTGTCATACCTGACTCCTTACCTTCGTCGAGGTCCCAATCTTTAGAGTTGCATTTAATTCTATCCAATAAATTCCATCTGAATTCAATAGTCTTCATAATAAAAGAGCCAGCACAAGAAGTATCGAGCATGGTGCGATTGTTTTCAGAAAGCAAGCATAAAAACTTTGCATAATTATTTCTCTTGAGAGCTCATGATTGGGGCATGAATATAACATTGATTTAAGCCTCCCCCAAGCTTGAGCGATGCTTTCTCCTTCGCGAGGCCAGAAATTATATATATAATTGTGATCACGATGAACAAGATGCATAGGGTAATACTTTTGATGAAATTCTAGCTTCAATCTTTTATAGTCCCATGATCTCATATCATCACATAGCCTATACCATATCAATGCATCTCCCTTCAAAGATAAAGGGAAGACCTTCTTCTTAGCAACATCATCGGGTATACCTGCAAGCTTAAATAATCCACAAACTTCATCCACATATATTAAGTGCTCATCAGGATGCTTTGTTCCATCTCCTGTAAAAGGATTAGCTAGCAGTTTTTCTATCATACCCGAAGGATACTCATAAGGAATTTCATTTTCAATAAGTTCAGTAGGTTGAGGAGCAACTCTTTGCTCTACTGGACGGGGTGAAGATACCTCGAACAAGCCCCTCAGAAAATTACTTTCCATAATAACAAGTGACAGTAAATTTCAGCACACTATATCATTTTTTCCTTACCAAATTCCACCTACCAAAGGCGCTACACTCCCCGGCAACGGCGCTAGAAAAGAGTATTGATGACCCACAAGTATAGGGGATCTATCGTAGTCCTTTTGATAAGTAAGAGTGTCGAACCCAATGAGGAGCAGAAGGAAATGATAAGCGGTTTTCAGCATGGTATTCTCTGCAAGTACTGAAATAAGTGGTAACAGATAGTTTTGTGATAAGATAGATTGTAACGAGCAACAAGTAAAAAAGTGAATAAAGTGCAGCAAGGTGGCCCAATCCTTTTGTAGCAAAGGACAAGCCGGAACAAACTCTTATAATAGGAAAAGCGCTCCTGAGGACACATGGGAATATCGTCAAGCTAGTTTTCATCACGTTCATATGATTCGCGTTCGATACTTTGATAATTTGTCATGTGGGTGGACCGGTGCTTGGGTGATGTTCTTACTTGAACAAGCATCCCACTTATGATTAACCTCTATTGCAAGCATCCGCAACTACAACAAAAGTATTAAGGTAAACCAAATCATAGCATGAAACATATGGATCCAAATCAGCCCCTTACGAAGCAACGCATAAACTAGGGTTTAAGCTTCTGTCATTCTAGCAACCCATCATCTACTTATTACTTACCAATGCCTTCCTCTAGGACCAAATAATGGTGAAGTGTTATGTAGTCGATGTTCACATAACACCACTAGAGGCTAGACAACATACATCTTATCAAAATATCAAACGAATACCAAATTCACATGACTACTCATAACAAGACTTCTCCCTTGTCCTCAGGAACGAACGTAATTACTCACAAAGCATATTCATGTCTATAATCAGAGGGGTAATAATATGCATATAGGATCTGAACATATGATCTTCCACCAATTAAACCAACTAGAATCAACTACAAAGAGTAATCAACACTACTAGCAATCTACTAGCACCAATCCCGGACTTTGAGACAAGAATTGGATACAAGAGATGAACTAGGGTTTGGATATGAGATGGTGCTGGTGAAGATGTTGATGGAGATTGCCCTCTCCCGATGAGAGGAGCGTTGGTGATGACGATGGTGATGATTTCCCCCTCCCGGAGGGAAGTATCCCCGGCAGAACAGCTCTGCCGGAGCTCTAGATTGGATCCGCCAAGGTTCCACCTCGTGGCGGCTGAGTCTCGTCCTGAAAAGTTCCTTTCTATTTTTTTTCTCATCGAAAGAGCTCATATAGGAGAAGATGGGCATCGGAGAGCCACCAGGGGGCCCACGAGGTAGGGGGCGCGCCCTAGGGGGGGCACCCTCATGAGAAGGGTGTGGGCACCCTCGTGAGAAGGGTGTGGGCCCCCTGGCCTTCATCTTTGGCATGGATTTTTCTTTATTTCTTTTAAGACGTTCCATGGAGTTTCAGGACTTTTGGAGTTGCCAGAATAGGTCTCTAATATTAGCTCCTTTTCCAGACCAGAATTCCAGCTGCCGGCATTCTCCCTCTTTATGTAAACATTGTAAAATAAGAGAAAATAGCCATAAGTAGTGTGACATAAAGTGAAATAACAGTCCATAATGCGATAAATATCGATACAAAAGTATGATGCAAAATGGACGTATCACTGAGTACGAGGGGCTGCTCGCCGGTCTCAGGATCGCGGCGGACCTCGGGGTGAAGAAGCTCATCGTCAGGGGTGATTCGCAGCTTGTTGTCAGACAGGTCAACAAAGATTACCAGAGTCCATTGATGGAGGCCTACGTAGATGAGGTGAGGAAGCTGGAGGAGCGCTTTGATGGTATTCAAGCGGAGCACGTACCCCGAGCGGAGAACGACATCGCTGACTACCTGTCAAAGCGCGTTGCACTCAAGTTACCTGTGGAACCAGGTACCTTTTTGCTTCGGCTAACTCAACCATCTGTTGAACCATCAACGGAGCGAAACAAGCGGAGGAAATCGGGCCCTGGCAAGTACCTTCCCGCCAAGCCCCCAGGGGCCGACGACAAGAGTGTTGCCGCAGATTCCAAGCCTGCCAAGGCACGGCTGGCTCTGGCAGGGCGCCAAGCCCTGGCCGTAGAGACGGTCACCCCCATGGCGGAAGAAATGCCTTTGGTCCTTACCGTCGAGCCCCAGGCTCCGGCATGGGCACAACATATCGTCCGTTTCCTCCAGATAGGGGAACTTCCTGAAGAGCAGGAAGAAGCGGAAAAAGTAGCCCGTTGGTCTGCCTTGTACCAATTCGTCGATGACGTCCTGTACAGAAAAAGACCAAATGGTGTGAAATTGAAGTGCATCCCCCGGGAGGAAGGACTAGAGCTATTGGCAGAGATACATGGAGGGTCGAGGGTCCTTGTCGGCAAAGCATTTCGGCAAGGCTTCTTCTGGCCCACCGCCCTCCAGGATGCAACGGCACTAGTAACCAGTTGTGAAGCGTTCCAGTTCCATTCAAAGAAGCTTCATCAAACAGTTCAAGACCTTCAAACAATCCCTCTCTCCTATACATTCTCGGTCTGGGGGCTCGACATATTGGGCCCTTTCCCCCGTGCTGTCGAGGGCTTTGAGTACTTGTACGCTGCAATCGACAAGTTCAAAAAGTGGCCGGAGGTGGAAGCAGTGAGGAAGGTGACAGCACAGTCAGCCGTCAAGTTCTTCAAGGGACTAGTCTGTCGTTTTGGTGTGCCAAATAGAGTCATCACCGACAATGGCACGCAGTTCACAAGCCACGCCTTCATGCAGTACACCCAAGACCTCTGCAGCAAGGTATGTTTTGCTTTTGTGGCACACCCACGGAGCAAAGGTCAGGCGGAGAGGGCAAATGCTGAAGTACTGTGAGGCCTAAGAACAATGACTTTTGACAAGCTGCACAGAAGTGGAAGGCGCTGGATTGATGAGTTGCCGGCGGTTCTTTGGTCGATCAGGATGACGCCAAATCGAGCCATTGGCCAGACACCTTTTTCCCTGGTATATGGGGCAGAAGCAGTTCTCCCCACGAAACTCATATACGGGTCACCTCGAGTGCTCGCTTATGACGAGCTTGAGCAAGAGCAGTTGCGGCAAGACGACGCGACGCTCCTTGAGGAAGTTCGTCTTCGGGCGGCTGTGAGAGCAGCACGCTACTAGCAAGCCTTGCGCCGCTACCATAGCCGCAAGGTTCATGCCCGAATCTTTGAGGAAGGCGACCTTGTTCATCAGCGCATTCAGTCGGCCAAGAATTCCAACAAGTTGACGCCGAAGTGGGAAGGCCCTTATCGGGTAATACGAGTCACCAGGCCCGGCGCAGTCCGCCTGGAGACCGAAGATGCCATCCCAGTAAGCAACTCCTAGAACATCGAGCATCTTTGCAAGTTTTACCCATAAGGCACGGCTTGTCGGGCTCCCCGGCAAGCCACTTTTTGTACAAGCTTTGCCGACAAGGCATGTAACCCTCTGTACAGAGCCAGGCGCAGACCCTGAGCATAAATAAATGAAGCGCTGGCACCCTAAGTTATATCATGCATGCTAGGTCAAGTCTTTCCCTCAGATAGGGTTGATAGTGCTTAGCGGCGACTAACCCCTAGCCTAGAGGTCGAGTGTGTGTCTTTATGTTCTCTTTGGTTCACATGGCACTTCTGCTGAGCCTCTTGGGAAAATGAGAACAAGCCGGCGCCCCGGCCCCGGCAGGGCAAGGCTGTTGGGAGCGGAAGATACGAGGGACCAACCACGGCAAGCCCAGGGTTGCTGGGGGTTGCGGATTCAGATAAGTCTTTCATCCCCTTGTTGTGTGTTTCCGTATAGAACTGAGATATGTGAAACCTCGTTTGTGTTCTTGAAACCACCATGCTCCCCCTTTTCTGTACCCGAGAGCTACCTCCTGGGTCGGAATCTGGTAGTAGTCGCGGTGGCAAGGATATGAACGAGGGGCCTAACCCTACTTCGCCCATGCCTCCGCCAA
Source organism: Triticum aestivum (assembly GCF_018294505.1). Classification (NCBI taxonomy): domain Eukaryota; kingdom Viridiplantae; phylum Streptophyta; class Magnoliopsida; order Poales; family Poaceae; genus Triticum; species Triticum aestivum. The sequence continues at coordinate 550,457,361 of NC_057806.1, forward strand.
GAGCACGAGAATGGTCGACTGGAGTAGGGAAACGGCAAGGCTTGTTGCCGGGCGACAATGCTTACCTTAAAAATAACAAGGATTCATCCTTGGCATGGGCCTCGCTCACGCGCAAAGAACCCGACAAGCACCCTTTTCATTATAAACATCCCATATAGGTACAGTTCATACGGAATTAAAAACATGAGCAAGGGGGTAACAAGTCTTAAAATAAACAAGTGACCGCAGGCTTACAAAAAAAGATAAGACGCCCGTAATCCCTTCCTCGTCCCTCTCCTCAGAAGGTGGAACAAGAGGGCCGGAGGGCGAAAAGAGCACCTAGGTGAGGTGCGAGAAGCAGAAGGCGCCAAGAGAACGTCTCGGTGCCAGGAGGGAAGTTGGAAGATGAGACAACGGGCCGGCAATACGCGACGAAGGCATCGGCGCCCACGTACTCCGACTTGATGGACGCCACCCGCCTTGTTTGCCCTCTCCGTCCCTGCTACGCCAGCCGCTCAAGGAGGCGAAGGGGAGCACCCCGATGGAGAGCTTGGCGAGGATGGCCCTTGGCAAAGCGCGTGGCCGAGGGAGGGGCGGCGCGATCAGTCGAAGTCGGAGTCGGCATCCTGCCGCCCGACTCCCTCACCGTCGTTGTCGCTATCCTCCTCCTCACTCCCGCTTGAGGAGGAATCTTCATCATCGAAGGAGCTATCCACGCAGCACTTCAAGCGAGTTCCAAGATCTCTGAAGACCTTGACGGAGATCAGGCTGCCCTCCGATAACTTGAAGTAGAGGACAAGCCCCGCCGTCAGGCTGTGGTTGCGTGTGAACGTCTTCCATCCGCGGCGGAGGTACATGACGTGAGGGGCAGGGAAGTCGACGTTGACCCGCGTGGCACCATTCCCGCAGCCCTTCATGTGCAACCAAAGGGTCTGGGGAGGATCGAGCTCCATCTCCTGAGCGAAGGCAGTAGGGAGACGGAGGCGGCGACACAGTGGACGGCGCAGCCTGATGAAGAACTCGCGGGGCTGGAGCCCGACGTGGTGCTCCGTCGGGGGAGGCATCGCTGGCGGAGGCGAGGCCGATGCGCTGCCCCGTCCTCCTCTCCCCCGGGCGCCATGACGGCCTCGACCTCGCCCCCTCCCCTTCCTCTCATGGCCGGTTCCACCGCCACGAGCTCTTGGGAAGGAGGAACGCGCTGGCGAGCAGCGACCCTTGCCGCCACCGTTGAAGGGTCAGCGCTTCCTCGCGCCATGGTGGATTGAAGGAAGAAGCAGAGGTGGAAGGAGACGGATGATGGAAGAGTGTCGAACGCCGCCCCCTCCCCTCCTTATAAAGGGGCGGAGTCGGGGCTCGGCTGCCCCACTCGACCAGTCCGGTCATCGGGGACGCAGGGAATCAGGACCGGCCCACTGCCCCAATCAACGACGGCCCGGTTTCCCACCTCCACCTCCTGCCACCTGCATGCATGAGGGACACATGGCGAGCGAGCAACATTGAAGGGACAGGCGAGGCGGCCACTCCCCGCCCTGTGATTGTGGGGCGCGGGTGCCTTGAAGGCCATGACCGGAGTCCACCCGAGTAAATGGGCCGTGCCTCTGCACCTCCCTCCTTTTACGGGGAAGGCGCAAGCCGCCTCTTTACCATGATGTGACGCATGCGTGCGGAAATCGCCCCACGCATGACCCCCACGTCACGCACGACCCTCCACGTCGCGCGTGCAACAAGTGTCGTGGGGAAACGCAGTGGACGAGATGTTACTGTGGTAAAATCCGCCCTACCTGCCCACGCACCGTTCTGGGCCTAGCCCAATAACGCGCCGTGCTTATGTATGGCCCAGACCTGGGGGCTCCTGTTGGTGTACAAAAGTAGGGGCTCTCTTTTTGACCCCTTTACTTGTGCGCGGGCGGTCATAGCCACGCGTCGCGGCCACACTTAGCAGGGCAGGGGAGGGAAGCCGAAGAGAAGCCGAAGCACCAAGGCAAACAAGACAATGCCAAGGCCGAGAGCACAAAGAGTAGAGGGATGAAACAGGTTCCCCTGGCAAGACTCTTGCCGGGGCAGCCTCAGCGGCCCCGACAAGACCCTTGCAGGGGAAGCTCGCCCAACGCCAGCTGAGCGCACCACCCTTGAGCCCACGATTTCCAACACCATCAACCACGTTGGGCCAGGGCTCGGGAGGCACCTCCAGCATGGCATGCAGATCTTTGTGAAGACAGGGAAACACTCAGGATCAGATGAGGACCAGAAGACGGCGACCCTCGGCGGGATCCTAGCCGAGGAAGTCCACAAGGCCCCCGGCAACGGTAACGCCACGGCAAGATCCTTGTCGGGCCCCCGGCAAGGCCTTTGCCGAGGGCATAAGCAGGGCCACTGCCAGACCCGTACCAGCCAAGACTACCACCGCCGTTCGCATGTAGCTGCCAGCACAACCAGCTGGGCAGGCACCTGCGTGGCAACATGCAGCTTCTAGGCCAAATCAGCAGGCACCTGCGTGGCGGCGTGCGGACCTTCATGAAGGCCCTACCAGCGCGCCACCTCAGCTGCCTGCCTGTCTACATGGCACTGCATGCATCGCTAGCCTGGGCGCGTGTCGAAGCGAGGAGGAGCAGCGACGGACGGGACGGGCCTCGTTCCCGTCCCCAATAAAGCTAAGGGACACCTAAGCGATTCATTAAATGCGTCTTGTCCTGTAATACGGGCGATAAGCTCGCAGTACTGTAGGCCTTTCCACCTCCTGTGTGCCACTGTGGCAGCCCCTTTCAACTATAAAAGGAGGCCTATGGTGTACTGGAGGGGGATTCGGCTCTTTTGAACTACACAGCCACTGTAGCTAGTTCGAAAGCCCAAAAACACTGAATATATCCACCAAAGCAGGACTAGGGTTTCACGCATCCTCGCGGCCCGAACCTGGGTAAACGATCCTCGTGCTGACTGCTAATCCTGCTCTTCTCACGACCTGCGCACCGGCAACCATAGTAGGGATTCTTGTGATCCCATAGGTGTCGTTTCCCACCAACAGTACGATTACGACGCTCGTACACACCATTACGCTGTGGTGTTCCAGGTGGCGTTAGTTCTGAAACAATTCAACGTTGTCTTAAGTGATTGCCAAACTAATAACTCAGATACATCTCCCCCTTGATCAGATCGTAGATCTTCTTGTTACGATGATTCTCAACTTCACTCTCAAATTGCTTGACCTCTTCAAATGTTTCAGACTTATGCTTCATTAAGTAAATATACCCATATCTACTCAAATCATCGGTGAAGGCGAGAAAGTAACGATATCCACCGCGCGTCAACACTCATCGGACTGATTTCCAACAAGTCACTTGCCCGTTCCATTGTTCTGAAAAACGGGGTCTTAGTCATCTTTCCCATGAGGCATGGTTCGCATGTGTCAAGTGATTCAAAATCAAGTGACTCCAAAAGTCCTTCAACATGGAGTTTCTTCATGTGGTTTACACCAATATGACCTAAGCAGCAGTGCCACAAGAAAGTGGTACTATCATTATCAACTCTACATCTTTTGGCATCAATGTTATGAACATGTGTATCATCACTATCGAGATTCAATAAGAATAAACCCCTCACAATGGGTGCATGACCATAAAAGATATTACTCATATAAATAGAACAATCATTATTCTCTGATTTAAATGAGTAACCATCTCGCATTAAACAAGATCCAGATATAATGTTCATGCTCAATGCAGGCACTAAATAACAATTATTTAGGTTGATCACTAATCCCTATGGTAATCGAAGAGCGAGCGTCCCGACGGCAATCACATCAACCTTGGAACCATTTCCCACGCACATTGTCACTTCGTCCTTCGCCAGCTTTCGTCTATTTCGCAGTTCCTGTTTTGAGTTGCAAATGTGAGCAACAAAACCGATATCAAATACCCAGGCACTACAACGAGAGCTGGTAAGGTACACATCAATAACATGTATATCATATACACCTTTGTTGATGTTGGCCCCCTTCTTGTCAGCCAGATACTTGTGGCAGTTCCGCTTTCAGTGGCTAGTTCCCTTGCAATAGAAGCACTCAGTCTCTGGCATGGGTCCAGCCTTGGCTTTCTTCACGGGAGGAGCAACTGCTTTGCAACTCTTTTTGAAGTTTCCCTTCTTTCCCTTGCCCTTTTTGAAACTAGTGGTTTTATTGACTATCAACACTTGATGCTCATTCTGGATGTCTGACTCAGCGACTTTCAGCATCCCGAACAGCTCGGAGACTGACTTGTTCATCCCTTGCATGTTGTAGTTCAACACGAAGCTCTTATAGCTAGGTGGTAGCGATTAAAGAACTCTGTCAGTGACCGCCTCAGGCGGGAGCTCAACTCCCAACTCAGCCAGACAGTTGTAATACCCAGACATTCTGAGTATGTGCTCATTGACGGAGCTGTTCTCCTCCATTTTGCAGGCATAGAACTTATCGGAGGTCTCATACCTCTTGATCCGGGTATTCTTCTCAAAAATAAACTTCAACTCCTGGAACATCTCATATGCTCCATGACATTCAAAACGTTTTTGAAGTCCCGGTTCTAAGCCATACAACATGGCACACAGAACTATTGAGTAGTCATCAACACGTGACTGCCAGGCATTCACAACGTCCATAGTCGCTAGACGGGGTGGCGCACCAAGCGGTGCATCAAGGACATAAGACTTTTGGGCGGCCGTGAGTATAATCCTCATATTATGGGCCCAGTCTACAAAGTTGCTTCCATCATCTTGCAGCTTAGCTTTCTCTAGGAACGCATTGAAATTCAGTGGAGCTACTATGCGAGCCATTGATCTACAACATAATTTGCAAAGATAGTTTAGACTATTGTTCATGATAAAGATTTCAATTAATCATATTACCTAAGAACTCCCACTCAAATCAACATCCCTTCGTTTGTCCGAGTGTAACACGATCCAAATTCACCAACCCAAGTCCGATCATCACGTGAGATGAGGTGGTTTCAATGGTGAACATCTCCATGTTGATCATATCTAATATATGACTCGTGTTCGACCTTTCGGTCTCTTATGTTCCGAGGCCATGTCTGTACATGCTAGGCTCGTCAAGTTTAATCCAAGTGTTACGCATGTGCAAAATTGGCTTGCACCCATTGTATGTGAACGTATAGTCTATCACACCCGATCATCATGTGGTGCTTCGAAATGATGAACTTTCACAACGGTGCACACGAGAACACAATTTTATTTTGAAATTTTAGTGAGGGATCACCTTATAATGCTACCTTGTCCTATAATTAAGGAGACTGAACTTGCGTAAATTCTTGCGTTTACACCCATATATGACCTTCCGATACACACTGCGCTTCTCCATATACACCCCTATATATTGTTGATAAAATAACCATCAAAAGTAGGTGCTGTGAACGATGCTCTGTTAAGAAAAATTATACTCCGGTGAGAAATGTCTATGTTGTTCAATTTTTCAGACTTGTGAAATGTTTATTTTGGACTTGTGAAATTTTTATGTTGCTCAAATGGTATCTATGGATGGGAAATGTCCCTCATCCTTCAAACTAAAGCATAACTAGTCGTGTGTGTCCCAAAATTTTGGCCCATTCCAACAACCCAACGAAACAATAAAAGTGGCTTTCCCAAACCGGGCGATTTGAAGTTTTGTAACTATTGAAACTAAATGGTCAATATAATTTCATTATTATAGCATTTTGAGACACAAAATTCTGTTTAATATTAAAAGCACATATGCTTCATAGTTCATACACAACTCTAAAAAAAGACTTCATTAGAACATATAACACCTTTGCAAGAGAGTTTGTGGCTCTTTCCAAAACTCAAACAGTACATAGCCCTTCATTATAGACTTCCCACTCGGAGTGATCTAAGACACAATAGTTTACATATAATCATCATCATCACTGTCAATCTCCTGGCAGATGTAATGTGGATACTTGCGACCAGCCAAATACGCACCACTAGTGGGGTGCTTAAGGTCTCTATCTCGGATACACCCGAAACAAGGGCGTTCAAAGATATCAAAGAGTGTATCAGCATTCAAGATGACCAGCAACAAATGGAAGGGAAAACAATACAAATATACATACCACAGTCACTTTGTTCCAAAGGGGTGCATAGATAAACATCCTTCTCCCCCCTACAGTAAGCATTTATCTCAGCAAAAAATACCTTTGATATGCCATCCATTTGTTTCACCAGAAAGTTAAAGTGCAGATATTCTGTTGAGTGTTCAAGAATTTGAGCCCTCCCTTTCACTTCCACAAACTCCAGCTCATTGGCTGAAATATCAATGCCACGCCTTAATTAGTAATATATCCAGCTCTATATACACTGGTAGAAAAAGGGCCTATAGTCCCGGTTCGTAAGGGCCTTTAGTCCCGGTTCCGGAACCAGGACTAAAGTGTCAGTACTAATACCTCCCCCCCCCCTTTAGTCCCGGTTCAATCCAGAACCGGGACTAAAGGCCCTCCACGTGGGCAGTGCGCAGAGCCCAGTCAGGAGACCCTTTGGTCCCGGTTGGTGGCACCAACCGGGACCAATAGGCATCCACGCGTCAGCACTTCTGTGGCTGGGGTTTTTGTTTTTTTTTTGAAGGGCGGGGGGGGGGGGGGGGGTTGGGGGTTTTGGGGGGTTAATTTAGGTGTTTCATATATTGTGTTAGCTAGTTATAATTAATAAAGAGAAGTGTCCTCTGTTATGTTCGTGCTTGGTCGACGCTACATACTATACATACGTATATAGAGAGGACTAGACACGCTAGCTAGCTAGTAAGCAAACGAAGGAAACAAAAGATCGTCATGAACATATATGCATATATACAGAGAGAAGTGATATCGACCACCTCTCCTTCTCCGAGAGATTGGTCGAACAACAAGTTCTCGTATATCTATCTGACACTACCGGCTACATATATACAATAATTATCTCTTAAAAATATAATCATACGGACTCAGGGTCCACATAGAATTCTCCATCTTCAGGTATCACGTGGTCAAGAAAGAATGCCGCCAATTCCTCTTGAATTGCTCGCATGCGAGCTGGTGCTAGGAGTTCATCCCGCTTCTGAAACATCTAATTTGAAGAAGGGGGTCAATACATATATATATAAATGAATGAAACTCAACACAAATGATGGTAATAAAATAAAATTGTGAATGTTGTTATTTACGTACTTCATATTGTTCGTTAGAGTACCCGCCCCGCTCACAGGTCGTGTGGCGGATGGACTCGCAGATGTAGTATCCACAGAAATCATTCCCTTGTTCCTGCCACAACCACTTTACAAGAAATAGAGGTCAATCAAACTGATAAGCAAGAATGCTAAATGGTATTGATGAAACTAGCGCTTAAATCACTAGGAGATGCGCGGAACATGCTACTATAGTACTTACTTTCGGGTGTCGAAGCCCGCGCCACTTGTGGGATGTGGGTGTAGTGTCTGACACCGACGGTACATGTATCTCACACCGACGATACTTTCTATTTAGGGTTTCTCCTCTACCGCTCCTCGACCTCTCGACGACCCTCGTTCCCGATAAAATAAAGAGGAAGAAGAAGAAGAAAAAAGAAGAGAAGAAAGAATAGAGGAGAAGACTTCCTCTTCTTCCTCTCCTCTTCTTCTCCCTCTTCTTCCCCTTCTTCCTCGCCTCTCTCATGAATGTCCGGCGTTCTCGACCCCCCCACCCTCGACCCCTAGGCGACCGTCGACCCCTCCCGCTAAAAAAAGATGAAGAAGAAGAAAAAAAGAGGAGAAGAAAGAATAGAGGAGAAGCTCCTCTATTCTTTCTTCTCCTCTTTTTTTTTCTTCTTCCTCTTCTTTTTTATCCTCTTCTTCCTCTCATGTTCGACGACCCTCGACCCCGATAACATTTTTTCCCCGATAACATTTTTTTCTCCGAGATAGTTAGTGTTCCCAAGTGAACCGGAGGGGGACATTTTTTTCTACGAATGTTCTATATACATACATCCATCGATATCATTCCATACATACATATACATCTACATTATATATGAACAAAAAAAAAAATCAAAATTCATCATACATACATGTACAGTATATATGAACAAAAATTATAAACTTTCTCCCCAACTCATACATACATACATACATATATCTACATCAAATCAATATTTTGCAAAGTAAGGAGCAGGGAAGGAAGGAAGGGGGGAGGATGCGGCGGTAGCTACCTCTCCCGGAGAGATCGGGGAGGAGACGCGGGCGGCCGGCGTCGGGGGCGACGGCGACGAGGACGGGCTCGGGGTCGGCGAGGGCGAGGGCGACGGCGGGGCGCGCTCGGCGGCGGCGGACGGGCTCGGGGGCGCAGGGGGTGCTCGGGGGCGGTGGATGGGCTCGGCGGTGCAGGGGGAGCCCGGGGGCGGTGGACGGGCGGCCGGCGACGACGGCGAGGCAAGGCGTGCTCGGGGGCGGGGCAGGGGCAACGGCGGCGACGGCGAGGCGAGCCCAGGGGCAGCCTGGCGGCGACGTCGGGGCGGGATCGAAGAAACTAAACCAAAATTTTTACAAGTGTGGCTTATATAGACGGAGCATTGGTCCCGGTTGGTGGCACAAACCGGGACTAATGCCCCCTTTAGTCCCGGTTGGTGCCACGAACCGGGACCAAAGGCCAATTTTCAGCAGCCCAAAGGGCGGGAAGCGGCGGCCTTTGGTCCCGGTTGGTGGAACCAACCGGGACTAAAGGGGGGCATTGGTCACAGTTGGTGCCACGAACCGGGACCAATGCCCCCTTTAGTCCCGATTGGTGCCACCAACCGGGACCAATGGCCTTTGCTGCCCCGAGCCCAAAAGTTTAGTCCCACATCGCTAGCTGAAGGGCGCCGGCACTGGTTTATAAGCGCTGGTGTTCCTACCCACTCGAGCTCCTCTCTAATGCAGGCTTTCGGGCCTAAACTTGCTACTGCCTGTGGGCCTATTGGGCCTTCTGCGGGCCTGAATCCTGGCCCATGTAGGGTTTCTAGTCGTATTCAGGCCGTGGAGGCCCACTAGGAGGCATTTTTTTGGTTTTTTCTTTTTTATTTCTATATTTTTTTGGTTTTTTATTTTTTTTATTTCTACTTAAAACTAAATACTTACAGTTTTTTAGTGATTTCTTTTTGCTTTTAGGTCACAAAAATTATAAACTTTCTGTTAGTGCCATTAGTTTTAAATTTTAAATAGTTTAAATTTAAATTTTTAAAAATTTGTGTGAATCACTAGTTTATGAATAACTTTACTATAAAAATAGAATTTTTTTTCTATTTATTTTTTATTTCTACTTACAACTAAATACTTACAGTTTTTTAGTGATTTCTTTTTGCTTTTAGGTCACAAAAATTATAAACTTTCTGTTAGTGCCATTAGTTTTAAATTTTAAATAGTTTAAATTTGAATTTTTAAAAATTTGTGTGAATCACTAGTTTATGAATAACTTTACTATAAAAATAGAATTTTTTTCTATTTATTTTTTATTTCTACTTACAACTAAATACTTACAGTTTTTAGTGATTTCTTTTTGCTTTTAGGTCACAAAAATTATAAACTTTCTGTTAGTGCCATTAGTTTTAAATTTTAAATAGTTTAAATTTGAATTTTTAAAAATTTGTGTGAATCACTAGTTTATGAATAACTTTACTATAAAAATAGAATTTTTTTTCTATTTATTTTTTATTTCTACTTACAACTAAATACTTACCGTTTTTTAGTGATTTCTTTTTGCTTTTAGGTCACAAAAATTATAAACTTTCTGTTAGTGCCATTAGTTTTAAATTTTAAATAGTTTAAATTTGAATTTTTAAAAATTTGTGTGAATCACTAGTTTATGAATAACTTTACTATAAAATTAGAAATTTTTCTTCTTTGCTATTTATCTTTTATTTATACTTAACTTATAGTTTGATTTTAGGTCACAAAAATTATATTCTTTTTGCTATTGAAGAATATTATAGTTTTATTTAGTTGATCATAACATAATATTTTAATTGATTGTTTTTATTTTCATAAAAGTTTTGTAGTTTATTCTGTTTGCTATTAATTCATTCTTTGAGCTAAATGACTCTGAAATTGGAAAGCATTTCAAAATGAACTCTGAAAAGGTTGAAAGTTGGCATGGTATCATCATTTCACTCACATAGCATATTCCAAAAAGTAGAGAGGGTTACGACAAAAACTTGATGCACTTCGTGTACAAAATGGACAATCACTTTCGAAGTATCAAAGTTTCAAACCATAAGACATGAAAGCATTTCAAATGAACTCTGAAAAGGTTGAAAGTTGGGATGGTATCATAATTTCACCCACATAGCATGTGCATGTACAAAACGAACAATGGTAGCATGTTCGTCTGTTACAAATTTGGCATGGTATCATCATAATAGTTGCGGGAGAAAGTCTTCACTTTTTCTTCGCTTGTGTCATTTGCTTATTGCGCCGTAACCATGGATAATCTTCATTGTTTATCAGGATGCTTGGGTCAGCCTTGACATTGAAGGGAGGAATTTCATGAAACTTTTCATAATCTTCAGACATGTCTGTCTTGCCGTCCACTCCCAGGATGTCCCTTTTTCCTGAAAGAACTATGTGGCGCTTTGGCTCATCGTATGATGTATTCGCTTCCTTATCTTTTCTTTTTCTCGGTTTGGTAGACATGTCCTTCACATAGATAACCTGTGCCACATCATTGGCTAGGACGAACGGTTCGTCAGTGTATCCAAGATTTTTCAGATCCACTGTTGTCATTCCGTACTGTGGGTCTACCTGTACCCCGCCGCCTAACAGATTGACCCATTTGCACTTAAACAAAGGGACCTTAAAATCAGGTCCGTAGTCAAGTTCCCATATGTCCACTATGTAACCATAATATGTGTCCTTTCCGCTCTCGGTTGCTGCATCAAAGCGGACACCGCTGTTTTGGTTGGTGCTCTTTTGATCTTGGGCGATCGTGTAAAATGTATTCCCATTTATCTCGTATCCTTTATAAGTCAATACAGTCAAAGATGGTCCCCTGGACAACAAGTACAACTCATCACAAACAGTGTTGTCACCTCTGAGACGTGTTTCCAACCAACTGCTGAAAGTCCTGATGTGTTCACATGTAATCCAGTCGTCGCACTGCTCCGGGTGTTTGGAGCGCAGACTGTTCTTGTGTTCATCGTCATACGGGGTCACCAAGGTAGAGTTCTGTAGAACTGTGTAGTGTGCTTGAGACCAAGAATATCCGTCCCTGCATATTCTTGAGTCTCTTCCAAGAGTGCCTTTTCCAGTCAGTCTCCCCTCATACCGCGATTTAGGGAGACCTATCTTGTTAAGGCCAGGAATGAAGTCAACACAAAACCCGATAACATCCTCTGTTTGATGGCCCATGGAGATGCTTCCTTCTGGCCTAGCACGGTTACGGACATATTTCTTTAGGACTCCCATGAACCTCTCAAAGGGGAACATATTGTGTAGAAATACGGGCCCCAGGATGACAATCTCGTCGACTAGATGAACTAGGACGTGCGTCATGATATTGAAGAAGGATGGTGGGAACACCAGCTCGAAACTGACAAGACATTGCGCCACATCACTCCTTAGCCTTGGTACGATTTCTGGATCGATCACCTTCTGAGAGATTGCATTGAGGAATGCACATAGCTTCACAATGGCTAATCGGACGTTTTCCGGTAGAAGCCCCCTCAATGCAACCAAAAGCAGTTGCGTCATAATCACGTGGCAGTCATGAGACTTTAGGTTCTGAAACTTTTTCTCTAGCATATTTATTATTCCCTTTATATTCGACGAGAAGCCAATCGTGACCTTCATACTGAGCAGGCATTCAAAGAAGATTTCTTTCTCTTCTTTCGTAAGAGCGTAGCTGGCAGGACCTTTATACTGCTTCGGAGGCATGCTGTCTTTTTCGTGCAAACGTTGCAGGTCCTCTCGTGCCTCAGGTGTATCTTTTGTCTTCCCATACACGCCCAAGAAGCCTAGCAGGTTCACGCAAAGGTTCTTCGTCACATGCATCACGTCGATTGAGGAGCGGACCTCTAGGTCTTTCCAGTATGGTAGGTCCCAAAATATAGATTTCTTCTTCCACATGGGTGAGTGTCCCTCAGCGTCATTCGGAACAGCTAGTCCACCGGGACCCTTTCCAAACAGTGCGTGCATGCGTGGTATCCTTTGTTTGTCTGTCCTGAAAGGTTACTGAGAGCGGGCCAATCGTTGATGGTCACGAACAGCAACGCCTTAAGGTTAAATTCCTCCTGTCTGTGCTCATCCCACGTACGTACACCGTTTCCATTCCACAGCTGTAAAAGTTCTTCAACTAATGGCCTTAGGTACACATCAATTTCGTTGCCGGGTTGCTTAGGGCCTTGGATGAGAACTGGCATCATAATGAACTTCCGCTTCATGCACATCCAAGGAGGAAGGTTATACATACATAGAGTCACGGGCCAGGTGCTGTGATTGCTTCTCTGCTCCCCGAAAGGATTAATGCCATCCGCGCTTAAAGCAAACCATACATTCCTTGGGTCCTTTGCAAACTCATCCCAGTACTTTCTCTCGATTTTTCTCCACTGCGACCCGTCAGCGGGTGCTCTCAACTTCCCATCTTTCTTTCGGTTCTCACTGTGCCATCGCATCAACTTGGCATGCTCTTCATTTCTGAACAGACGTTTCAACCGTGGTATTATAGGAGCATACCACATCACCTTCGCAGGAACCCTCTTCCTGAGGGGCTCGCCGTCAACATCACCGGGGTCATCTCGTCTGATCTTATACCGCAACGCACCGCATACCGGGCATGCGTTCAGATCCTTGTATGCACCGCGGTAGAGGATGCAGTAATTAGGGCATGCATGTATCTTCTCCACCTCCAATCCTAGAGGGCATACGACCCTCTTTGCTGCGTATGTACTGTCGGGCAATTCGTTATCCTTTGGAAGCTTCTTCTTCAATATTTTCAGTAGCTTCTCAAATCCTTTGTCAGCCACAGCATTCTCTGCCTTCCACTGCAGCAATTCCAGTACGGTACCGAGCTTTGTGTTGCCATCTTCGCAATTGGGGTATAACCCTTTTTTGTGATCCTCTAACATGCGATCGAACTTCAGCTTCTCCTTTTGACTAATGCATTGCATCCTTCCATCGACAATGACCCGGCGGAGATCATCATCATCGGGCACATCGTCTGGTTCCTCTTGATCTTCAGCAGCTTCACCCGTGGCAGCATCATTGGGCACATCATCTGATTCCTCTTGATCTTCACCAGCTCCCCCCGTTGCAGCATCACCGTATTCAGGGGGCACATAGTTGTCATCGTACTCTTCTTCTTCGCCGCCTTCCATCATAACCCCTATTTCTCCGTGCCTCGTCCAAACATTATAGTGTGGCATGAAACCCTTGTAAAGCAGGTGGGAGTGAAGGATTTTCCGGTTAGAGTAAGACCTCGTATTCCCACATTCAGTGCATGGACAACAAATAAAACCATTCTGCTTGTTTGCCTCAGCCGCATCGAGAAACTCATGCACGCCCTTAATGTACTCGCGGGTGTGTCTGTCATCGTACATCCATTGCCGGTTCATCTGCGTGCATTATATATAATTAAGTGTCCAAATTAATAGAAGTTCATCATCACATTAAAACTAAAGTGCATACATAGTTCTCATCTAACAACATATAGCTCTCCAGAGCATCTAATTAATTAAACCATACATTGAAACTATGTAAAACATTTCAATGCGAAAACAAATGCGATCATAATCGTAACCAAGGTAACAATTGATCCAACGGCATAATGATACCAAGCCTCGGTATGAATGGCATATTTTCTAATCTTTCTAATCTTCAAGCGCATTGCATCCATCTTGATCTTGTGATCATCGACGACATCCGCAACATGCAACTCCAATATCATCTTCTCCTCCTCAATTTTTTTATTTTTTCCTTCAACAAATTGTTTTCTTCTTCAACTAAATTTAACCTCTCGACAATAGGGTCGGTTGGCATTTCCGATTCACATACATCCTAGATAAATAAAATCTATGTCACGTTGGTCGGCATAATTTTCATAAACAATAAATGAACCAATAGTTATAAAGATAATATACATACCAAATCCGATTCATAGACAGGACGAGGGCCGATGGGGGCGGATACCAAAACCATCGCACTATATAAGATGTAATAATAAATGTAAGAAAATGATACAAGTAAGAATATTTTTCCTTTCAGAAAGAAGATAAGAACAAGAGGCTCACCACGGTGGTGTCGGTGATGAGATCGGCGCGGGTGATCGACGGCGGTGAAGACGGGGACGGGGCGTGACGGACCGCTAAATCTAGACAAATCTCGAGGAAAATGGAGCTTGGAAGTCGAGCTTCGAGAGGAGAAAGCTTAAGTAGTGTGGCTCGGGCATTCCATCGAACACCTCATGTGCATAGGAGGTGAGCTAGAGCACCACAAAGCCCTCTCCCCCTCGGCCAGAAAAAACAGAGCACTGTGCTCTGCTCTTGCGCGAGGGGGTATATATAGGCACCTCATTGGTCCCGATTGGTGGCATGAACCGGGACCAATGGCCCACGTGGCCCGGCCGGCCCCCTGGGCTCACGAACCGGGACCAATGCCCACATTGGTCCCGGTTCTACACTGAACCGGGACTAATGGGCTGAGCCGGCCTGGAGCATAGCCCTGTTTTCTACTAGTGATAGTAAATTATAAATTGCATGTGTAACTTCGAGATAAGCTAAGGCGTGGTAAATTATTAATTTGGGTGGTCATAGTAAAATGTAATTTATGTTAACCTGCATATTGTTTTGCTTGGCGTAGGCGTTGAGCCCCGAGACCAAGGTCTTGCGTTCGCGCTCTTGCTTGCGTCTCCACAGATCTGCACGGGTCGGACTCTTGGGCCCGAGGCTATTCCTAAGCCTGGTGGCTGCAATGCAATCAGCGGTCATTTCCTCAAGAGTTTTTGTTGACTTAGACGATCCAGGAGTGGGATCCTCCCATGTCTCCAGTCGTGTGTCGTAACTTGCAAAAGGAAATAAGAAGATGGAAAATTATAACATACTAAAGCTTGATCAACGACAACTAGTATGGTTGCAACAAAGGGATGGTTGAATTTGAGACTTTGCATGAATCAGTTGTATTAACCTACAGTACTACTTTAACCATTGTGATATTTAGATATTTCAAACCAAAAGTTGAGAATTAGATATTTACTCTGAGGAGTAATGAGTCGGCAAAGTTACAATATTGCTGATTCATTGCCTGACTTTTGTCCTCTCTGAACCATAAAATTTGAGACTAATAGTTCAGACCATCTGGTACAAGAATTATCTATAATACTACATTGAACAGAACAATACAAACCAATAGTTTGTTAAATTATGCTACCTTGTAAAAACCTCTTACATTATGGGACGCAGGAATACATATGTTTAACATAATGTGACACACATCTATGCATGTGTTGCACGCGCATAATTACTAGTTATCTATAAATGTTGAACAGAACAATAAGGTATGCTACAATGATTAGTGTGCAGTAAATCGATCTGAGCTCTATTTTTTTTAATCTAACTGATCGCTGAGGCCAAGAAGCCAAGTCTGACCAAGCAAGGGGACATCAAGCATGCAGAATAATAAGTGGGATAGATGGCTGCTGCATACATACGGGTAATGCTGGGAACCATCGTCCTGAGAAGCGGCGCGGGTTCCCGACATGATCGGCCGCCCGCCGATCTCTCCCCGTTCCTGATACTTCGCCGACGCGCACGCAGAGAAGGAGATCCGCCGCCGTCGTACCGGGCCACTTTTGGTTCAGTATATATGCTAGAGAAAAGACTCCAGTCCATCTAGGTTTCGGTACGGGCTCCCTGAACTGGCCCGGCTTAGCTCGCGTGCGCGGCCCAATTGACTCTCGTGGCCTCGTGGGCGGCCTGCGATGTCGGCACTAGCTTTTGCATCGATGATCTCTACCACAAATTCTTTTTTTTTCCAGAAACTGTCAATCTATTCTTTATCTTTACCTACTAGCAAAAAAACCCGTGCATTGCAACGGAAGAGAACACATAACACACGCTCTTAACTCAACAACCATCACTTAAGACCACAATAGATCCATCTCCTTTATTTTTGCGAGGCATCATATTTGTGTTGTCGCTTATCATCCTTCTCACTCTTGCCGACGATGGTCTTGGTGTTCACGCAAAGCAACAAAAAATGTGTGTTGAATATGGTTAATCTTAAAGCGTCTCTCTCTCTCTCTCTCGCGCGCGCGCGATGAAAAATCTGTTGTTTCCCCTGCGACATTTTTCAGAGGTATGCATGTGTAGTTATCGATATTTTCTTTTCGGTATATGGTTATAGTGGGGTGTTTATTTGCAATCCGAATCGACGTCGGTATGAAAAAAAAACGAATCTTGCGCTATAAATTATAAATTTGCTTCCATAACAATATTTTAAAAATAGCAGGTAAAATTAACATCATATTTAGATTCCACATATTTTTCTAAGAAAATTTCATATATAATATGTTAAAATCGAAGTTACGGTTTAAAAGATACAGATAATTTAGAAAATCATTTGGTTTGACTCAAATATATTCCAAAATAATATTTAAAAATACTTAATAGGTAAAAATAATATCATATTCATATGCTACATATTTTTCTAATCAAATTTCATATATAACATGTTCAAATCCGAGTTACAGTTATGACATTTTTTACCTGTTATATATGAAATTTAAAAATACTTAACTCCGATTTAAACATGTTATATATGAAATTTGATTAGAAAAATATGTAGAATATGAATATGAGATTATTTTTACCTGTTAAGTATTTTTAAATATTATTTTGGAATATGTTTGAGTCAAACCAAATGATTTTCTAAATTATCTGTATCTTTTAAACCGTAACTTTGATTTTAACATATTATATATGAAATTTTATTAGAAAAATGTGTGGAATCTAAATATGATGTTAATTTTACCAGTTAATATTTTTAAAATATTGTTATGGAAGCAAACTTATAATTTATAGCGCAAGATTCGTTTTTTTTTCATACCGACGGCGATTCGGATTGCAAATAAACACCCCACTATAACCATATACGGAAAAGAAAACATCGATAACTACACATGCATACCTCTAAAAATGTCACAGGGAAAACAACAGATTTCTCATCGCGAGAGTGAGAGAAAGCGAGCGAGCGAGAGAAAGAGAGAGAGAGAGAGGGAGAGAGAGAGAGAGGAAGAGAGAGAGAGGGAGAGAGAGACGCCTTAAGATTAACCATATTCAACACACATTTTTTGTTGCTTTATGTGAACACCGAGACCATCGTCGGCGAGAGTGAGAAGGATGATAAGCGGCAACACAAATATGATGCCTCGCAAAAATAAAGGAGATGGACCTATTGTGGTCTTGAGTGATGGTTGTTGAGTTAAGAGCGTGTGTTATGTGTTCTCTCCCGTTGCAACACACGGGCTTTTTTGCTAGTCATCTTCAATTATGGTAGTATAATAAATATTAGAAATAATAAAAATTACATCCAGATTCATAGACCACCTAGCGACGACTACAAGCACTGAAGTGAGCCGAAGGCGCGTCGCCGTCATCGCCCCTTCCTTGCCGGAGCCAGGCACAACTTGTTGTAGTAGACAGTGGGGAAGTCGTCGTGCTAAGGTCCCATAGGATCAACGCCCCAGAACAGCAACCGCCGCCGATGAAGAGAATTCTAAATCGGAAGGATCCAACCTGAAGACACATGAACAAAGACGAACAAAGACCGGATCCGAGCGGATCCACCAAAGACAATCCCGACCAAATCTCGCGAGTTCCGCCGGAGACACACTTTCACACGCCCTCCGGCGATGCTAGACACATCATTGGGATGGGGGCTAGGCGGGGAGAACCTTATTTCATCTTCAAGAAGCCGCCGTCGTCTCGTCTTCTTGAGCAGGACACAAACCCTAACAAAACTTAATGAAGCACCTGAAAACGAAGCCCTCCCGCCAGCAAGGGTCGGAATTCACCGCGCACCCATGGCCCTAAGGCCACATGACACGTGGGAGATCGGCGGCGCCGCTGACGGGAGGCAAAAACCCTATCCGCCTTTTTTTGGAGTTGGACAAAGGAAAGTATAGTATCGATCTCTACCATAGATTCGAACTAATAAAATAGATGGCAAGGCCGATGCGTCGGCTGCAATATGCAGGAGCAGAGATGGCAGATACTTGGGATCTTCTTCTATTGTTATGCATGGCACCACTGACATGGCAGCGTTGCAAATCCTAGCATGCCGCAAAGTTTTATCGTTATCTAAAGATCACTTTATTTGTAAGATTGTTATTGCATGTGACTCCAAGATAGTGGTGAATGACATCTTGGAGGCAAAAGGAAGCACGTATGAGGCTATTGTTAGAGAATTCAATACTAGGGCTTTTAAGTTAGATAATTGCTTTGTTACCTTTGAAAGTAAAGCTTTAAACTATGAAGCTCGTTTACTTGTCAAACATTCTTCTTTGCTTGATCAGGGTCGCCACTTGTGGCTAATTTCTCCGCATGACCCTTCTTGTATTCCTATGGACATCCAGATTGATCAATAAAGTGTTGGCAATTCTAAAAAAAAGAGACAAACATGGACTTGTGGAGAGGTTTTCAGCCGTGCGTATTGTGCTAGGAGCTTGCATTTTTTCTCCTGTTACAACGCATGAGCATGTTTCCTAGTTCATATTAATTGAGAGAGTTGCCGCATTTGAAAAAAAAATCAATTGGAGAAACGGATTAGCCAATGCCAACAATTTTCCTTGGAGTAACACTTGTTATAAACAGTTTGAGTGAAAAGTCACCTAATTAGATATGTGCCCACATCAGACTGCATACGTCGGCGCAAGTTAGTCGAGAGTGTCACCGTCGTTAAGCCGATGAGCCAAACCAATGAATCTTGTCTTTGCCGGGAATGTTCCAATGTGCTAAAAGTCTACTACTACTACTATACAACGATTTGTCAACTTTAATCTTACGTACTCACCAACCGGACGCCTATTAATTTAGCACCCACGGGCTGGGTTTAGTGCCCAGTGGGCAGCACAAGCTTGCTTGGAAAGTGGACGGGGGGCGGGTAATTACATAAGAAACGTTGTTTTGTATATAAAGCGGGCGAAAGTATGTTTCGAGAATTACATAAGAAACGTCAATATCAATACCCGGTTTGGTGCTAGTCTGTTTAATCGTGGTAGACCTGATCAAGAGTAATCGAAGCATGCACCTTGCAAAACACAAACAACTTCACATTTGAACTGTTCTAATTTTCTGCTGCTATATATACATACAAACGGGAGAACACAAGGACACAACCATTGCAGTCTTCTCGAAACCAGACATGGATTTGAGAGGAGCCCTCTCGTGTGCTCTCCTACTGGTGACAGTGCTGTTGCCTCCTTCAGCTAATGCGTCCACCAACTCAGTAAGATCGATGCTTAATTTGCTCTTTTTCTGCCTACTGCTTATATTAACTTGGCTCGTTGATTTTTTTTGCATAAAAATGTACTTCAGCTCTACATTGTGTATATGGGGGAGAAGAAACACGATGATCCATCCGTGGTCACCGCGTCGCACCATGACCTACTAACCTTGGTTTTTGGGAGGTACGTACGGGATGCTTGTTGAAATTGTATTAGGCCTACGAATTAGTAAGTGTACTATATATACACCGTGAAACATAAGTACTGATTCCTTATTTTGTTTTATCAATTTGCAACAGCAAAGATGAAGCTTTGAAGTCGATAGTTTACAGTTACAAGCACGGATTTTCAGGGTTCGCAGCAATGCTCACCGTGTCCCAAGCCGAGACACTTACAAGTAAGTAATAATGAATCCAACACGCAGCTTATGTGCATGATAGGTAGATATACAAATTAACGAGCATGCTCCAAGTGTAGAATTCCCCGAAGTCATCAGTGTGAATCTTAACACTTTTCACCAAGTGCATACAACCCGGATCGGAGCTGGGATTTCCTTGGCCTTGACTATAATAACAGCAACCAACAACAGCCGGACCTCCTCAAAAAAGCAAAGTACGGTGAAGATGTCATCATCGGGGTGGTCGACACAGGTTTGCAATCTGACAAATAATTCTACTACCCAGCTTAATAGTGGGAGACAAGCATGCACCATCAATATACTGGCTGACCTCTCAAAAAGAAAACAAAAACATTTCTGTTGTTACAGGCATATGGCCAGAATCACAAAGCTTCGACGACAACGGGTACGGACCAATACCGGCACGGTGGAAAGGCACGTGCGAGACCGGCCAGATGTTCTACAACACGAGCTGCAATCGAAAGATTATCGGCGCGCGGTGGTACGGTCGCGGCATGGGCACAGATGTGGCTAAGAGAAACTTCATGTCACCCAGGGACTCTGAAGGCCACGGCACACACGTCGCATCGACGATCGCAGGTAGCCAGGTGAAGGGCGTGGGCTACGGTGGAGGTCTAGCCACCGGCATAGCACGTGGCGGAGCGCCGCGTGCTCGTCTGGGCATCTACAAGGTGTGCTGGAAGGGCGAGGGCTGCCCTGACGCAACGGTTCTTGCGGCCATCGACGACGCCATACATGACGGCGTGGACGTCTTGTCCCTCTCGGTGGGAGGCCCAGCCGGTCACGAGTGCCCTGGGACGCTGTACGCAGTGCTGCAAGGAATCTCCATCGTGTTCGCCGGCGGGAACGATGGCCCTGTGCCGCAGACGGTGTCAAATGCCGTGCCGTGGGTCACCACGGTCGCCGCCAGCACAATTGATCGCTCTTTCCCGACCCTAATATCTCTAGGGAACAAGGAAAATCTGGTGGTACGTACGTGATGAACTGCTGACCGTAAATTAGAATCCTCAACTAATTATTTACTATTATTATTCAAGTGTGCCCGATCGATTTGCATGCTTTACTCGCAAAAAAAAGTTTTGTATGCTTTAGCTTTCGTTCCTTAAAGATACTCTTATAAGTTTACCTATAAAAACATGCTCGTCTTATTTATTTTTCATATTTTAATTTCAAACGTACGCATGCAGGGGCAGTCTGTTTACTACAATGCATCTCTCAGCAGCAACGACTTTGAGGACCTTGTCTACGTGGGAAGGTACGTACGTAATTTATAGTAGTCACAGTTGACACGTTTGATCGAGTAAATAAATATTCACCCAATTTAACACTCTTGTGGACGCATGTAGCACCTCCGCGGAGTCACTGTCGATCAATGCCACCGGTAAAATCGTGTTGTGCTACGTACCGGCGCCGCCCCGTCCAGGACTCCGCGAGGCCATCAACTTTACGAAGGTAGGCGGCGCCAGGGGACTAATCTTCGCGCACCACGGTGAAAACGACGTGGAAAACCTGGGCGCGTGCGACGGCATTATGCCCTGCGTGCTTGTGGATTCCGAGGTCGCCCAGAGAATCGTATCATACTGGCTCGCCACAGGGTATGTTTACTTACATGTGTAGTTTTTTTTTTTGCGAGGATACTTACGTGTGTAGTTCTCCGCACAAACAGGAAGAAGAAACTCCTGCCCTTGATGAATTATTACTAGTTTTATTCTCCAAGAATTCATATACCCTGATGCGTTGCGTCATGCTAGGGATCCGGTGGTGAAGGTGTCGCCGGCCGTAACCGTCGTCAGGAACGGGGTGTCGTCGCCGAGGGTCGGCTGGTTCTCATCCAGGGGCCCGAGCCCCTTGTTCCCCGGCACACTCAAGGTATTTCTTTTGTTCTTTTTAGATGATCAAGGTATTTCTTTCTTCAGTTATATATATACCCCGATCGACCGAACCTGTCTGATTGTTTCAGAAATATAATTAAGACATCTATCTTTATATGCATGCTCGAGTGCAGCCTGACATAGCAGCTCCGGGAGTCAGCATCCTGGCGGCCGTGGGAGACTCCTACATGTTAATGTCTGGGACGTCAATGGCGTGCCCTCATGTCTCGGCGGTCACCGCGCTGCTCAAGTCGGTTCACCCCGATTGGTCACTAGCGATGCTCAAGTCCGCCATCGTCACCACCGGTATGCACGCACTCACGCACGTACCCACAGTATTCCCTCCAACAAGATTAACCCATGCAGGCTGCATTGCGTTTCTAACTCCGTCGTTGTTTCTTGCGGATATGATCCATGGTTGCAGCGTCAGTCGTCGACCGTTTTGGTATGCCGATCCAAGCAGAGGGCGCCCCAACCAAGCTTGCAGACCCCTTCGACTTCGGTGGTGGCCACATAGACCCAGATAGGGCTGTTGATCCAGGCTTGGTCTACGATGTGGAAGCAAGAGACTACATCAAGTTCTTCAACTGCACCCAGCTCGGATCACAGCTGGATGGATGCGAGGCAAACCAGCTCAACCTCAACCTCCCGTCAATTGCCGTGCCGAACCTCAAGGACAACGTCGTGGTCCGGCGTACTGTCATGAACGTCGGGCCAACAGAAGCGACCTTCCGAGTGGTGGTTGAGGCTCCAGCAGGAGTTGCAGTGTCCGTGGAACCATCTGTGATCAGTTTCACCAGAGGCGGTAGCAAAACCACGTCGTTCATGGTGACGTTCATGGCAAGGCAGAGGGTGCAAGGTGGGTACACCTTTGGGAGCTTGACATGGAAGTCAGATGGAAGTACCCACTCAATGAGAATTCCGGTTGCAGTACGAACCGTGATATGAGATTTTGGCAAGCATATACCCATGCGCGCTAATTTGCACCTTGTTTGGCGGTGCTCAGTTTGTCTGTGTGTACATGTTTGTATTTCATTGGTGCAGCGTGTTGAAATTGTTAAAGTGCTTAATTACTTGTGGTAAGTATGTTGTGAGAGTGTTTTAGGCATAGTCCTAGTAACCGGGCCTAATTGTTTACAAGCTCTCTGTTTTGTAGACTTTTCAATGGTCTTGAATAAACTTTCATTTATGTATTAATCAGTTTGTGGCCTAGGGAGTACTCTATGCTTGTTTGTGCAGTATCATGTTCTTCTAAATAATCAAATTTAACACCAGGTCTTTGTCTATAATCAAAGCCTCTATACCATAATTCCTCTTTTCCTACTAAGATAGATGGATGATTGTTCATGACAGTACCCTAGACCAGCTATCTACATTCGTGCTTATCTATCCAAGTCCTTATGCTTTTTAATGAGGTCAAAGACCGTTTGAGGTTTGGCGGAGAAGATGGTTTTCCACGACCCCAGTGGGGCTTGTAGCCCGGGAAGCACTTGCATAGCGTGATGAAACACACTATGCGAGTGATGGTGTTGGGGGCAAGTGACGAAGCTATGATCGGTAATGATTGAGTATATCACACACAAAGGGGTGCACCAATACCGTGAATCCCTGCTCGATTAAGAAGGTGTTGAGTACTCACTTGTGGTTGTTTGACTGGGGCACCGTCTCCGTCTTCGCGTTTGGGAGTCACTGAGTTCTGGGTAGGGGAGTAGCCCATCGGCAACTAATGCTATCAATGTCCATGGCTTGACAACCGATAGCGACTACAGCGGCGGCCTTGGCAAAATCAAGCCCTTGGGTCTTGCTGGCGACGGCGTCTGGGTTGGTGGAGAAAATCTACATGAGATGAGCACGGAGCGCTTTGCTTGGAAATGGCAACCGTGCTAGCGAAGGCGAGGGAATGAGGAGAATGCGCGCGCGGGGGGGGGGGGGGGTGATTCCTCTCTCACCCACTCCTCAATTTAAAGAGCCAAGGATCCAACCATCCCTAAAATATCACCCTACATGTACCGTCCGAAAGGTGAACCACCCACCATGCACAATAATCGCACGAAACTCCAGACGCCATTGTCGCGGTCTAGTTCCCCGGGCAAAGGTTCAGTCGGTCAAGGTCCGCCACACGCATAACTCGAGGAGAAGGATGTACTGACCACTAAGATCAAAGCATTCAATTCGGGAAGATGATATGACGATTCGTAAAAGACTTGATGCGATCCACAACTACGACATTTAGTTCCTTCCCTTGTCGGTTTTGATCAAGTTTGGTCGAAACAGATGGTGTCAAAATCGATCACTGGGTCAGTCCCGAACCAAATTTCTGTCGTGCTAGCTGCACAATGACTTTTTGGGTGGCACAAGCTGCATCACTCACAACAGATCAGTTTTGCACATGGGTGCTGATGGTCCGGCTCATCGAGGTTGCCAAATTACTCGGGGACACCCATAGGTTTCTTGAGTGTGACCAAATATCAAAGTTCACAGACTCGGTTTTGAGCTAGAGGATTGAAAGGTGTTCCTCCGAGATAGCAACTGGTGTCTTTTGGTTCTGCTAGGCACATACACATTCCTCCATCTCTCGAAATTTATGATATGCCCTCAGTCGGGCCACTAGCCATGCTCTTCCTTACAAATTGTTAGATATCACCATGTATTTCCAATACTTGTTCAGTTTAGTCTTTTCATATATGCTCTCTTGAGTCTGTCTGGGCCTCTTTACAAGCACCTCGACGATGCCTATGGTCCAGTTTCTAGTTGAAATCATCTCCATGAGGATGCAGTCTTGGTTTTTGCCCGGTTTTCCATTAATTAACTGGGCAATTTCTTCTTCTTAATTAATCGATGAGGCAAAACTTTTGCCTCCGTTTCGAAAAAAGGATGCAGTCGGTCTTTGCAACTAGACCCCGACGGACTCGGGGGCTACTGACAAAAGAATCCCCACCAGGGGTAGGCTCGTGGCGATAATCAGCCAAGCTAAAGGCCTAGGGCCAACAAAGCTAGGGCCCAATTCAAAAGTATTGCAGGCTAGGGCTTAACTCTGGCCAGTCGGTGGAGGGTCTTCGGTCAGATCCAACAATAGGTCAACAGTCATTGAAGACATGCGTTATTGTATGTCCCACAAATGCATTAGCTTGCGATGTTACCATATGTAATAAGTAGTAGTACTAGTAACAGCCGACATTCAGTAGGCATTTATCATTAGCATTAAACTATCTAGCCATTGGTGCTTCCTTGTCATGTCGTGAGCGGCTACATAAGGCATGCATGTGCATCAGGCTTTCTTGTTTTAAAAGGTCCAGACATTGTCTGGCTTTTTCATTGATGATTAGCAGAGAGCAGCGGAAAAATGTGACAAAGGTGGTGATCCAAGGATCAAGGAGGAATGAAAAGAAAAACAAAGGAAAATACACACCCGTAGGCTCATCCTCACCCCCAAAGGGGCTCTCGATGTACTTGACTCCAGCCTGCCTCCACAATGAAAACACCTGTTTGATTGCTTGCATAACATCTTCTTCGCTTGCTATTTTGCCTCGAAAGATGCAGTTGTTCCTCTTTGTAATCAGGTTTAGTGTTGGCCTCTTTGTAATCCTACGCAGGAAAGAAAAGCTAGTAGTAGGAGTAAGGTGTTATCCCTCTTACAGGAAGCTTGAACCTAGGCAAACTCTTGCGTGTATACCCATCTGAACTTCTGATACACACTATACTTCTCCATACACACCCCTATACATATTGTCAATAAGATAACCATGAAAATTAGGTGCAGTGAATGTGCTCCGTTAAGAAAATTTTCATTCTGGTGAGAAATTTCTATGTTTTTGAATTTTCAGACCTTTGAAATGTTTATTTTGGACTTGTGATATGTTTATGTTGCTCAAGTGGCATCTATGGATGGGAAATGTCCCTCATCCTTCCAACTAAAGCAAAACTGGTTGTGTGTGTCCCAATTTTTTTGCCCATTCCAACAACTCAGCCAAACGAAAAAAGTGGCTTACCCGAACCGGGTGATTCTAAGTTTTCTAAGTATTGAAAATAAATGCTCAAAATAATTTTTTATTTTAGCATTTTGAGACACATAATTTTGTTTAATATTAAAAGCACATATAGTTCATACACAACTCTAAAAAACGACATTATTAGAACATATTACCCCTTTGCAAGAGGGTTTGTGCCTCCTTTCCAAAACTCAAACAGTACATATAGCCGTTTGTTATGTACTTTTCACTCTGAGTGATCAAGACATCAAGACATAATAATTTACATATAATCATCATCATCATCACTGTCAATCTCCTCGCAGCTGTAATGTGGATACTCACGACCAGCCAAATACGCACCACTTGTGGGGTGCTTAAGGTCTCTATCTCGGATACACCCGAAACAAGAGCCTTCAAACATATCAAAAAGTGTATCAGCATTCAAGATGACCAACAACAAATGGAAGGGAAAACAATACGAATATATACATACCACAGTCACTTTGCTCCAAAGGGGTGCATAGATAAACATCCTTCTCCCCCCTACAGTAGGCATTTATCTCAGCAAAAAATAACTTTGATATGCCATCCATGTGTTTCACCAGAAAGTTAAAGTGCAGATATTCTGTTGAGCATCCAAGAATTTGAGCCCACCCTTTCACTTCCACAAACTCCAGCTCTCATCTGGCTGAAATATCAATGGCACGCCTTAATTATTAATATATCCATCTCCGTGTAGAAAATTCAAAACTGCATGTGTAACTTCGAAATAAGTCAAGGCGGTAAGTTATTCCTGTGAAAAAAATGCGGGTGGCTATAGATAAAATGTAAATTGTGTTAACCTGCACATTTTTTTGCTTGGCATAGGGGCTGAGCGCCAAAACCAATGTCTTGCGTTCACGCTCTTGCTTACGTCTCCACAGATCCGCGTGGGTTGGACTCTTGGGCCGGAGGCTATTCCTAAGCCTTGTGGCTGCAATGCAGGAAGCGGTCATTTCCTCAAGAGTTTTTGTTGATGTCGACGAATGGGATCCTCCCAGGTCTCCAATCGTGTGTCGTAACTGCAAAAGGAAATAAGAAGTTGGAAAATTATAACATACTAAAGCTAGTATGGTTGCAACAAAGAGGTAGTTGAATTTGAGAGTTTGCACAAATTTGAGAGTTTGCATGAATCGTAACTGCTATTTGAGAGTTTGACTACTTTAACCATGTGATATTTAGAAATTTCAAACCAAAAATTTGAAGGAAATATGCCCTAGAGATAATAATAAAGTTGTTATTTATATTTCCTTATATCATGATAAATGTTTGTTATTCATGCTAAGAATTGTATTAACCGGAAACTTTATACATGCGTGAATACATAGACAAACAGAGTGTCATTAGTTTGCCTTTACTTGACTAGCTCGTTGAATCAATGATGGTTATGTTTCCTAACCATAGACATGAGTTGTCATTTGCTTAATGGGATCACATCATTAGAGAATGATGTGATTGACTTGACCCATCCGTTAGCTTAGCATGACGGTCGTTTAGTTTATTGCTATTGCTTTCTTCATGACTTATACATGTTCCTATGACTATGAGATCATGCAACTCCCGAGTACCGGAGGAACACTTTGTGTGCTACCAAACGTCACAACGTAACTTGGTGATTATAAAGATGCTCTACAGGTGTCTCCGATGGTGCTTGTTGAGTTGGCATAGATCAAGGTTAGGATTTGTCACTCTGATTGTCAGAGGGGTATCTCTGGGCCCTCTCGATAATGCACATCACTATAAGCCTTGCAAGCATTGTGACTAATGAGTTAGTTGCGGCATGATGCATTACGGAACGAGTAAAGAGACTTGCCGGTAACGAGATTGAACTAGGTATAAGGATACCGACGATCGAATCTTGGGCAAGTAACATACCGATGGCAAAGGGAACAACGTAAGTTGTTATGCGGTTTGACCGATAAAGATCTTCGTAGAATATGTAGGAGCCAATATGAGCATCATGGTTCCGCTATTGGTTATTGACCGGAGACGAGTCTCGGTCATGTCTACATAGTTCTCGAACCCGTAGGGTCCGCACGCTTAATATTCGGTGACGATCGGTATTATGAGTTTATGTGTTTTGATGTACCGAAGGTAGTTCAGAGTCCCGGATATGATCACGGACATGACGAGGAGTCTCGAAATGGTCGAGACATAAAGATTGATATATTGGATGACTATTGAGGGAGTCCTGGATTAGGGGGTCTCCGGACAGCCGGACTATATCCTTTGGCCGGACTGTTGGACTATGAAGATACAAGATTGAAGACTTCGTCTCGTGTCCGGATGGGACTCTACTTGGCGTGGAAGGCAAGCTAGGCAATACGGATATGTATATCTCCTCCTTTGTAACCGACCTTGTGTAACCCTAGCCCTTTCCGGTGTCTATATAAACCGGAGGGTTTCAGTCCGTAGGACAACATACAATCATACCATAGGCTAGCTTCTAGGGTTTAGCCTCTCTGATCTCGTGGTAGATCTACTCTTGTACTACCCATATCATCAATATTAATCAAGCAGGACGTAGGGTTTTACCTCTATCAAGAGGGCCCAAACCTGGGTAAAACTTCGTGTCCCCTGCCTCCTGTTACCATCCGCCTAGACGCACAGTTCGGGACCCCCTACCCGAGATCCGCCGGTTTTGACACCGACATTGGTGCTTTCATTGAGAGTTCCTCTGTGTCGTCGCCGTTAGGCTTGATGGCTCCTACTATCATCGATAGCGACGCAGTCTAGGGTGAGACTTTTCTCCCCGGACAGATCTTTGTGTTCGGCGGCTTCGCACTGCGGGCCAACTCACTTGGCCATCTGGAGCAGATCGAAAGTTACGCCCTTGGCCACCAGGTCAGGTTTGGAAGCTTAAACTACACGGCCGATATCCGCGGAGACTTGATCTTCGACAGATTCGAGCCTCTGCCTTGTGCGTCACACGGTCGCGATGAGTACGATTTAGCTCTACCATCAGACAGTGTTCAGGAGATCGCACCGGCAGCCGCTCCGACCCTTAATTCGGAGCCAGTTGTGCCTCCCATGGACGGGTGGATAGACCCCGCCACAGAGGCTGCAACCCCAACGGCGATCGAGCCGAATATCGATCTTACCCTTCACGAGAGCCGTGTTGTTAAACTGCCGGATACTTCTCCGGCCACGGACTCCGAACCGCCTACGCCCGTTCCTATCGAATCCGGTTGGGCGCCGATCATGGAGTTTACCTCCGCGGATACTCTTCGGCACTCGCCCTTCGGCGACGTACTGAACTCATTAAGGTCTCTCTCCTTGTCAGGAGGATCCTGGCCGAACTATGTCCAGCAGGATTGGGATGCGGATGACGAAGAAATTCGCCGCCCACCCACCACCCACTTAGTAGCCACTGTCGATGACTTAACCGACATTCTCGACCTCGACTCCGAAGACATCGACGGTATGGACGACGATGCTGGAGACGAACAGGAACCACTGCCCACAGGGCACTGGACGCCCACTTCATCACATGACGTATACATGGTGGACACAACAAAAGAAAACGACGACGAGGAATGGAAGGACGCAACGAAGGCTTCTCCCCTCGAGAAGCAGTCAAAGCGGCGGGGTAAGCGCCGCTCCAAATCCCGCCTCGGCAAAAACAACGATCATATAGACCCAACGTTAGAGCAGGATGAACCGTCGCCGGATCACGACAACACGGAGAATCAAACCGAACAACCCGACTCTGTCAAAGATAATAGTCCGGACGACATCACACCGGACAGACACCCGGAGCAACAGAATGCCCATCAAAGGCTTGTTGCTACCACGAGGAGTCTAAAAAAGCAGAAGCAAAGTCTCAAAGCTGCGCAAGACACACTCAGAATCAGATGGAGTAAAGTACTCAACACAACAGCGAAGTACGGCGGTAATCGCCACACCAAAAGCTACCCGAAGCGGAATTTGCTACCTGAATTCGATGAGGAGGCCTTAGATCCCCCACAACCAAAAATTAAAATGGCCATCTGGCTAGATAGACGACCTCACGCCCAACATAGAGCGGCAAACAACGCCGAACATGAGCCAATACGCGACCCACACGAGGGCTCGCATCAAAAGGACGGCGCAACCAGATCCATCTATGGACCACGCAAGCGTGCTCCAGCATACGATGCAACACAACAAACATCTGAACACCATGGTACACCCAGATACAGGGGTGCCGCACAACCCCTATGTTTCACCGATGAGGTGCTGGACCATGAATTTCCAGAGGGATTTAAACCCGTAAACATAGAGGCATACGACGGAACAACAGACCCTGGGGTCTGGATTAAGGACTATATCCTCCATATACATATGGCTCGAGGAGATGATCTCCACGCCATTAAGTATTTACCCCTCAAACTCAAAGGGCCAGCTCGGCACTGGCTTAAAAGCCTCTCCGAAAGCTCCATTGGAAGCTGGGAAGAGCTCGAAGACGCTTTTCGAGCAAATTTTCAAGGGACTTATGTCCGACCTCCGGATGCGGACGATTTGAGTCATATAACTCAACAGCCCGGAGAGTCAGCCCGAAAGCTTTGGAATAGGTTTCTTACTAGAAAGAACCAAATAGTCGACTTTCCAGACGCCGAAGCCTTGGCAGCTTTTAAGCATAGCGTCTGCGACGAATGGCTTGCTAGACACCTCGGCCAAGAAAATCCAAGAACAATGGCAACATTAACAAGCCTCGTGACCCGATTTTGCGCGGGTGAGGATAGCTGGTTAGCCAGGTGCAGCACCAGCGACCCAAGTACATCCGAAGTTAGAGATGGAAATGGGAAATCACGACGCAGCAAAAATAATAAGCGCCGGAATAAAGAAGACAGCCCGACGAGCATGGCAGTAAACGCCGGATTCAGAAGCACTCGGCCAGATCAGCAAAAGCTGCGCTCTAAAGGCACCAGAGATGAACTGTCCACCCTCAACAAAATTCTGGACCAAATATGCCAGATCCATAGAACCCCTGGTAAACCCGCTAATCATACCCACAGAGAATGTTGGGTCTTCAAGCAGTCCGGCAAGCTCAACGCCGTACACAAGGGGGAGGATACACCAAGCGAAGATGAGGATGAGCCTCTCAAGCAAGACACTAGGGAACAAAAGAAATTTCCACCAGAAGTCAAAACAGTGAACGTGTTACACGTGATCAAGGGGAGAAGCAAAGCGGCACTCCCAGAGAAATATGCCCAAGGGACTATCACCGCGGAGTCCTGCCACTGGTCGTCTCAACCGATCACTTTTGACCATTGGGATTACTCAGCAAGTATCCGGCGTGCAGGATGGGCTGCCTTGGTATTAGACCCAATAATTGACGGATACCATTTCACACGAGTCCTGATGGACGGTGGCAGCAGTCTAAACCTGATATATCAGGACACAATCCACAAAATGGGGATAGACCCAACAAAAATTTGCCGCAACAATACTACCTTTAAAGGACTAATGCCAGGCCCAGGGGCTCATTGCACGGGCTCCCTGCTACTAGAGGTTATATTCGGCCTCCCCGATAACTTCCGTAGCGAAAATTTAACATTCCACATTGCTCCATTCCAAAGTGTCTATCAAGCACTACTTGGACGCGAAGATTTCGCTCGCTTTAATGCAATACCGCATTACGCTTCCCTCACGCTTAAGATGCTCGGTCCACGTGGCATCATTACAGTGAATGGAAATATTGAGCGATCCTTGCGCGCCGAAGAGAGTGTGACTGCCTTGGCAGCCGCACACTAAAAACGACCTCACCAACTAAAGCATTTGATAGGTCGTCAAGACCACGAACACGGTTAGACGAGTCCGGCACATCTATATGTAATTCATACAGGTTTGATGGCCACACCTCCATTACAAATACAAGGGGCTCAACGCGCGCAGACAAGTGGCAATTTTTACTCATCTTGAATTGTACATGGTTTCTTTAAACCTATATTTTTGCATGACAACTTTTCACCTAAGTTTCTCTCTTTTACAGATGACCATCGTGCTACACCCGTCCAGGATACGGCACAACGGAGACATAGGCGCAGATGTGCAACAGGGACCCGTTCCAAGGATTCTTTTTAGATTAAGACCCTGCGTAAACCTTTTTTACTGTCTCTTGTTGATACACATCCCTCGGATTCTCAGTACAATTGAGAAGGATGCTGACATCTTGGCATGTGGCCACGTCAGAATAATGCACGTACCTGGACACAAGGGGCTTCTTACAAAGGGCACTATTTAGGCCCGGTTTATACCATAAAGACCAAATACCTTAGGGAGTGTTCGGCGTCGCGAGTTTGGCCTTATATGCATCAGCTCCGAATAATGTCTTTGGTCAAATGTTGGGTTTGCCCGGCTCCTGTGTTTTGGTGCCTTACATTCCGCTCTATCGGCTAAGGCAGCACCAGGAGAACTACTGCGATTGTGCCCTGGTTCATCCGGACGAGCACCTTAGTAGAGAAAGCCAAAAACTGACTGTCATGATATAGCGCAAGAATGGTCAACCACTCGATGACCTATCGGAATGTTAGAATTCCTCCGCCTTAACGAAGGGCCGTTTCCCGGCCAAGCATATACGCACCCCGAATTCGGGAGAGTGCGGAGCCACCAGGGGCTATATAGTAGCCCCACCGTCAAACTCCTATGGCTAAGTGAAAGTGTTAAAGCATTATAGTCCGATTGCCTCGTTCACTGCGCTATCACCTCCTTAATAGGACCAAGATGTTGGGTTAAGTGTGAACATGCGTCTTCTGCGAGCACCTCTGCATTATTTGCGTGGGGGTTGAAGCCGACGACTGCAATCTTTCAGGTTATATACATATATACATAAACGGCCGCACAGGAGGCATCCTAATACTTTCAGGCAAAAAGTATAAATACAGCCTTAATAAATTTCATAAAAACATTGTGTTTACAATGGGAATACATGTCACTCAGACATAATATTCTTCGAGCACTGGGCCTCTATCAAACGAGCACCCTCAAGAACTTCTTCAAAATAGTGCTCGGCAGCCACTCGGCCTATGGCCGAACCCTGCGCCGCAACAGTGGTAGCATCCATCTCCGCCCAATATGCTTTGACACGGGCAAGGGCCATCCGCGAGCCTTCTATGCATGCCGACCTCTTCATCGCATTGATGTGCGGCACCGCACCAAGGAACTGCTGCACTAAGCTGAAATAGCTGTTCGGCTTCGGCTTTTCCGGCCACAGATGATCTACGATGGACCTCATGGTGAGTCCAGACAATCTATTAAGTTCGGCCCACTCGGCTAGCTGATCAGTCAAGCGTAGCGGACGCTCTGGAACGTTAAATTGCAACCAGAACAGCTTGTCCACTTCATGATCTGTTTGATCTTGGAAGTATTTGACCGCATCGACAGCGCTCGCCGCCAAGTCCATATATGCGTCTGCCGAACTCCATAGCCGATGCAGAGGGGCATACCGCGGATCTCTGAACTTCCTCCACAGCAGAAAGGGCTTCCCAGCCGCAATATCCCCGGCTTCACGTAGCTCCTCCTTCTTCGCCCTCATAGCAGAGTGGGTGTCTTTGGTCGCCACCATGGCCTTTTCAAGGTCTGTTACCTTCGCTCGGTTCTCTTCTTCAAGGAACTGGCAACGGTCGGTAGTGTCTTTTAACTTTACGGCCATCTTGGCGATCTTCTCTTTGCTCTCGCAATGCGCGGCCTTCTCGGCTCTTAACTCTCCGGCCGCCTTTAAAGCGGCCGCATTACTAATTCTTGCTTGTTCCTTGGCTCGGGCAAGTTCGGCCCAAAGGGTCTCCACGGTGGCAGCTCCATCTGCAGTCACAACATATTAAATATACTGGCGTTACGCTGCTCTTACTATGTGACATTCACCAGAAAACATTACTTACCCCGTGCCTCGTCAAGCCGCTTGTTAACAAGCTCGATGTCGGCTTCTGCCGCATCCAGTTGCCGCTTCAGCTCGGCGAACTCATTAGTCCGGCTAGCCACCGGAGCTTCCACCACCTGCACATAAAGGCAGTTTGGTTATTACCTGGGACTACGATCCTCTATTCGCCGCTGTTCTCGACGACAACCAGAGTCTCAGGGGCTACTATCTACACAGGGCACACCTAAAAATGTGCGGTACTATCAAAAAGTATATCATTTCACGTACCTCAAAGCCCGTCAGTAGACTCATAAAAGCTTCATGCAATCCGCTTTTGGCGGACGAAATTCTTTCTATCACTGTACCCATCAACGTATGGTGTTCTTCTGAGATGGCCGCTCGCTCCAACAGCTCCCTCAGTACGTCCAACCGCATACCAGACGGTGCCGGACTCTTTTGTTTGCTCTCTTCAAGAGTCGGACGCTGGGGACTTCGGGTGACTATAGAATTATCTTCTGGCCTCACCGGATCCGGAGAGGCCCTCCGTGACGACACTTCAAGGTCGCCCGCTTCTTGAGCGGGGGAGTCCGGGGGAGGCATTTCGCTCTCCATCATCTCCGGAAGAAGATCCCCCGAAGACGAGCTCTGCTGAGAAGGGCTAAGATCCGAACTGCAAGATAAACGCTTCGGTTATTTTCCTCAGAGGTAAAGTAGTATATATCCACTATTAAAGTACTTTTTGATTACTTATAGCTCGTTGGAGGGCTGATCCCCGCGCGGACTTTGTGCGGCAAGAGCACCCTCCAAGGTAGGACCCTCTGGTGGAGATTTCTTCTCCCGTTTGGAAGCCTTTGTTTCCGGATCTTCAGAGGCAGTCCTCTTCCTTCCTCGAAGCGAGAGAAGGTCGGATTCTTCCCCTTGGTTATCCTCCTTCACGGAGGCGCTCATTCCCTCGGTTGGAATTGGTAGCAATGGGGGCCCGCTTTCGCCCTCTTTATTCCCCCCTTTATCTTACTTTGAGGGCTCCAGGAAAGGTGCTAGCTCGAGCATCTTTTCCAGTACCGGATTCTCCAAACCCTCAGGAAGGGGGGCCGAACACCGAATCATCTTCACCCTGGTTAGACAGTCCTAGTCAAAGAGCGATTTCACAGAATGATGTTGATACGTCCATTTTGCATCATGCTTTTATATCGATATTTATTGCATTATGGACTGTTATTTCACTTTATGTCACAATACTTATGGCTATTCTCTCTTATTTTACAAGGTTTACATAAGGAGGGGAATGCCGGCAGCTGGAATTTTGGGCTGGAAAAGGAGCAAATGTTAGAGACCTATTCTACGCAACTCCAAAAGTCCTGAAACTCCACGGAACATCTTAAAATAAATAAATAAAAATCCTCGCCAAAGATGAAGGCCAGGGGGCCCACACCCTGCTCACGAGGGTGGGGCGCCCCCCCTAGGGCGTGCCCCCTACCTCGTGGGCCCCCTGGTGGGTCTCCGACTTCCATCTTCTCCTATATGAAGTCTTTCGATGAGAAAAAAATAGAAGGAACCTTTCGGGACGAGACTCCGCCGCCACGAGGCGGAACCTTGGCGGAACCAATCTAGAGCTCCGGCAGAGCTGTTCTGCCGGGGATACTTCCCTCCGGGAGGGGGAAATCATCACCATCGTCATCACCAACGCTCCTCTCATCGGGAGAGGGCAATCTCCATCAACATCTTCACCAGCACCATCTCATCTCCAAACCCTAGTTCATCTCTTGTATCCAATTCTTGTCTCAAAGTCCGGGATTGGTGCTAGTAGGTTGCTAGTAGTGTTGATTACTCCTTGTAGTTGATGCTAGTTGGTTTATTTGGTGGAAGATCATATGTTCAGATCCTATATGCATATTATTACCCCTCTGATTATGAACATGAATATGCTTTGTGAGTAATTACGTTTGTTCCTGAGGACAAGGGAGAAGTCTTGCTATTAGTAGTCATGTGAATTTGGTATTCGTTTGATATTTTGATAAGATGTATGTTGTCTAGCCTCTAGTGGTGTTATGTGAACGTCGACTACATAACACTTCACCATTATTTGGGCCTAGAGGAAGGCATTGGGAAGTAATAAGTAGATGATGGGTTGCTAGAGTGACAGAAGCTTAAACCCTAGTTTATGCGTTGCTTCGTAAGGGGCTGATTTGGATCCACATGTTTCATGCTATGGTTAGGTTTACCTTAATACTTTTGTTGTAGTTGCGGATGCTTGCAATAGAGGTTAATCATAAGTGGGATGCTTGTTCAAGTAAGAACAGCACCCAAGCACCGGTCCACCCACATATCAAATTATCAAAGTATCGAACGCGAATCATATGAACGTGATGAAAACTAGCTTGACGATATTCCCATGTGTCCTCGGGAGCGCTTTTCCTATTATAAGAGTTTGTTCCGGCTTGTCCTTTGCTACAAAAAGGATTGGGCCACCTTGCTGCACTTTATTTACTTTTGTTACTTGTTGCTCGTTACAATTTATCTTATCACAAAACTATCTGTTACCACTTATTTCAGTACTTGCAGAGAATACCTTGCTGAAAACCGCTTATCATTTCCTTCTGCTCCTCGTTGGGTTCGACACTCTTACTTATCGAAAGGACTACGATAGATCCCCTATACTTGTGGGTCATCAAGACTCTTTTCTGGCGCCGTTGCCGGGGAGTGTAGCGCCTTTGGTAGGTGGAATTTGGTAAGGAAAATTTATATAGTGTGCTGAAATTTACTGTCACTTGTTACTATGGAAAGTAATTCTCTGAGGGGCTTGTTCGGGGTATCTTCACCCCGTCCAGTAGAGCAAAGAGTTGCTCCTCAACCTACTGAACCTATTGAAAATGAAACTCCTTTTGAATTTCCTTCGGGTATGATGGAAAAACTGCTAGCTAACCCTTTTACAGGAGATGGAACAAAGCATCCTGATGAGCACTTAATATATGTGGATGAAGTTTGTGGATTATTTAAGCTTGCAGGTATACCCGATGATGTTGCTAAGAAGAAGGTCTTCCCTTTATCTTTGAAGGGAGACGCATTGATATGGTATAGGCTATGTGATGATATGAGATCATGGAACTATAAAAGATTGAAATTGGAATTTCATCAAAAGTATTACCCTATGCATCTTGTTCATCGTGATCGCAATTATATATATAATTTCTGGCCTCGCGAAGGAGAAAGCATCGCTCAAGCTTGGGGGAGGCTTAAATCAATGTTATATTCATGCCCCAATCATGAGCTCTCGAGAGAAATAATTATGCAAAGTTTTTATGCTCGGCTTTCTCATAATAATCAAACCATGCTCGATACTTCTTGTGCTGGCTCTTTTATGATGAAGACTATTGAATTCAGATGGAATTTATTGGATAGAATTAAACGCAACTCTGAAGATTGGGACCTCGACGAAGGTAAGGAGTCAGGTATGACACCTAAGTTTGATTGTGTTAAATCTTTTATGGACACCGATATTTTCCGTAAGTTTAGCACTAAATATGGACTTGACTCTGAGATAGTAGCTTCTTTCTGTGAATCTTTTGCTACTTATGTTGATCTCCCTAAGGAGAAGTGGTTTAAATATCATCCTCCCATAGAAGTAAAAGTAGCTGCACCTATTAAAGTTGAAGAAAAGACTGTCACTTATAATGATCCTATTGTTCCTACTTCTTATGTTGAGAAACCACCTTTCCCTGTTAGAGTAAAGGATCATGCTAAAGCTTCAACTGTTGTTCGTAAAAGCAATATTAGAACTTATACACCTCCTGAGCAAGTTAAAGTAGAACCTAATATTGCTATTGTTAAAGATCTCTTGTCTGATAATATTGATGGGCATGTTATTCAGTTCGAAGGTGAAACTGCTAGAATTGCTAAACCTTGTGCTAAAGATAAACATAGACCTGTGGTAGGCGTGCCTGTTATTTCTGTTAAAATAGGAGATCATTGTTATCATGGCTTATGTGATATGGGTGCGAGTGCTAGTGTTATACCGCATACTTTATACGAAGAAATTAAGAATGAAATTGCACCTGCTGAGTTAGAAGGTATTGATGTCACAATTAAACTTGCCAATAGAGATACTATTTCACCAATTGGAATTGTTAGAGATGTTGAAGTCTTGTGTGGGAAAACTAAATATCCTGCTGATTTTCTTGTTCTTACTTCTCCGCAAGATAGCTTTTGTCCCATTATATTTGGTAGACCCTTCTTGAACACTGTTAATGCTAGGATAGATTGCGAAAAGAATGTTGTTACTATTGGCTTGGATGATATGGTTCATGAGTTTAATTTCTCTAAATTTAGTAAACAACATCGTGAGGAAGAATTACCTAGTAAGGATGAAATTATTGGTCTTGCTTCTATTGCCGTACCTCCTAGTGATCCTTTAGAACACTATTTGCTAGACCATGAAAATGATATGTTCATGAATGAAAGAAGGGAAATAGATGAAGTATTCTTTAAACAGGAACCTATTCTGCAACACAATTTGCCTGTTGAAATTTTAGGGGATCCTCCTCCACCCAAGGGTGATCCCGTGTTTGAGCTTAAACCTTTGCCTGATAATCTTAAATATGCTTATCTTGATGAAAAGAAGATATATCCTGTTATTATTAGTGCTAACCTTTCAGAGCATGAAGAAGAAAGATTATTGAAAACTCTGAAGAAGCATCGTGCTGCTATTGGATATACTCTTGATGATCTTAAGGGCATTAGTCCCACTCTATGTCAACATAAAATAAATTTGGAAGCAGATGCCAAACCAGTTCGTGATCCTCAACGACGTCTGAATCCTAAAATGAAAGAAGTGGTAAGAAAAGAAATACTCAAGCTTCTGGAGGCAGGTATAATTTATCCCGTTGCTGATAGTCAGTGGGTAAGTCCTGTCCATTGTGTCCCTAAGAAGGGAGGTATTACTGTTGTTCCTAATGATAAAGATGAATTGATTCCACAAAGAATTATCACAGGTTATAGGATGGTAATTGATTTCCGCAAATTAAATAAAGCTACTAAGAAAGATCATTACCCCTTACCTTTTATTGATCAAATGCTAGAAAGATTATGCAAACATACACACTATTGCTTTCTAGATGGTTATTCTGGTTTCTCTCAAATACCTGTGTCGGCTAGAGATCAATCAAAGACTACTTTTACATGCCCTTTTGGTACTTTTGCTTATAGACGTATGCCTTTTGGTTTATGTAATGCACCTGCTACCTTTCAAAGATGCATGATGGCTATATTCTCTGACTTTTGTGAAAAGATTTGTGAGGTTTTCATGGACGATTTTTCCGTCTATGGTTCCTCTTTTGATGATTGCTTGAGCAATCTTGATCGAGTTTTGCAGAGATGTGAAGAAACTAATCTTGTCTTGAATTGGGAAAAGTGCCACTTTATGGTTAATGAAGGTATTGTCTTGGGGCATAAAGTTTCTGAAAGAGGTATTGAAGTTGATAAAGCCAAGGTCGATGCTATTGAAAAGATGCCATGTCCCAAGGACATCAAAGGTATAAGAAGTTTCCTTGGTCACGCCGGATTTTACAGGAGGTTCATTAAGGACTTCTCAAAAATTTCTCGGCCTCTGACTAATTTATTGCAAAAAGATATACCATTTGTCTTTGATGATGATTGTGTAGAAGCATTTGAAATACTTAAGAAAGCATTAGTCTCTGCACCTGTTGTTCAGCCACCTGATTGGAATTTACCCTTTGAAATTATGTGTGATGCTAGTGATTATGCTGTAGGTGCTGTTCTAGGGCAAAGAGTTGATAAGAAATTAAATGTTATTCATTATGCTAGTAAGACTCTAGACAATGCTCAAAGAAATTATGCTACTACTGAAAAAGAGCTTTTAGCAGTTGTATTTGCTTGTGATAAGTTCAGACCTTATATTGTTGATTCTAAAGTAACTATTCACACTGATCATGCTGCTATTAAATACCTTATGGAAAAGAAAGATGCTAAACCTAGACTTATTAGATGGGTTCTCTTGCTACAAGAATTTGATTTGCATATTGTTGATAGAAAGGGAGCTGAGAACCCCGTTGCAGACAACTTGTCTAGGTTAGAGAATGTTCTTGATGACCCACTACCTATTAATGATAGCTTTCCTGATGAACAATTAAATGTTATAAGTACTTCTCGTAGTACTCCATGGTATGCTGATTATGCTAATTATATTGTTGCTAAGTTTATACCACCTAGCTTCACATACCAGCAAAAGAAAAAGTTTTCTATGACTTGAGACATTACTTTTGGGATGACCCACATCTTTATAAAGAAGGAGTAGATGGTGTTATTAGACGTTGTGTACCTGAGCATGAACAGGAACAGATCCTACGCAAGTGTCATTCCGAGGCTTATGGAGGACACCACGCTGGAGATAGAACTGCACATAAGGTATTGCAATCTGGTTTTTATTGGCCTACTCTCTTCAAGGATGCCCGTAAGTTTGTCTTGTCTTGTGATGAATGTCAAAGAATTGGTAATATTAGTAGACGTCAAGAAATGCCTATGAATTATTCTCTTGTTATTGAACCGTTTGATGTTTGGGGCTTTGATTATATGGGACCTTTTCCTGCCTCTAATGGATACACACATATTTTAGTTGCTGTTGATTACGTTACTAAGTGGGTAGAAGCTATTCCAACTAGTAGTGCTGATCATAACACTTCTATTAAAATGCTTAAGAAGTTATTTTTCCGAGGTTTGGAGTCCCTAGATATTTAATGACTGATGGTGGTTCACACTTTATTCATGGTGCTTTCCGTAAAATGCTTGCTAAATATGATGTTAATCATAGAATTGCATCTCCTTATCACCCACAGTCTAGTGGTCAAGTAGAGTTGAGCAATAGAGAGCTCAAATTAATTTTGCAAAAGACTGTTAATAGGTCTAGAAAGAATTGGTCCAAGAAACTTGATGATGCATTATGGGCTTATAGAACTGCATACAAAAATCCTATGGGTATGTCTCCGTATAAAATGGTTTATGGAAAAGCATGTCACTTACCTCTCGAACTAGAACATAAGGCATATTGGGCTATTAAAGAGCTCAACTATGATTTTAAACTTGCCGGTGAGAAGAGGTTATTTGATATTAGCTCACTTGATGAATGGAGAACCCAAGCTTATGAAAATGCCAAGTTGTTTAAAGAAAAAGTTAAAAGATGGCATGACAAAAGGATACAAAAGCGTGAGTTTAATGTAGGTGATTATGTATTGCTATACAACTCTCGTTTAAGATTTTTTGCAGGAAAACTTCTCTCTAAATGGGAAGGCCCCTATGTTATCGAAGAGGTCTATCGTTCCGGTGCCATAAAATCAACAACTTCGAAGGCACAAATCCGAAGGTGGTAAACGGTCAAAGAATCAAACATTATATCTCAAGTAATCCCATAAATGTTGAAACCAATATTATTGAAACCTTAACCTCGGAGGAATACATACGGGACACTTTCCGGAACATTTCAGACTCCGAAAAGGAATAGGTATGTGGTACGGTAAGTAGACCGACTCCAAAACAATTTTTGAGGCAATATTTCTCCGTTTTGGAATATTTAGAAAAATAGAAAAATAAGTAGCAGTCCGGGAAGGACACGAGGGCCCCACGAGGGTGGTGGGCGCGCCATACCTCTCTGGGCGCGCCCCACTACCTCGTGAGCACCTCGTGTGCCTTCCGGACTCTGTTTTCTTGCACGATACGTATTTTGGTCGGTAAAAATTCATTATATAACCTCCCGAAGGTTTTAACTCCTGTTTTACGCAAACCTCCTCTGTTCTTGTTTCGAGCTATTTTTTCTGACAGATCTAGGTTATCATGACGGCCCTAAGTGCCTCCAAGGACAAGTTCTTTGAGAAGGTCATCAACCCTTACCTCGCGGAGGTGCTGCGACACCCTCAAACCATTGAGTTGCGTGATGGGTTGCTGCACATCCGTGATGAAGAGGGACCAAAGGGGACCGGAAGCATGGAGACGAGGCTCGAAGCAGTGGAGCAACAAGTTTCCAAGTGCCAAGGGATGGTGGAACGTGGACTCAACTCTAACCACATGATGATCGCGGAGTTCACTAGCAACCACAAGTTGGATGCTGACAACATCTGGGAGACTATCTTCAAGCTTCATGAGAAGATCGAGCACCTCCAAGCCCAAATCTATGACCTGCAAAACCAAAACTGTGAGTATGAATATAGATTCAAAAGGATGAGTTTGGCCGCAGATTTGAGGATCCCGGAGACTCGATCATCTTTCTATGATGGAGAACCTATGCCTTGGAAGATGGACGCAAGGCCCGCATCATCTACAACACCTCCACCTTCTTCACTAACAAAGAAGGAGATATAATCACATGGGTATGGGCACTCCCCTTGGCAACTGCCAAGCTTGGGGGAGGTGCCCCGGTATCGTATCACAATCACAACTCCTATCTTTACCGTTTTTCTTAGTTCGATCCTATTAGTAGTATCTTGATCTAGTAGAATAAAGTTTATGGCATGATCTAGTTTTGAGTTTTGCTTTATGATCTCTCTATGTAATCGAGTCCGTGAGCTATATATAATAAAGATTAGTGTTGAGTCAAGGGCTTGATTATTTTGCCATGATCTTGGGTGAATAAAAGAAAAGAGAAAAAGAATAAAAAGAAACAAAAGTTCATATTGATCTTATTGAGAGTAATGACTTCACATAGAAAGAGTATGATGATTAAAAGTTGTTGGGAGTTGGCAGACATAGCTTTGGTCATTGTTGCAATTAATAGGAAGTAATAAGGAAAGAGAGGTTTTCACATATAGATATATTATCATTGACATCTTTTATGATTGGGAGCACTCATTAAAATATGACATGCTAAAGAGTTGATGTTGGACAAGGAAGACAACGTAATGAGTTATGTCTTTCTTATATCTGAGATAAAGTATGTTGTCATGGATCCTCTAACTTGTTGAGCTTGCCTTTCCCCCTCATGCTAGCCAAATTCTCAGCACCAAGTAGAAATACTACTTGTGCTTCCAAATACCCTTAAACCAGTTTTGCCATGAGAGTCCACCATATCTACCTATGGATTGAGTAAGATCCTTCAAGTAAGTTGTCATCGGTGCAAAGCAATAAAAATTGCTCTAAATATGTATGATTGATTGGTGTGGGAGAAATAAGCTTTATACGATCTTGTGATGTGGAAGTAATAAAAGCGACGGACTGCATAATAAAGGTTCATATCACAAGGGGCAATATAAAGTGACGTTCTTTCGCATTGAGATTTTGTGCATCCAACCATAAAAGCGCATGGCAACCTCTGCTTCCCTCTGCGAAGGGCCTATCTTTTATTATTATCTTCTACCTTATGCAAGAGTCACGGTGATCTTCACCTTTCCTTTTTCATTTTATCCTTTGGCAAGCTCAGCATGTTGGAAAGAACATGATATATATATATATATATATATCTAATTGGATGTAGGGGAGCATGAACCATTATTGTTGACATTACCCTTGAGGTAAAAGGTTGTGGGGCAAAACTATAAGCCCCTATCTTTCTCTGTGTCCGATTAAAACTTCATAACCACAAGTATTGCGTGAGTGTTAGCAATTATGAAGGACTAAATGATAGTTGAGTATGTGGACTTGCTTTTTAGCTCTGACATAGACTCTTTCCGATGTTATGATAAATTGCAATTGCTTCAATGACTGAGATTATAGTTTGTCGGAGCCCAATAAGGTTTATGATTTATACTTTTGCATTGTGAATAGATCATCACTTGAACATAAGTAATCATATGACAAAATCTATATATGTTGCTGTTATGAGAATAATCATGATGCCTTCATGTCCGTATTTTATTTTTATCGACACCTCTACCTCTAAACATGAGGACATATTTATTGTTATCGGCTTTTCGCTTGAGGACAAGCGAGGTCTAAGCTTGGGGGAGTTGATACGTCCATTTTGCATCATGCTTTTATATCGATATTTATTGCATTATGGACTGTTATTTCACTTTATGTCACAATACTTATGGCTATTCTCTCTTATTTTACAAGGTTTACATAAGGAGGGAGAATGCCGGCAGCTGGAATTCTGGGCTGGAAAAGGAGC
Organism: Triticum aestivum; assembly: GCF_018294505.1. NCBI lineage: Eukaryota > Viridiplantae > Streptophyta > Magnoliopsida > Poales > Poaceae > Triticum > Triticum aestivum. The sequence continues at coordinate 550,501,035 of NC_057806.1, forward strand.
AAATATTAGAGACCTATTCTGCGCAACTCCAAAAGTCCTGAAACTCCACGGAACATCTTAAAATAAATAAAGAAAAATCCTCGCCAAAGATGAAGGCCAGGGGGCCCACACCCTGCTAACGAGGGTGGGGGCGCCCCCCCTAGGGCGCGCCCCTACCTCGTGGGCCCCCTGGTGGCTCTCCGACGTCCATCTTCTCCTATATGAAGTCTTTCGATGAGAAAAAAATAGAAGGAACTTTTCGGGACGAGACTCCGCCGCCACGAGGCGGAACCTTGGCGGAACCAATCTAGAGCTCCGGCAGAGCTGTTCTGCCGGGGATACTTCCCTCCGGGAGGGGGAAATCATCACCATCGTCATCACCAACGCTCCTCTCATCGGGAGAGGGCAATCTCCATCAACATCTTCACCAGCACCATCTCATCTCCAAACCCTAGTTCATCTCTTGTATCCAATTCTTGTCTCAAAGTCCGGGATTGGTGCTAGTAGGTTGCTAGTAGTGTTGATTACTCCTTGTAGTTGATGCTAGTTGGTTTATTTGGTGGAAGATCATATGTTCAGATCCTATATGCATATTATTACCCCTCTGATTATGAACATGAATATGCTTTGTGAGTAATTACGTTTGTTCCTGAGGACAAGGGAGAAGTCTTGCTATTAGTAGTCATGTGAATTTGGTATTCGTTTGATATTTTGATAAGATGTATGTTGTCTAGCCTCTAGTGGTGTTATGTGAACGTCGACTACATAACACTTCACCATTATTTGGGCCTAGAGGAAGGCATTGGGAAGTAATAAGTAGATGATGGGTTGCTAGAGTGACAGAAGCTTAAACCCTAGTTTATGCGTTGCTTCGTAAGGGGCTGATTTGGATCCACATGTTTCATGCTATGGTTAGGTTTACCTTAATACTTTTGTTGTAGTTGCGGATGCTTGCAATAGAGGTTAGTCATAAGTGGGATGTTTGTTCAAGTAAGAACAACACCCAAGCACCGGTCCACCCACATATCAAATTATCAAAGTATCGAACGCGAATCATATGAATGTGATGAAAACTAGCTTGACGTTATTCCCATGTGTCCTCGGGAGCGCTTTTCCTATTATAAGAGTTTGTTCTGGTTTATACTTTGCTACAAAAAGGTTAGGCCACCTTGCTGCACTTTATTTACTTTTGTTACTTGTTGCTCGTTACAATTTATCTTATCACAAAACTATCTGTCACCACTTATTTCAGTACTTGCAGAGAATACCTTGCTGAAAACCGCTTATCATTTCCTTCTGCTCCTTGTTGGGTTCGAAACTCTTACTTATCAAAAGGACTACGATAGATCCCCTATACTTGTGGGTCATCAAACATCATTGTAAATGAAAGACGGTGTGTTCGGCTAAAGTATTACTTACTTGGTCGGCGGTATGGTTGCTGCTCAGGCCCACGTCCTCGGTAGTATCCAGACACTCTATTTGGGGTCCGAAGAATGATTTATACATCTCCTCGTGTGTCAAACTGAGGAAATTATGAATAGAGCGCGGTCCTTCTGGGTTGAACTCCCACATGCGGAGGGGCCGGTATTTGCATGGCTGGATTCGTCGAACCAGCATGACTTGCATTACCATAATCAAACTGAAATCTCCTTCGAAGAGATCTTGAATGCGGCTCTGCAGTACAGGCACGTCCTTGGCTGGACCCCAGCTCAGCCCTCTGCTAATCCATGACATCAGTTGTGGTGGAGGGCCTGAGCGGAAAGCAGGGGCAGCCGCCCACTTGGCACTTCTAGGAGCTGTGATGTCAAACCACTCCCGTTGCCATAATCCGGACACCTCTGGAAAGGAACCTTTTGGCCACGGAGCTCCTGCTATCTTGCTTATTAATGCGCCTCCACACGCTGCATACTGCCCTTCGACCGTCTTCGGCTTCACATCAAAGGTCTTGAGCCACAGGCCGAAGTGAGGGGCAATGCGGAGGAAGGCCTCACACACGACAATAAATGCCGAGATGTGGGGAAAGGAGTCTGGGGCTAGATCGTGAAAATCTAGCCCGTAATAAAACATCAACCCCCTAACGAAGGGATCCAGAGAGAGGCCTAGACCTCGGAGGAACTGGGAGATGAACACGACGTCTTCGTTGGGTTCAGGAGTAGGGATGACCTGCCCTCGGGCAGGCAGCCGATGCGAAACCTCGGCGGTCAGGTATCTGGCTGCCCTCAACTTCTTGATATCTTCTTCTGTAACGGAGGAGGGTATCCACCGGCCTTGAAGGCTAGATCCGGACATGATTGAAGGTCCGAAGCACCTGACCTGGGCTTTGGGTGTTAGAACTCGAGGCGGGGGAAGGATTCGATTGAGCACGGGAGGGAAAAAAGTAAAAGCCTTGTCCCTTTATAAAGAGGGTGAATATCAAGCATCCTCTCCGTAGCCATTTGGGACTTGCCTACAATCTAGGAGTCCTAGACACGGTTGGGTTACCCACGACCGTATTGATGAGAATCCCATAATTAGGGGAACACGATCTCTGCTTTGACAAGACGTGTCAAGAAACCGCCTCGCGTTATGTGTGGAGCTGGTTGAAGAAAAACGGTTCGAATTATCACCGGGCCATGGCATGATGTCATGTTACCAAAACGTGTCAGCAGATTAGATTTGTGGAAATATTATTCTCTCTATGGTGGTATGTGGAACTTATTTTGCAGGGTCGGACACTATCCTTGTATTCAAATTCTGCCTTGGTGTATTCGGAGGAGGAACCCGCCTTGCAATGCCGAAGACAATACTGTGCGCCGGACTCATAATCATTGAAGCCTAGTTCAGGGGCTACTGAGGGAGTCCTAGATTAGGAGGTATCTGGACAGCCGGACTATATCCTTTGGCCGGACTGTTGGACTATGAAGATACAAGATTGAAGACTTTGTCTCGTGTCCGGATGGGACTCTACTTGGCGTGGAAGGCAAGCTAGGCAATACGGATATGTATATCTCCTCCTTTGTAACCGACCTTGTGTAACCCTAGCCCTTTCCGGTGTCTATATAAACCGGAGGGTTTTATTCCGTAGGACAACATACAATCATACCATAGGCTAGCTTCTAGGGTTTAGCCTCTCTGATCTCGTGGTAGAGCTACTCTTGTACTACCCATATCATCAATATTAATCAAGCAGGACGTAGGGTTTTACCTCCATCAAGAGGGCCCGAACCTGGGTAAAACTTCGTGTCCCCTGCCTCCTGTTACCATCCGCCTAGACGCACAGTTCGGGACCCCCTACCAGAGATCCGCCAGTTTTGACACCGACAACTATGTTTGGACTTCGGAAGGGTTCCGGGCAAGTTCGGACAAATACCGGAGTACCAGGGGGTTACCGGAACCCCTCAGGGAGTGTAATGGGCCTATTGGGCCTTAGTGGAGAAAGAGGAGGGGCGGCCAGGGCAGGCCGCGCGCCCCTCTCCCTCTAGTCCGAATTGGACAAGGAGGGGGGCGGCGACCCCTTTCCTTCCCCCTCGCTCCTCCTTCCCTCTCTCCTACTCCTACTCTTAGAAGGGTTGGAGTCCTACTACCGGTGGGAGTAGGACTCCCCTTGGGCGCGCCTAGGAGGGTCGGCCTCTCCCCCTCCTCCACTCCTTTATATACGGGGGAGGGGGCACCCCATAGACACACAAGTAGGTTGTTCCAAGCCGTGTGCGGTGCCCCCCTCCCCCATAATCCACCTCGATCATATCATAGCAGTGCTTAGGCGAATCCCTGCGTCGGTAGCAACATCATCACCGTCATCACGCCGTCGTGCTGAACGAACTCTCCCGTGAAGCTCTACTGGATCGGAGTTCGTGGGACGTCATCGAGCTGAACGTGTGCTGAACTCGGAGGTGCCATGCATTCTGTACTTGGATCGGTCGGATCGTGAAGACGTACGACTACATCAACTGCGTTCTCATAACGCTTCCTCTTACGGTCTACGAGGGTACATGGACGATACTCTCCCCTCTCGTTGCTATGCATCACCATGATCTTGCGTGTGCGTAGGATTTTTTTTCAAATTACTATGTTCCCCAATAGTGGCATCCGAGCCAGGTTTATGCGTAGATGTTATATGCACGAGTAGAACACAAAGGAGTTGTGGGCGTGGGTATATACATATTGCTTGCCGTCACTAGTTGATTCTTGATTCAGCAGCATTGTTGGATGAAGCGGCCCAGACCGACACTATGCGTACGCTTACACGAGACTGGTTCTACCGACGTGCTTCGCACACAGGTGGCTAGTGGGTGTCTGTTTCTCCAGCTTTAGTTGAATCGGATTCAATGAACAAGGTTCTTTCTGAAGATCAAAAAGCAATCACTATACCGTGTTGTGGTTTTTGATGCGTAGGTAAGAACGGTTCTTGCTCAGCCTGTAGCAGCCACGTAAAACTTGCAACAACAAAGTAGAGGACGTCTAACTTGTTTTTGCAAGGCATGTTGTGAAGTGATATGGTCAAGACATGATGCAAAATTTTATTGTATGAGATAATCATGTTTTGTAACACAGTTATCGGCAACTGGCAGGAGCCATATGGTTGTCGATTTATTGTATGAAATGCAATCGCCATGTAATTGCTTTACTTTATCACTAAGCGGTAGCGATAGTCGTGGAGGCAATAGTTGTCGTGATGACAATGATGCTTCGATGGAGATCAAGGTGTCAAGCCGGTGATGATGGTGATCATGACGGTGCTTTGGAGATGGAGATCACAGGCACAAGATGATGATGGCCATATCATATCACTTATATTGATTGCATGTCATGTTTATCTTTTATGCATCTTATTTTGCTTAGATCGACGGTAGCATTATAAGATGATCTCTCACTAAATTTCAAGGTATAAGTGTTCTCCCTGAGTATGCACCATTGCGAAAGTTCGTCGTGCCGAGACACCACGTGATGATCGGGTGTGATAAGCTCTACGTTCACATAAAACGGGTGCAAGCCAGTTTTGCACACGCAAAATACTCGGGTTAAACTTGACGAGCCTAGCATACGCAGATATGGCCTCGGAACACTGTGCTACCTCTTGAGCACTGCATTGGTTTTCCTCGAAGAGGAAGAGATGATGTAGCAAAGTAGTGTAAGTATTTCCCTCAGTTTTTGAGAACCAAGGTATCAATCCAGTAGGAGGCTACGCGCAAGTCCCTCGTACCTTCACAAAACAAATAATTCCTCGCAACCAACGCGAATAGGGGTTGTCAATCCCTACAGGCCACTTACGAGAGTGAGATATGATAGATATGATAAGATAATATTTTTGGTATTTTTGTGATAAAGATGCAAAGTAAAATAAAGGCAAAGTAAAAAGCAAATGAAATAACTAAGTAGTAGGAGATTAATATGATGAAGATAGACCCAGGGGCCATAGGTTTCACTAGTGGCTTCTCTCGAGAGCATAAGTATTCTACGGTGGGTGAACAAATTACTGTTGAGCAATTGACAGAATTGAGCATAGTTATGAGAATATCTAGGTATGATCATGTATATAGGCATCACGTCCGAGACAAGTAGACCGACTCCTGCCTGCATCTACTACTATTACTCCACTCATCGACCGCTATCCAGCATGCATCTAGAGTATTAAGTTAAAAATAGAGTAACGCCTTAAGCAAGATGACATGATGTAGAGGGATAGACTCATGCAATATGAAGAAAACCCCATCTTGTTATCCTCGATGGCCACAATACAATATGTGCCTGCTGCCCCTACTGTCACTGGGAAAGGACACCGCAAGATTGAACCCAAAGCTAAGCACTTCTCCCATTGCAAGAAAGCTCAATCTAGTAGGCCAAACCAAACTGATAATTCGAAGAGACTTGCAAATATAACCAATCATACATAAAAGAATTCCGAGGAGATTCAAATATTGTTCATAGATAAACTTGCTCATAAACCCACAATTCATCGGTCACAACAAACACACCGCAAAAAGAAGATTACATCGAATAGTTCTCCACAAGAAAGGGGAAGAACATTGTATTGAGATCCAAAAAGAGAGAAGAAGCCATCTAGCTACTAACTATAGACCCGTAGGTCTGAGGCAAACTACTCATGCTTCATCGGAGAGGCTATGGTGTTGGTATAGAAGCCCTCCGTGATCGATGCCCCCTCCGGTGGAGCTCCGGAACAGGCCCCAAGATGGGATCTCATGGATACAGAAAGTTGCGGCAGTGGAATTAGGTTTTTGGCTCCGTATCTGATCGTTTGGGGGTACTAGGTATATATAGGAGGAAGGAGTACGCCAGTGGAGCAACAGGGGGCCCACGAGGGTGAAGGGCGCGCCTAGTGTTGGTGGGTGCGCCCCCCTACCTCGTGGCCTCCTCTTTTGTGCCTTGACGTAGGGTCCAAGTCTCCCGGGTCTTGTTCGTTGAGAAAATCACCTTCCCGAAGGTTTCATTCCGTTTGGATTCCGTTTAATATTCCTTTTCTTCGAAACCCTAAAACAGGCAAAAAACAACAATTCTGGGCCGGGCCTCCGGTTAATAGGTTAGTCCCAAAAATAATATAAAAGTGCATAATAAAGCCCAATAATGTCCAAAATAGTAGATAATATAGCATGGAGCAATCAAAAATTATAGATACGTCGGAGACGTATCAAGCATCCCCAAGCTTAATTCCTGCTTGTCCTCGAGTAGGTAAATGATAAAAACAAAAATTGTGATGTGGAGTGCTACTTGGCATAATTTTAATGTAATTCTTCTTAATTGTGGTATGAATATTCAGATCCGAAAGATTCAAGACAAAAGTTTAATATTGACATAAAAATAATAATACGTCAAGCATACTGACAAAGCAATTATGTCTTCTCAAAATAACATGGCTAAAGAAAGTTAACCCTACAAAATCATATATTCTGGCTATGCTCTATCTTCACCACACAAAATGTTTAAATCATGCAAACCCCGATGACAAGCCAATCAATTGTTTCATACTTTTGACATTCTCTAACTTTCTCAATCTTCACGCAATACATGAGCGTGAGCCATGGATATAGCACTATATGTGGAATACAATGGTGGTTGTGGAGAAGACAAAAAGGGAGAAGATAGTCTCACATCAACTAGGCTTATCAACGAGCTATGGAGATGCCCATCAATAGATATCAATGTGAGTGAGTAGGGATTGCCATGCAACGGATGCACTAGAGCTATAAGTATATGAAATCTCAAAAAGAAACTAAGTGGGTGTGCATCCAACTTGCTTGCTCATGAAGACCTAGGGCATTTTGAGGAAGCCCATCATTGGAATATACAAGCTAAGTTCTATAATGAAAAATTCCCACTAGTATATGAAAGTGATAACATGAGAGACTCTCTACTATGAATATCATGGTGCTACTTTGAAGCACAAGTGTGGTAAAAGGATAGTAACATTGTCACTTCTCTCTTTTTCTTTCATTTTTTTATTTGGGCCTTTTCTCTTTTTTTATGGCCTCTTTTCTTTCTCTTTTTTTCGTCCGGAGTCTCATCCCGACTTGTGGGGGAATCATAGTCTCCATCACCCTTTCCTCACTGGGACAATGCTCTAATAATGATGATCATCACACTTTTATTTTTCTTACAACTCAACAATTACAACTCGATACTTAGAACAAAATATGACTCTATATGAATGCCTCCGGCGGTGTACCGGGATATGCAATGAATCAAGAGTGACACGTATGAAAGAATTATGAATGGTGGCTTTGCCACAAATACGATGTCAACTACATGATCATGCTAAGCAATATGACAATGATGAAGTGTGTCATAATAAATGGAACGGTGGAAGGTTGCATGGCAATATATCCCGGAATGGCTATGGAAATGCCATAATAGGTAGGTTTGGTGGCTGTTTTGAGGAAGGTATATGGTGGGTGTATGATACCGGCGAAAGGTGCGTGGTATTAGAGAGGCTAGCAAAGGTGGAAGGGTGAGAGTGCGTATAATCCATGGACTCAACATTAGTCATAAAGAACTCATATACTTATTGCAAAAATCTACAAGTTATCAAAGCAAAGTATTACGCGCATGCTCCTAGGGGGGTAGATTGGTAGGAAAATACAATCGCTCGTCCCCGACCGCCACTTATAAGGAAGACAATCAAAAAATAAATCATGCTCCGACTTCATCACATAATGGTTCACCATACGTGCATGCTACGAGAATCACAAGCTTCAACACAAGTATTTCTCAAATTCACAACTACTCAACTAGCATCACCTTAATATCGCCATCTTTATATCTCAAAACAATTATCAAGTATCAAACTTCTCATAGTATTCAACACACTCAAAAGAAAGTTTTATTATTAATCTTGTATACCAAGCATATTAGGATTTTAAGCAAATTACCATGATATTAAGACTCTCAAAATAATCTAAGTGAAGCATGAGAGATCAATAGTTTCTATAAAACAAATCCACCACCATGCTGTAAAAGATATAAGTGAAGTACTAGAGCAAAACTATATAACTCAAAAGATATAAGCGAAGCACATAGAGTATTCTAAAAAATTCCAAATCATGTATGGCTCTCTCAAAAGGTGTGTAGAGCAAGGATTATTGTGGTAAACTAAAAATTAAAGACTCAAATCATACAAGACGCTCCAAGCAAAACACATATCATGTGGTGAATAAAAATATAGCTCCAAGTAAAGTTACCGATAGAAGTAGACGAAAGAGGGGATGCCTTCCAGAACATCCCCAAGATTTAGCTTTTAGGTGTCCTTAGATTATCTTGGGGGTGCCATGGGCATCGCCAAGCTTAGGCTCTTGCCACTCCTCATTCCATAGTCCATCGAATCTTTACCCAAAACTTGAAAACTTCACAACACAAAACTTAACAGAAAACTCGTAAGCTCCGTTAGTATAAGAAAGCAAATCACCGTCATAAGGTACTATAATCAACTCATTCTAAATTCATATTGGTGTAATATCTACTGTATTCCAACTTCTCTATGGTTCATACCCTCCGATACTACTCATAGATTCATCAAAATAAGCAAACAACACATAGAAAACAGAATCTGTCAAAAACAGAACAGTCTGTAGTAATCTGTATCAAACGTATACTTCTGGAACTCATAAAATTCTCAAATAAATTGTTGTACCATAGTAATTTGTCTATTAATCACCTGCAAAAATAATTAACTAAATAGCACTCTCCAGTAAAAAATGGCAGCAATTCTCGTGAGCGCTAATTTTTTTGTTTTTTACAGCAAGATTAAAAAGACTTTCCCCAAGTCTTCCCAAAGGTTCTACTTGGCACAAACACTAATTAAAAGCATAAACCACATCTAAACAGAGGCTATGTGAATTATTTATTACTAAACAGGAGCAAAAAGCAAGGAACAAAAATAAAGTTGGGTTGCCTCCCAACAAGCGCTATCGTTTAACGCCCCTAGCTAGGCATGATGATTTCAATGATGCTCATATAAAAGATAAGAATTGAAACATAAAGAGAGCATCATGAAGAATATGACTAGCACATTTAAGTCTAACCCACTTCCTATGCATAGGGATTTTTTGAGCAAACAATTTATGGGAACAATAGTCAACTATCATAGGAAAGCAATACAAGCATAACTTCAAGATTTTAAGCGCATAGAGAGGAAACTTGATATTATTGCAATTCCTACAAGCATATATTCCTCCCTCGTAATAATTTTCAGTAGCATCATGAATGCAATAACCAGCGCCTAAAGCATTCTTTTTATGATCTACAAGCATAGAAATTTTATTACTCTCCACACAAGCAAAATTCTTCTCGTGAATAATAATGGGAGCAAACTCAACAAAATAACTATCATGTGAGGCATAATCCAATTGAAAACTAAAATCATGATGACAAGTTTCATGGATATCATTATTATTTATAGCATACAAGTCATCACAATAATCATCATAGATAGCAACTTTGTTCTCATAATCAATTGGAGCCTCTTCCGGAATAGTGGATTCATCACAAAATAAAGTCATGACGTCTCTAAATCCACTTTCATCAATATAATCATCATAAATAGGAGGCATAATTTCATCATAATAAATCTGCTCATCAAAACTTGGGGGACAAAAAATATCATCCTCATCAAACATAGTTTCCCCAAGCTTGTGGCTTTGCATATCATTAGCATCATGGATATTCAAGGAATTCATACTAACAGCATTGCAATCATGCTCATTGTTCAAATATTCAGTGCCAAACATTTTAATGCATTCTTCTTCTAACACTTTGGCACAATTTTCCTTTCCATCATACTCACGAAAGATATTAAAAAGATGAAGCGTATGAGGAAAACTTAACTCCATTTTTTTGTAATTTTATTTTATAAACTAAACTAGTGATAAAACAAGAAACTAAAAGTCTCGATTGCAAGATCTAAAGATATACCTTCAAGCACTCACCTCCCTGGCAACGGCGCCAGAAAAGAGCTTGATGTCTACTACACAACCTTCTTCTTGTAGACGTTGTTGGGCCTCCAAGTACAGAGGTTTGTAGGACAGTAGCAAATTTCCCTCAAGTGAATGACCTAAGGTTTATCAATCCGTAGGAGGCGTAGGATGAAGATGGTCTCTCTCAAACAACCCTGCAACCAAATAACAAAGAGTCTCTTGTGTCCTCAACACACCCAATACAATGGTAAATTGTATAGGTGCACTAGTTCGGCGAAGAGATGGTGATACAAGTGCAATATGGATAGTAGATAAAGGTTTTTGTAATCTGAAAATATAAAAATAGCAAGGTAACTAATGATAAAAGTGAGCATAAACGGTATTGCAATGCGTTGAAATAAGGCCTAGGGTTCATACTTTCACTAGTGCAAGTTCCCTCAACAATAATAACATAATTGGATCATATAACTATCCCTCAACATGCAACAAAGAGTCACTCCAAAGTCACTAATAGCGGAGAACAAACGAAGAGATTATTGGTAGGGTACGAAACCACCACAAAGTTATTCTTTCCTATCAATACGTTGGGCTATTCCTACAAGTGTCACAAACATCCCTAGAGTTTGTACTAGAATAACACCTTAAGACACAAATCAACCAAAACCCTAATGTCACCTAGATACTCCAATGTCACCTCAAGTATCTGTGGGTATGATTATACGATATGCATCACACAATCTCAGATTCATCTATTCAACCAACACAAAGAACTTCAAAGAGTGCCCCAAAGATTCTACCGAAGAGTCAAGACGAAAACGTGTGCCAACCCCTATGCATAAGTTCACGAGGTCACGGAACTCGCAAGTTGATCACCAAAACATACATCAAGTGGAACACATGATATCCCATTGTCACCACAGATAAGCACGTGCAAGCCATACATCAAGTGTTCTCAAATCCTTAAAGACTCAATCCGATAAGATAACTTCAAAGGGAAAACTCAATCCATTACAAGAGAGTAAAGGGGGAGAAACATCATAGGATCCAACTATAATAGCAAAGCTCACGATACATCAAGATTGTACCACCTCAAGAACACGAGAGAGAGAGAGAGAGAGAGATCAAACACATAGCTACTGGTACATACCCTAAGCCCTGAGGGAGAACTACTCCCTCCTCGTCATGGAGAGCACCGGGATGATGAAGATGGCCACCGGAGAAGGATTCACCCTCCGTCAGGGTGCCGGAATGGGTCTAGATTGGTTTTCGGTGGCTACGGAGGCTTTTGGCGGCGGAACTCCCGATCTATTGTGTTCCCCGATGTTTTTAGGGTATATGGGTATATATGGGAGGAAGAAGTACGTCGGTGGATCTCCGAGCTGTCCACGGGGCAGGGGGAGCGCCACCCACCCTCGTGGGCAGCCCGGGACTCTCCTGGTCCATCTCCGATACTCCGTGGGCTTCTTCTGGTCCAAAAATAAGTTCCATGAAGTTTCAGGTCAACTAGACTCCGCTTGATTTTCCTTTTCTGCGATACTCTAAAACAAGGAAAAAACAGAAACTGGCACTGGGCTCTGGGTTAATAGGTTAGTCCCAAAAATAATATAGAAGTGTATAATAAATCCCATAAACATCCAAAGCAGATAATATAATAGCATGGAACAATAAAAAATTATAGATACATTGGAGACGTATCAACATTATATCTGGATCTTGTTTGATGCAAGACGGTTATTCATTTAAATCTGAGAATAATGGTTGTTCTATTTATATGAGTAATATCTTTTATGGTCATGCACCCTTGAAGAGTGGTCTATTTTTGATGAATCTCGATAGTAGTGATACACCTATTCATAATATTGAAGCTAAAAGATGCAGAGTTGATAATGATAGTGCAACTTATTTGTGGCACTGCCGTTTAGGTCATATTGGTGTAAAGCACATGAAGAAACTCCATTCTAATGGACTTTTGGAATCCCTTAATTATGAATCACTTGGTACTTGCGAACCATGCCTCATGGGCAAGATGACTAAAACGCCGTTCTCCAGAACTACAGAGCGAGCAACAGATTTGTTGGAAATCATACATACTAATGTGTGTGGTCCGATGAATGTTGAGGCTCGCGACGGGTATAGTTATTTTCTCACCTTCACAGATGATTTGAGCAGATATATCTACTTGATGAAACATAAGTCTGAAACATTTGAAAAGTTCAAACAATTTCAGAGTGAAGTGGAAAATCATCATAACAAGAAAATAAAGTTTCTACGATCTGATCATGGAGGAGAATATTTGAGTTACGAGTTTGGTCTTCATTTGAAACAATGCGGAATAGTTTCACAACTCATGCCACCCGGAACACCACAGCGTAATGGTGTGTCCGAACATCGTAATCGTACTTTACTAGATATGGTACGATCTATGATGTCTCTTACTGATTTACCGCTATCGTTTTGGTGTTATGCTTTAGATACGGTTACATTCACATTAAATAGGGCACCATCTAAATCCGTTGAGATGACGCCTTATGAACTATGGTTTGGCAAGAAACCAAAGTTGTCGTTTCTTAAATTTTGGGGCTGTGATGCTTATGTGAAATAGCTTCAACCTGATAAGCTCGAACCCAAATCAGAGAAATTTGTCTTCAATGGATACCCAAAGGAGACTGTTGGGTACACCTTCTATCATAGATCCGAAGGCAATACATTCGTTGCTAAGAATGGATCCTTTCTAGAGAAGGAGTTTCTCTCGAAAGAAGTGAGTGGGAGGAAAGTAGAACTTGATGAGGTAACTGTACCTGCTCCCTTATTGGAAAGTAGTTCATCACAGAAATTTGTTCCTGTGACTCCTACACCAATTAGTGAGGAAGCTAATGATGAAGATCATGTAACTTCAGATCAAGTTACTACCGAACCTCATAGGTCAACCAGAGTAAGATCCGCACCAGAGTGGTACTATAATCCTATTCTGGAGGTCATGTTAGTTGACCATGACGAACCTACGAACTATGAGGAAGCGATGATGAGCCCAGATTCCGCAAAATGGCTTGAGGCGATGAAATCTGAGATGGGATCCATGTATGACAACAAAGTGTGGACTTTGGTTGACTTGCCCGATGATCGGCAAGCCATCGAGAATAAATGGATCTTCAAGAAGAAGACTGATGCTGACGGTAATGTTACTGTCGACAAAAATCGACTTGTTGCGAAAGGTTTTCGACAAGTTCAAGGAGTTGACTACGATGAGACTTTCACACCCGTAGCGATGCTTAAGTCTGTCCGAATCATGTTAGCAATTGCCGCATTTTATGATTATGAAATTTGGCAAATGGATGTAAAGACTGCATTCCTGAATGGATTTCTGGAAGAAGAGTTGTATATGATGCAACTTGAAGGTTTTATCGATCCAAAGGGTGCTAACAAAGTGTGCAAGCTCCAGCAATCCATCTATGGACTGGTGCAAGCATCTCGGAGTTGGAATAAACGTTTTGATAGTATGATCAAAGCATATGGTTTTATACAGACTTTTGGAGAAGCCTGTATTTACAAGAAAGTGAGTGGGAGCTCTATAGCATTTCTAAAATTATATGTGGATGACATATTGCTGATTGGAAATGATATAGAAATTATGGATAGCATAAAAGGATACTTGAATAAGAGTTTTTCAATGAAAGACCTCGGTGAAGCTGCTTATATATTGGGCATCAAGATCTATAGAGATAGATCAAGACGCTTAATTGGACTTTAACAAAGCACATACCTTGATAAAGTTTTGAAGAAGTTCAAAATGGATCAAGCAAAGAAAGGTTTCTTGCCTATGTTACAAGGTGTGAAATTGAGTCAGACTCATTGCCCGACCACTGCAGAAGATAGAGAGAAAATGAAAGATGTTCCCTATGCTTCAACCATAGGCTCTATCATGTATGCAGTGTTGTGTACCACACCTGATGTGTGCCTTGCTATTAGTTTAGCAGGGAGGTACCAAAGTAATCAAGGAGTGGATCACTGGACAGTGGTCAAGAACATCCTGAAATACCTTTAAAGGACTAAGGATATGTTTCTCATTTATGGAGGTTACAAAGAGCTCATCATAAATGGTTACGTCGATGCAAGCTTTGACACTGATCCGGATGACTCTAAGTCACAAACCGGATACGTGTTTTTATTGAACGGTGGAGCCTTCAGTTGGTGCAGTTCTAAGCAAAACGTCGTGGCGGGATCTACGTGTGAATCAGAGTACATAGCTGCTTCAGAAGAAGCAAATGAAGGAGTCTGGATGAAGGAGTTCGTATCCGATCTAGGTGTCATACCTAGTGCATCAGGTCCAATGAAAGTCTTTTGTGACAATACTGGTGCAATTGCCTTGGCAAAGGAATCCAGATTTCACAAAAGAAGCAAGCACATCAAGAGACGCTTCAATTACATCCGCGATCAAGTCAAGGAAGGAGACATAGAGATTTGCAAGATACATACGGATCTGAATGTTGCAGACCCGTTGACTAAGCCTCTCTCACGAGAAAAACATGATCAGCACCAAGACTCCATGGGTGTTAGAATCATTACTGTGTAATCTAGATTATTGACTCTAGTGCAAGTGGGAGACTGAAGGAAATATGCCCTAGAGACAATAATAAAGTTGTTATTTATATTTCCTTATATCATGATAAATGTTTATTATTCATGCTCAGAATTGTATTAACCAAAAACTTAGCACATGTGTGAATACATAGACAAACAGAGTGTCACTAGTTTGCCTCTACTTGACTAGCTCGTTGAATCAATTATGGTTATGTTTCCTAACCATAGACATGAGTTGTCATTTGATTAACGGGATCACATCATTATAGACTGATGTGATTGACTTGACCCATCTGTTAGCTTAGCATGATGATCGTTTAGTTTGTTTCTATTGCTTTCTTCATGACTTATACATGTTCCTATGACTATGAGATTATGCAACTCCCGAGTACCGGAGGCACACTTTGTGTGCTACCAAACATCACAACGTAACTGGGTGATTATAAAGGTGCTCTACAAGTGTCTCCGATGGTGCTTGTTGAGTTGGCATAGATCGAGATTAGGATTTGTCACTCTGATTGTCAGAGAGGTATCTCTGGGCCCTCTCGGTAATGCACATCACTATAAGCCTTGCAAGCATTGTGACTAATGAGTTAGTTGCGGGATGATGCATTACGGAACGAGTAAAGAGACTTGCCGGTAACGAGATTTAACTAGGTATAAGGATACCGATGATCGAATCTCGGGCAAGTAACATACCAATGACAAAGGGAACAATGTATATTGTTATGCGGTTTGACCGATAAAGATCTTTGTAGAATATGTAGGAGCCAATATGAGCATCCTGGTTCCGCTATTAGTTATTGACCGGAGACGAGTCTCGGTCATGTCTACATAGTTCTCAAACCCATAGGGTCCGCACGCTTAACGTTCGGTGACGACCGGTATTATGAGTTTATGTGTTTTGATGTACCGAAGGTAGTTCGGAGTCCCGGGTATGATCATGGACATGAAGAGGAGTCTCGAAATGGTCGATACATAAAGATCGATATATTGGAGGACTATGTTTGGACTTCGGAAGGGTTCCGGGCAAGTTCGGACAAATACCAGAGTACCGGGGGTTACCGAAACCCCCCGGGGAGTGTAATGGGCCTATTGGGACTTAGTGGAGAAGAGGAGGGGTGGCGAGGGCAGGCCGCGCGCCCCCTCTCCCTCTAGTCCGAATTGGACAAGGAGGGGGCGGCGCCCCCCTTTCCTCCCCCTCTCTCCTACTTCCCTCTCTCCTACTCCTACTCTTGGAAGGGTTGGAGTCCTACTCCCGGTGGGAGTAGGACTCCCCTTGGGGCGCGCCTAGGAGGGTCGGCTTCTCCCCCTCCTCCACTCCTTTATATACGGGGGAGGGGGGCACCCCATAGACACACAAGTTGATTGTTCCAAGCTGTTGGGGATATTACCACCGGGCATAAACTGGCTAGGAGAGGCCGGATTATCCCATGATGGTTGCTTTATTCAAAGGCCCATGAAGACAAGGATGGTGGAGCTTCAGGAAGACCCAAGGCCAAAGGTGGGTTAAGGCCTGTAGACATAAACCGACATGAATATGTAACTTGTATTATAAGTTAGAAGGAATAGAGACCGAGCTGGACACGTTTATGATCCGGCCTCGGGACTCTGTAAACCGGCGGGTGTCAACCTATGTATATAAAGGGACGGCCCGGCGGCGGTATAGAGGACAACAACAAAAACTCGAGAGCCAGGCAAAGCGGATTCGCTCCCTGGTTATCGAAACCCCAGCAATTCCATCACAACTAGACGTAGGCTTTTACCTTCATCGTAAGGGGCCGAACTAGTATAAAACTCTCGTGTCCCTTGTCCGGTTTAACCCATTTAAGCTAACCCGTAGCGATGGCTCCACGACTAAGTACTTACATGAGGACATCTATCGTGACAAAACCATGACAGTTGGCGCATACCGTGGGGCTATCGCATGATGGTTTCGAGTTCTTGAAGGGCAGCTTCGAAGGATTCAAGGGATACGCTATGGGCCGGATGACTAAGAGTCGTCGCGGCAAGCTCTACATCGACGACGCGGGATGGGGTCCCGAGGCCGGTTCAATTGAATACGGATACCGGGTCCCCTTTGGCGGAACTCACGTCTTCATCGGCAAGATCGGTGAACCGGGCCCTGAGCCGGACACCTGCACCGACATCATCGAGACGGCTTAGCGTGCAAGCCCTGCCCAGGTTCAGCCCGCAACAAGGCATGTCTTCGTGGGTGTCATCCACGGAGCGGAATACGAGGATGGACCGGCATCTGATGGAGAAACCGTTGTCTGTTCCGACGACGAGTCTTCAACCGGAGAGACCGAGTCCCTGTACCAACTGCAGGATGGCCGAATTAGTGGAGGCTCCAATGGAAACAATATTCTGGACCCCCTCGATCTGCCAAGCCGGGTCGTGGTCTTCCTGGCCGGTACACAACTAGTGCAACACTCTTCTACCGCTGCAGCAATGATCTCCTGTTCAGCAACGGCAACGCCCGCGGGAGCAGGGGGTTCTGCACCGCCTCTGGCTCAGGTTTTGTCTGATCTGTTCGACACTTTAGCAACGTTGCTAGCAGCGGAGGTGGACGCGGCAAACCGGGATCAGCACAACGCGTAGATTGCGAAGGTGAAGGATCAGATAACTCAGGCTAAAGCGGACCTGGCAGTAGAGAACGCCAGGATGGCTACAGAACGGGCCGAGTTAGAAGCTCAGGCCTATCGGCTTAGGCTGGATCAGAGTGCCTCAGATGATGTCATGAGGAGGAGATACCAGTCACACCTCCCGCCGGGTTATGAGCCAAGAAATCTCTTCAACACGCTAGGAGCAGGAACCAGTAACCAGCCAGTGATAAACCGGCCAGAGGCACCGGTAACAGGAGCACCGGTTCAGCCACGCACGATGGACCTGCCTCGTCAGAAAAAATTTTGTCACAGCACGTTCCAACGCCCCGGGGGCATTACTCCAACCCGTTGGATAACATAGTAGCCGCCACTTCACGATTGGTAGCTCTCCCAATCGATGGCAAGTCACCGGTGGCGATTGAGACACGACGGGCCAGAGAGCTCCTTCAGACAGCTTTAACCCAGCAGCAGACTTATTCACATAGTCGCGAGAGTATTCACTCCACCCCCCGTCCGAGTCGGAGCTACAGCAGGCACATTGATGAACCGGCCGTGTCAAGCAGTGCACGTCGTCGTAACTCGCCGCGAGGGCATAACCCGGCGGGTGATGGTGCTAATGCGCACGATGTGGTGGATCATGGTCGTGCACGTCGAGAAGCAGAGTTAGCAGCACAGCATGCGGCTCGTCCGCTTACTCCGGTTCGTCCTACCGCTTCAGTGGAGCCAGGTGTGGTCTTCAGTTCTTTAGGGGTGCCGTGTCTCACCCCCGCTTTGTGTAACGTGCGACTACCCAAGGATTTTAAAGGCCCTCGTAAGCTGCCCAATTACATTGCCGATTTACTCCCTGAGTCATGGGTTGAGAGTTATGAGATGGCGATGGAGATGCTGGATGTGAATGAAGCGGTGTGTGCTAAGTACTTCACCATGATGTTGGAGGGGACAACTCATACTTGGTTAAAGAGCTTACCGGCTAACTCCGTCAGGTCATGGGCCGAGTTAAAAAACCGGTTTATCCATAATTTTAAGGATATGTGTAAGCAACCTATGTCGATTGTGGACCTGGCCGCTTGTGTTCAAGAGGATGGGGAGTCTACAGCCCATTGGGTGAAGCGAGTCTTAGCTATTCTACATTCGTTAGACCGCATCAACGCGGATACAGCAGTTCTGACGTTGGAAGGCAATTGCTGGTTCATGCCATTAAAACTGAAGTTAGGAAGGCTCAAACGTCTCTACAATGACATGTCAACCCTTATGTCTACTTTGGTGAAATATGCCAATTCAGATAGTACCAAAGACCCTGAGTCTGGGGATGACAAACTGGGGAAGGGGAATGCTACCTCTTGAGCACTGCGTTGGATTTCCCCAAAGAGGAGAGGATGATGCAGCAAAGTAGCGTAAGAATTTCCCTCAGTTTTTGAGAACCAAGGTATCAATCCAGTAGGAGGCTATGCACGAGTCCCTCGTACCTACACAAAAACAATAGCTCAACGCAACCAATGCGCTTAGGGGTTGTCAATCCCTTCACGGTTACTTACGAAAGTGAGATCTGATAGAGATGATAAATAATATTTTTGGTATTTTTGGTATAGAGATGCAAAGTAAAAAGTAAAAGCAAAGTAAAAGCAAAGCAATAATAAAGTGATGGAGATTGATATGATGATAAAGAGACCCGGGGGCCATAGGTTTCACTAGTGGCTTCTCTCAAGAGCATAAGTATTCTACGGTGGGTGAACAAATTACTGTTGAGCAATTGACAGAATTGAGCATAGTTATAGGAATATCTAGGTATGATCATGTATATAGGCATCACTTTCGAGACAAGTAGACCGACTCCATCTTGCATCTACTACTATTACTCCACTCGTCGACCGCTATCCAGCATGCATGTAGAGTATTAAGTTAAAAATAGAGTAACGCCTTAAGCAAGATGACATGATGTAGCAGGATAGTTTCATGCAATATGATAAAAAAACCATCTTGTTATCCTCGATGGCAACGATACAATACGTGCCTTGCTGCCCCTTCTGTCACTGGGAAAGGACACCGCAAGATCGAACCCAAAGCTAAGCACTTCTCCCATGGCAAGAACAACCAATCTAGTAGGCCAAACCAAACTGATAATTCGAAGAGACTTGTAAAGATAACCAATCATACATAAAATAATTCAGAGAAGACTCAAATATTATTCATAGATAGACTTGATCATAAACCCACAATTCATCCGTCTCAACAAACACACCGCAAAAAGAAGATTACATCGAATAGATCTCCACGAGAGAGGGGGAGAACATTGTATTGAGATCCAAAAAGAGAGAAGAAGTCATCTAGCTACTAACTATGGACCCGTAGGTCTGAAGTAAACTACTCACACTTCATCGGAAGGACTTGGATGATGATGTAGAAGCCCTCTGTGATTGATGCCCCCTCCGGCGGAGCTCCGGAACAGGCCCCAAGATGGGATCTCGTGGATACAGAAAGTTGCGGCGGTGGAATTAGGTTTTTGGCTCCGTATCTGATCGTTTGGGGGTACGTGGATATATATAGGAGGAAGAAGTCCGTCAGTGGAGCAAGAAGGGGCCCATAAGCTAGGGGGCGCGCCCTAGGGGGCGCCCTCCACCCTCGTGACCGCCTCGTGCCTGTCTTGACGGAGGGTCCAAGTCTCCTGGATCTTATCTGATGAGAAAATCACATTTCTGAAGGTTTCATTCCGTTTGGACTCCGTTTGATATTCCTTTTCTTCGAAACCCTAAAACAGGCAGAAAATAGCAATTCTGGGTTGGGACTCCCGTTAGTAGGTTAGTCCCAAAAATAATATAAAAATGGATAATAAAGCCCAATAATGTCCAAAACAGTAGATAATATAGCATGGAGCAATCAAAACTTATAGATACGTTGGAGACGTATCAAGCATCCCCAAGCTTAATTCCTGCTCGTCCTCGAGTAGGTAAATGATAAAAACAGAATTTTTGATGCGGAGTGCTACTTGGCATAATTTCAATGTAAATCTTCTTAATTTGGTATGAATATTCAGATTCAAAAGATTCAAGACAAAAGTTCATGCTGACATAAAAATAATAATACTTCAAGCATAGTAACAAAGCAATTATGTCTTCTCAAAATAACATGGCCAAAGAAAGCTATCCCTACAAAATCATATAGTCTGGCTATGCTCTATGTTCACCACACAAAGTATTTAAATCATGCACAACCCCGATGACAAGCCAAGCAATTGTTTCATACTTTTGACATTTTCAAAACTTTTTTGATCTTCACGCAATACATGAGTGTGAGCCATGGATATAGCACTATATGTGGAATAGAATGGTGGTTGTGGAGAAGACGAAAAGAGGGGAAGATAGTCTCACATCAACTAGGCGTATCAACGGGCTATGGAGATGCCCATCAATAGATATCAATGTGAGTGAGTAGGGATTGCCATGCAACAGATGCACTAGAGCTATAAGTATATGAAAGCTCAACAAAATAAACTAAGTGGGTGTGCATCCAACTCGCTTGTTCACGAAGACCTAGGGCATTTTGAGGAAGCCCATCATTGGAATATACAAGCCAAGTTCTATAATGAAAAATTCCCACTAGTATATGGAAGTGACAGAATGAGAGACTCTCTATCATGAAGATCATGGTGCTACTTTGAAGCACAAGTGTGGTAAAAGGATAGTAACATTGTCCCTTCTCTCTTTTTCTCTCATTTTTTTGGGCCTTCTCTTTTTTTATGGCCTCTTTTTTCTTTTCCTTTTTTTTTATTTTTTGTCCGGAGTCTCATCCCGACTTGTGCGGGAATCACAGTCTCCATCATCCTTTCCTCACTTGGGACAATGCTCTAAAAATGATGATCATCACACTTTTTATTTTTCTTACAAGCCAACAATTACAACTCAATACTTAGAAGAAAATATGACTCTATATGAATGCCTCCGGCGGTGTACCGGGATATGCAATGAATCAAGAGTGACATGTATGAAAGAATTATGAACGGTGGCTTTGCCACAAATACGATGTCAACTACATGATCATGCTAGCAATATGACAATGGTGGAGCATGTCATAATGAACGGAACGGTGGAAAGTTGCATGGAAATATATCTCGGAATGGCTATGGAAATGCCATGATAGGTAGGTATGGTGGCTGTTTTGAGGAAGGTATTTGGTGGTGTCGGTGGGAACGACACCTATGGGATCACAAGGATCCCTACTACGGTTGCGGGGCGCGGGGTCGTGAGAAGAGCGGATCAAACAGATAACACACGGTTCGTTTATCCAGGTTCGGGCCGCGGGGATGCGTAAAACCCAACTCCTGCTTTGGTGGATTGTATATCTGTGTTCTTGAGCTAGCTATGGGGCGTGAGGAGCTCCAAAAGCCGAATCCTCCTCCTGGTCGCCTCGGGCCTCCTTTTATAGGAAAGGGGTTGCCACAGTGGCACACAGGAGCTGGAAAGGGTACAGTGATGTGAGGTTATCCCTCACAGTACATGACACGGCGCATTTAATGTGTCTTGCCCAGGTGTCCTTGCTTTATCGGGGATGGGGGAGAGCCCTGTCTCGTCCGTCGCTGCTCCCTTTCGTGTCGACACGCGCCCTGGCCAGCGGCGCCCGCGGTGCCATGTAGGCAGGCAGGTAGCTGAGGTGGCGCAGTGGTGGGTCTCCACGAAGATCCGCATGCCGCCACGCAGGTGCCTGCCCAGCTGGTTGGGTCGACAGCTGCATGCGAACGGTGGTGGAGGTTTGACTGGCATGGGCCTGATGGTGGCCCTACGGGTGTTCTTGGCAAGGGCCTTGCTGGGGCCCCGGCAAGGGTCTTGCCGTGGCGCCTGCTGTCATCCCTAGCAAGGCTCTTGCCGGGGGCCTTGTGGTCCTCCTTGGCTGGGATCCCGCCAAGGATCATCATCTTCTAAAGGGTGTATCTGATCTTGATTGTCTTCACAAAGATCTGCATGCCACCACGGGGATGTCTCCCGAATCCTTGCCCCATGGGGGCAGTGGACTCAAGGGTGACTCACTCCGTAGGTGTGGGGCGAGCTGCCACGGCAAGGGTCTTGCCAGGTTTGCTAAAACTGCCTCCCGGCAAGGATCTTGCCGGGGGGTCCGCTTCGTCCCCTTCGCTCTTTGTGGTCTTGGTCTTGGTGTCGTTCTGCTTCTCCTGAGCTTCGGCCTTACCTTGGCTCACCTCCCTTGCCTTGCTCAATGTGGTGGTGCCCGTGGCTCAGACTGCCCGTGCACAGTTATAGGGGTACAAAAAGCGTACCCCTCTTTTTGTACACCGACAGGAGCCCCCGGGCCTAGGCCACACGTAAGCGTAATCGCGTCGTTGGGCTAGGCCCAAAAACGGTGCACGGGCAGGCGGGGTGGTTTTTACCGCGGTAAGTCTCTTCGCGCGCTGTGCTTCCCATGCTTTCCGCGCGTGGCGTGGCGTGTGTGATGTGGGCGGCATGCGTGGGGCTGAGCTCTGCATGCATGTGTCACGTCGTAGTAAAGGGGGCGTTTCGCGCCTTCCCCATAAACGGAGGGAGGCGCGGAGGCGCGGCCCATTTACTGAACAGGGTCGAGGCGTGGTCTTCAAGGCGTCCACTCCCCACGATCATGGGGTGGGGAGAGGTCGCCTCACCCGTCGCCTTGGTCCTGCACGCCTGCCATGTGGCTCTCATGCGCTTGGGGTGGCGAACGGTGGAGGCGGGAAACCGGGCCGCCGCGGGCTGGGGCGGCGGGTCGGTCCTAGTTCCATGCGCCTTCCGCGCCTTGATTGGATGACTGGGGCGGCCGAGCCCCCACCCTATTCCTTTATAAGGAGCGGGAGGGGGGATGGCGTCCCGCATTCCTTCATCTCCTCCTACCTTCAGCTTCTGCTCCCCCTTCCATCCGCCATGTAGAGAGGGAATCTTGGTCCTTCAACGGTGGCGGCGAGGGTTGCCGCTCGACAATGCGTCCCTCCTTCTCCTGCACCCGTGGTGGCAGAGCCAGCCACGAGGGGAAGGGGGAGGGGGCGAGGTCGTGGGCGAGGCCGAGGCACTGGAAGAGGAGAACGGGGCGGCGCGCTGGCCTCGCCTCCACCGGCCTCGCCTCCACCGGCCTCGCCTCCGCCAGCAGTTCCTCCCCCCATGGAGGGCCACGTTGGGGATGACCCTTGCGAGTTCTTCGTCAGGCTGCACCGGCCGCCTCGCCGTCGCCTTCGTCTCCCGACCCCATTCGCGCGGGAGATGGAGCTGGATCCGCCTGAGTCGTTGTGGCTGCACATGAGGGGCTGCGAGATCAGTGGCACGCGGGCCCGCGTCGACTTCCCCGCTCCTCACGTGATGTATCTCCGTCGGGGCTGCAGGATGTTTGCCCATATCCACCGCTTGACGGAGGGGCTCACTCTCCATTTTAAGCTGATGGAGGGTGGCCTTCTCTCCGTCAAGGTCTTTGGGTGCTTTGGGACCCGTGCAAGGTGCTGCGTGGAGAGCTCTTCTGATAGTGAAGACTCCTCCTCGGGCGGGAGTAACAAGGAGGACAGCGGCAGCGATGACGAGGGTAGTAGGCAGCAGGATGACGGGTCCGATTAGGTGTCGGGCACCACTCCGTGCGGCACCGGCGACCCCATCATCCGCGTCGCCGGCTCCCTGAACTTCTTGGGGTCGTCTCCTTGGTCAGCTCGCGTTGGGAGGCTGCAGAAGAGGAAGAGGGCGGGCGGCAAGGCCGTCAAGTCAGAGTACGCGGGCACCGACGCCTTCGACGCGTGCTGACGTCATGCCACCTCGTCTTCGAGCTCTGCTTCCGGCGCCGCCATCACCATCCAGCCTTCGGACGGCCACAGAGATGTTCTCTTGGTGTCTTTTGCCACCCGTAGCTCGCCTAGGCGCCCCTTTTGCCCTTTTCGCCTCCTTGACCTGCCTCCTAAGGAGAGGGACAAGAAAGGAATTACGGGCACCTTATCTCTTTTTAGTTTGTAAGCCTTCGGGCCTTAGCTGAATTTAAAACTTGTAATCCCATCACTCATGTTTTTCATTCCTTATGGACTGTACCTGAGTGGAATGTTTTTAATGAAAAATGGATGCTTGCCGGGTCATTTGTTTGTGGGTAGAACCCACGACAAGGAGTAAATCCTTGATATCCTTAAGATAAACATTTCCTTGCCCGGCAACAGGCCTTGCCGTCTCCCCACTTCGCTCGACCTTTCTCACACCTTTGGCGGAGGCAGGGATGAGGTGGGTTCAGGCTCCTTATTTCATCCTCTCGCTGCCGCGACTACTACCAAACCTGGCCCCAGGAACGAGCCTTAGGGCCTAGAGTTAGGGGAGCACGGTAGCTTTAGGAAAAAACGAGGTTTCACATACCTCAGTCTATAAGGGAATGCATGATAAGGGATGAAGAACTTATCTGAAGCTGTAGCCCCCGGCAACTCTGGTTTGCTGTGGGTGAATCTTTGCTCTTGCAGCCCCCGGCAATACTGGCTTGCCGGGGTCTAGATGTTGGTCTGTCCCTCTTCTCTTTTTCGTCCTCAAGTGATCCGGCAAGGATACCTGTGAGTCCTGCGAACCAAAGAAGACGAAAGAACGGCAAAGAGACGCACACTCGACCTCTAAGCTAGGGGTTAGTCGCCGCTAAGCACTATCAACCCTAACCAAGGATGAGACTTGACCTAGCATGCATGCTATAACTTAGGGCGCCAGTGCTTCATTTATTTATGCTCAGGGTCTGCGCCTGGCTTTGTACAAAGGGTTACATGCATCATCGGCAATGCTTGTACAAAAGGTGCCTTGCCGGGGGGCCCGGCAAGCCACGCCTCACGGGTAAAACGTGCGAAGATGCTCAATGTTCCAGGAGTTACTCACCGAAACAGCATCTTCGGTCTCCAAGCGGACTGCGCTGGGCCTGGTGACTCGTATTACCCGATAAGGGCCTTCCCACTTTTGCGTCAACTTGTTGGAATTCTTGGCCGATTGAACACGCCGAAGGACAAGGTCGCCTTCCTCAAGGCTTCGGGCATGAACCTTGCGGCTATGGTAGCGGCACAAGGCTTGCTGGTAGCGTGCTGCTTTCACAGCCGCCCGAAGACGATCTTCCTCAAGGAGCATTGCGTCATCTTGCCGCAGTTGCTCTTGCTCAAGCTCATCATAAGCGAGCACTCGAGGTGACCCGTATATGAGTTCAGTGGGGAGAACTGCTTCTGCCCCGTATACCAGGGCAAAAGGTGTCTGGCCGGTGGCTCGATTTGGCATCATCCTGATCGACCAAAGAACCGTCGGCAACTCATCAATCCAGCGCCTTCCACTCTTGTGCGGCCTATCAAAGGTCTTGGTCCTTAAGCCTCGCAGTACTTCAGCGTTTGCCCTCTCAGCTTGACCATTGCTTCATGGGTGAGCAACGGAAGCGAAACAGACTTTGCTGCCGAGGTCTTGGATATATTGCATGAAGGTGCGGCTTGTGAACTGTGTGCCATTGTCAGTGATGACCCTGTTGGGTACACCAAAATGGCACACTAGCCCCTTGAAGAACTTGACGGCTGACTAAGTTGTGACCTTCCTCACTGCCTCCACCTCCGGCCACTTTGTGAACTTGTCGATTGCAACGTACAAGTACTCAAAGCCCCCGACAGCGCGGGGGAAAGGGCCCAGTATGTCGAGCCCCCAGACCGAGAAGGGCCAGGAGAGAGGAATGGTTTGAAGGGCTTGAGCTGGCTGATGAAGCTTCTTTGAATGGAACTAACACGTTTCACACCTGGTGACTAGTGTCGTCACATCCTGGAGGGCGGTGGGCCAGAAGAAGCCTTGTCGAAATGCCTTGCCGGCAAGGGCCCTTGACCCGATGTGGGATCCATATATGCCTCCGTGTATCTCCGCCAATAGCTCCAGTCCTTCCTCTCGAGGGATACACTTCAATTTCACACCGTTCGGCCTCTTTCTGTACAGGACGTCATCGATGAACTGGTACATGGTAGAGCGACGAGCTACTTTTTCCGCTTCTTCCCGCTCTTTAGGAAGTTCCCCTGTTTGGAGGAATCGAACGGTATGCTGTGCCCACGTTGGAGCCTGAGGCTCGACGGCGAGGACTAAAGGCATTTCCTTCGCTATAGGAGCGGCTGTCTCGATGGCAAGAGCTTGACGCTCCGCCGGAGTTAGCCGTCCCGTGGCGGGCTCAGTGTCCCCGGCAACATCCTTGCCGGCGGCTCCGGGGAGCTCGGCAGGAAAGTACTTGTCGGGTCCTGATTTCCTCCTCTTGTTCTGCTCTGTTGATGGATCAATGGATGGCTGAGTTAGCTGGAGCACAAAGGTACCTAGTTCCACAGGTAGCTTGAGGGCAGCGCGTTTTGACAGGTAATCGGCGATATCATTCTCCGCTCGGGGAACGTATTCAGCCTGTATACTGTCGAAACGCTCTTCCAGCTTTCTCACTTCATCGACGTAGGCCTTCATCAACGGGCTCTGGTAGTCCTTGTTGACTTGCTTGATGACGAGCTGTGAGTCACCCCTGACAATGAGCTTCTTGATTCCGAGGTCTGCCGTGATCCTAAGACCGGCAAGCAGCCCTTCGTACTCTACCGTATTGTTTGTTGACACCTCCCTGGGGAAGTGCATCTGGATCACGTACTTGAGGTGCTCTCCGGTGGGCGCGACAAGCAGTAAGCCAGCCCCGACGCCGTGTAAGGAGAAAGCTCCATCAAAGTACATGATCCAACTGCAACTTGCCTCCTTGCCGGGGAGAGCAGTCTCTTGGGCTTCTTTGTCAGGCGTTGCGGTCCATTCTGCAATGAACTCCGCCAGGACTCGGCTCTGAATCGTCGAAGTACTTTCAAACTTGAGGCCAAAGCTGGACAGCTCCAGTGCCCATTCCACAATTCTTCTTGTTGCATCTGGATTGTGCAATATCCATTGCAGAGGGAGGCGAGTGACGAAAGTGATCTCATGTGCCTGGAAGTAGTGACGCAGCTTCCTCGAGGCCATAATAAGGCCGAAGAGCAGTTTCCGCACGCCGGAGTACCTTGATCTAGCTCCCTGCAGGAGGGAACTAACAAAGTAGACCGGGTGCTGCATCATTTTCTTCTTCGGTGGCACTTCAACTGGCTGTGTCGTCTCTGCATTGGTGGTGTCGGGCTCTGTCGCTGCCATTACCTCATCGTCAACCTCTCTCTGCGCCACTAGTGCGGCGCTGACCACCTGGTTCGTTGCTGCCAGGTATAGCAGCAACGGCTCCTGTGGCCTAGGTGCAACTAGTATTGGCGCGGAGGAGAGGTACTTCTTCAAATCTTGCAATGCTGCTTCGGCTTCTGGCGTCCACTCCATCGGGCCCGCCTTTTTCAGGATCTTGAAAACGGGAAGGGCGTGCTCGGCAGACATGGAAATGAATCTGCCCATGGCGGCGACGCAACCAGCAAGCCGACGCACATCCTTGATTTGCTTGGGTGCTTCAATCTGCTCTGTAGCTTTGATCTTGTCCGGATTGGCCTCTATCCCACGCTGTGACACAAAGAACCCGAGAAGCTTGCCGGATGGGACGCCAAAGACGCACTTCTCAGGGTTCGGCTTGAGATTGATCTTGCGTAGGTTTGCAAATGTTTCTTGCAAATCCGGTATGAGGGTTGCCCTGTCCTTGGTTTTGACCACTATGTCATCCATATAAGCTTCCATATTTCTATGGAGCTGGGGTTCAAAACCAATCTTGACCGCCCTTGCAAACGTCGAACCAGCACTCTTCAGCCCGAAAGGCATCCGCATGAAACAATACGTACCACATGGGGTGATGAGTGCTGTTTTCTCTTCGTCTTCTCTTGTCATGAAGATCTGGTGGTAGCCGGAGTAGGCATCGAGGAATGACAACAGATCACACCCAGCTGTGGAGTCAACAATCTGGTCGATGCGCGGCAACGGGAAGGGGTCCTTAGGACAAGCCTTATTGATGTCTGTGTAATCAATACACAGCCTCCACTTCCCATTAGCCTTGCACACTATGACCGGATTGGCCAACCACGTTGGATGGAGCACTCCTCTTACCAAACCCGCTGCTTCCAGTTTCTGGATCTCCTCCGTGATGAACTCTTGTCGTTCCAAAGCTTGCTTTCTAACCTTCTGCTTGACGGGCCGCGCATGAGGACAGACAACAAGGTGGTGCTCAATCACCTCCCTGGGAACGCCGGGGATGTCGGAAGCTTGCCATGCAAACACATCGACATTCGCCCGCAGGAAGGTGACGAGCGCGTCTTCCTATTTGTCGTCAAGGGTGGAGCTTATGGTGAAAGCCCCTCCCGTGTCGTCCTCATTGATAGAAACCTTCTTGGTTCCTGGCGGTATGGCCCTGGGCTTCTTGTTTCCACCGGTGGAGCTCTCTGGCACGTCCTCGACGGGAGCGCTACACTCCGAAGAGGTGCGCTTGCCGGAGTGGGTGTCCGAGGTCTCACTGGTCTTCTTCTTCTTCTTCCCTCCTGGGGTCCCAGCGGCAGGAGCAAGTGCCCTAGTGGCGGCAGCTGCTGCAACTGCTTGCTGTTATAGTTGGTCAGCGCAAATCAGCACATCTTTCTTATCGGAGGGGATGGTGATGATCGTCACAGGTCCTGGCATCTTCAGGGTGTTGTAGGCATAGTGTGACGCCGCCATGAACTTGGCCAGCGCTGGGCGGCCAAGGATCCCGTTGTAGGGCAAGGGGATCTTGGCAACATCAAACACGATCCTCTCCGTCCTGTAGTTCAGATCACTTCCAAAAGTCATGGGCAGCGTGACCTTTCCCTTAGGTTGGCTTCTTCCTGGGTTGACCCCCTGAAACGTGCCCGTATCCTCGAGGTCTCCATCCGGAATCTGCAGTTTCTCGATCACGGCAGGCGAGATCAAGTTCAGACCGGCCCCGCCATTGACTAGCATCTTTGTCACCTTGAGGTTGCGTATTGTTGGTGAAACCAACAATGGCAAGCACCCGACCGTAGTAGTGCGATCAGGGTGATCCTCAGTGTCAAAAATGATAGGTGTGCTGGACCACTTCAGCGGCCTTTGGGCATCAAACGACGGCTCTGCCGCTGTAATCTCTCACGCCCACTATTTAAGCTGGCGGTGAGAAGTATGCAGCGAGGCGCCGTCGTCGATGGACATGGCCTCTGTAGCTTTCTGAAACTCTTGGTCGTCGGATTCGTTGTCCTCTTCGTGATCGTCGTCTTCTGGCTTTTTGTCACGGCCTCGGGCGGGCCTCTCCTATTGTTTATCCTTGCCGCGACGGCCCGCCTGGCCGTCACGCTTCTTGCCGGACCCCTCAGCACCGTCTTGTCCCTTATCCTTGTCCCACCTCTCATATTCAGCCCTCTGCTTCTCAACGAGGAGCTCAACCTGTCGGCAGTCTTGGAGAGCATGGCCTTTGGTGCGATGGATCTTGCAGTATCGCTTGTCAGAGTTCCCTGGCTTCTCGGCAACCGCCAAGGCCCGGCAGGCGACACATCCGGCAATTTCCTTGCCGGGGTCATCTGCCTTGGTTTTCTTGGTGGAGCCGGTGTCACCAGATCCCTCGACGGCAAGCACGGCTTTACCTTTGCGCTTCCTGTTGCGGCGCCGGCCCTTCTTCGCCGGGGCGGCAGTATCTTCATCTGAGGAGTTGGTTTCCACGCCGGTGTCTTCGCTGGGGTACTTCCTTCCCTCTTCAGCCCGGGCACATCTGTCAGCAAGAACATAGAGTTCTGCTACATCTTTCACCTTGTTCATTGCCAGCTCTTCGTGCATCTTGCGGTTACGCACGTTTTGATGGAACACGCTGATGATGGCGGCAGGGTGAACATCAAGGATATTGTACTGTATCCGGCTGAACCTCTGTATATACTTGCAGAGACTCTCGCCTCCCTTCTGGGGAATGACGTGCAGGTCGCTTGCTTGGCCATGGGCTTGGTGGCCTCCAGTAAAGGCGCCCACAAACTCATGGCACAAATCCGACCAGGAGGAAATAGAGTCTACTGGCAAGTGCATCAACCATGACATGGCGTTGGGTTTAAGAGCCAACGGAAAGTAATTCACAAGCACCTTATCGTCGCGGGCTCCGGCAGCTTGCATTGCAATGGTGTAGATGCTGAGGAACTCGGACGGGTGGGTCTTGCCGCTGTACTTTTCGCCCACGTCAGGTTTAAAGGTGCGGTGAGTGGGCCACTGGAACTGCCGCAGCTCACGGGTAAAAGCCAGACAGCCTACCTCGTAATGTAGGCCTCTAGGGCTCTCCGGTGCTGGGTGGTTCATAGCAGGCCCTGCTCGCCTGTCTGACTGGTGGCGCGCTCCGCGCCGGCGCTCGATAGTGGCTCGAGCGTCTTCATGTTCTCGTTCCCGAAGGACTTGGTGCTGGTCATAGTGGGTCCGCGGGTCGGACGACGCTATGGAGATTTCATCGCCCGCAACGTCGCGACGGGCTGGCGTCTGCGGTACCGGGCGAGGAGGAGGCGAGTGCACCGTGGTCGCGGCGCCGCCGACTTTCCTGCCACTAGTGCGTGGGACTCTGTCGGAGCATCGACCCGGGGGCTCCACTGGACTCGGTTCGTCTTTGTTGGCCACCGCAACAAGGCTTCGGATAGTGGCTCTCCATTCGTCGAGTTTCCCCGTAGTGGGAGGAAAATCGAGGAGCAACTGCGCTCGCGTCAGGGCTTCTGCTGGCGTTGGTGGCAGAGAAACCTACACGGATCGCGACGCGCTTCGACTTCTGACCATGTTAGAAGGAGCTCTATCACGACCACGCGGTCGCATGCCATCTTCACCAGCGCCTCGGCGAGCGGGCAGGTCTTCTACCTCCCGGGAGTGGCGCTCGGGGCTCTTCCCGCGGCGACGCCCGGGGTCTTCGGCGTGATTGCGATATTCGTCGCGCGTTGCTTGAGAGGTGCGTGCCATCGGCGCCGGCGTGGGAGTCTTGAAGGCCCTCGCATCGCCTTCGGGCGGGGCGGTAGCGATCTTGGAAGGCCCCGCGCCACCCGCGGAGGGCCTGGCTCCGTCTTTGGATTTGGCAGCGTGCGGCCCATTACCAGGCGCACGAACATTGCCGCCTCCCAAACTCCGGCTGCTGGGACGGTGTTGGTGCTTGCTAACGGCGCCCCGGGTCCTTTCTGCGACCGGTCCGCTGCTCGCCCGCATCGGGACGGGATGTCCGGCTTCCGACGGGCCAACCGCCACCGTCGTCTTCTTCTTGGGCGCCATGACGATGAAGAAGCATCGAACTAACTGCTAAAGCCGATTCTCACAACTGCGCCACCTACCTGGCACGCCAAAGATGTCGGTGGGAACAACACCTATGGGATCACAAGAATCCCTACTACGGTTGCGGGGCGCGGGGTCGTGAGAAGAGCGGATCAAACAGATAACACACGGTTCGTTTATCCAGGTTCGGGCCACGGGGATGCGCAAAACCCTACTCCTGCTTTGGTGGATTGTATATCTGTGTTCTTGAGCTAGCTATGGGGCGTGAGGAGCTCCAAAAAGCCGAATCCTCCTCCTGGTCGCCTCGGGCCTCCTTTTATAGGAAAGGGGTTGCCACAGTGGCACACAGGAGGTGGAAAGGGTACAGTGATGTGAGGTTATCCCTCGCAGTACATGACAAGGCGCATTTAATGTGTCTTGCCCAGGTGTCCTTGCTTTATCGAGGATGGGGGAGAGCCCTATCTCGTCCATCGCCGCTCCCTTTCGTGTCGACAGGCACCCTGGCCAGTGGCGCCCGCGGTGCCATGTAGGCAGGCAGGCAGCTGAGGTGGCGCAGTGGTGGGTCTCCACGAAGATCCGCATGCCGCCACGCAAGTGCCTGCCTAGCTGGTTGGGTCGGCAGCTGCATGCGAACGGCGGTGGAGGTTTGACTGGCGTGGGCCTGATGGTGGCCCTACGGGTGTTCTTGGCAAGGGCCTTGCCGGGGCCCTGGCAAGGGTCTTGCCGTGGCGCCTGCTGTCATCCCCGGCAAGGCTCTTGCCGGGGGCGTTGTGGTCCTCCTTGGCTGGGATCCCGCCAAGGATCATCTTCTTCTAAAGGGTGTATCTGATCTTAAATGTCTTCACAAAGATCTGCATGCCACCACGGGGATGTCTCCCGAATCCTTGCCCCATGGGGGCAGTGGACTCAAGGGTGACTCACTCCGTAGGTGTGGGGCGAGCTGCCACGGCAAGGGTCTTGTCG
This sequence comes from Triticum aestivum, assembly GCF_018294505.1. Lineage (NCBI taxonomy): Eukaryota > Viridiplantae > Streptophyta > Magnoliopsida > Poales > Poaceae > Triticum > Triticum aestivum. The sequence continues at coordinate 550,533,693 of NC_057806.1, forward strand.
GGTTTGCTAAAACCGCCTCCCGGCAAGGATCTTGCCGGGAGGGTCCGCTTCGTCCCCTTCGTTCTTTGTGGTCTTGGTCTTGGCGTCGTTCTGCTTCTCCTGAGCTTCGGCCTTACCTTGGCTCACCTCCCTTGCCTTGCTCAGTGTGGTGGTACCCGTGGCTCAGACTGCCCATGCACAGTTATAGGGGTACAAAAAGCGTACCCCTCTTTTTGTACACCAACAGGTGGGTGTATGATACCGGCGAAAAGTGTGCGGTATTAGAGAGGCTAGCAATGGTGGAGGGAAGGAAAGTGGGTATAATCCATGGACTCAACATTAGTCATAAAGAACTCATATACTTATTGCAAAAATCTAGAAGTTATCAAAGCAAATTATTACGCGCAAGCTCCTAGGGGGATAGATTGGTAGGAAAAGACCATCGCTTGTCCCTGACCGCCACTCATAAGGAAGACAATCAATAAATAAATCATGCTTCGACTTCATCACATAACGTTTCACCATATGTGCATGCTATGGGAATCACAAACTTTAAACAAGCATTTCTCAAATTCACAACTACTCAACTAGCATGACTCTAATATCACCATCCTCATATCTCAAAACAATTATCAAGCATCAATTTTTTTCTTAGTATTCAACGCACTCAAAAGAAAGTTTTACAAATCTTGAATACCAAGCATATTTATTATTAAGCAAATTACCATGCTATTAAGACTCTCAAAATAATCTAAGTGAAGCATGAGAGATCGAAAGTTTCTACAAAACAAATCCACCATCGTGCTCTAAAAGATATAAGTGAAGCACTAGAGCAAAATTATATAACTCAAAAGATAAAAGTGAAGCACATAGAGTATTCTATCAAATTCCAAATTATGTATGGCTCTCTCAAAAGGTGTGTACATCAAGGATGATTGTGGTAGACTAACAAGCAAAGACACAAATCATAAAAGACGCTCCAAGCAAAACACATATCATGTGGTGAATAAAAATATAGCTCCAAGTAAAGTTACTGATAGAAGTAGACGAAAGAGGGGATGCCTTCCGAGGCATCCCCAAGCTTTGGCTTTTAGGTGTCCTTAGATTATCTTGGGGGTGCCATGGGCATCCCCAAGCTTAGGCTCTTGCCACTCCTTGTTCCATAATCCATCAAATCTTTACCCAAAACTTGAAAACTTCACAACACAAAACTTAAACTAGAAAATCTCGTGAGCTCCATTAGCGAAAGAAAACAAAAGACCACTTCAAGGTACTGTAATAAACTCATTCTTTATTTATATGGGTGTTATACCTACTGTATTCCAACTTCTCTATGGTTTATAAACTATTTTACTTGCCACAGATTCATCAAAATAAACAAACAACACACGAAAAACAGAATCTGTCAAAAACAGAACAGTCTGCAGTAATCTGTAGCTAGCGCAAGATCTGGAACCCCAAAAATTCTAAAATAAATTTATGGACGTGAGGAATTTATCTATTAATCATATTCAAAAATAATTAACTAAATAGCACTTTCCAAATAAAAATGACAGCAGTTCTCGTGAGCGCTAAAGTTTCTATTTTTTACAGCAAGTTCAACAAGACTTTCCCCAAGTCTTCCCAACTGTTCTACTTGGCACAAACACTAATTAAACACAAAAAAACACAACCAAAACAGAGGCTAAATAATTTATTTATTACTAAGAAGGAGCAAAAATCAAGGAATAAAAATAAAATTGGGTTGCCTCCCAACAAGCGCTATTGTTTAACGCCCCTAGCTACGCATAACAAGCAAGAATAGATCTAGGTATTGCCATAATAGTAAGATAGATTATTAAAACTCATTTCATATACTCTACGTTCAGCAGAAAGTTTTCTTTGAGGCAAGCAAAAGTAATCAAAAGGGCTAAATTTAACGGGACAAAAGTCCCCAAGATCAACCTTGGGAGGTATAGGTTCCTCCTTTGGTCCTTCATAATGCACAACCAATTCATCATTATAAGCATTCTTTTGACAGAACTTTGTGAGCCTATATTCAAGAGAATATCCTAGTTCATTATTTAGAATATCCAAATCATCATTAAGTTTAGACATTCTATCAACTAAAACATTGGTAGGAACCCTTTTTCTAAGATTTTCATCGAAAGCAACATGGTCTAGAGATTGAAAACGCATTATTTCTTCTTGATCAAAGAGGATAGCCTCTATGGGAGGGCGGCAAGCATCCACCCTATAATGCGCAAAGATTTCTTTGGCTTCTTTTATTATTAATCTAAACTCATGAGCCAAAAAGATAGTAGCGGCACGCTTAACAGAAGAATGCTCAATATTAGAAAATTCCAGAAAAATACTTTGTATGGAAGGATGTATGTGCATGAATTGTCTTTCAAGTTCAACTTCAAGCATGGCAATAGCGTCCTCAAGACTACTAGTTCTATGAAGGATAGAACTTCCCATAGAAGGTAAAGCACCGACACAAGTAAAGAAATCTTGAATAACTCCTTTTCCAATAATATTACCACTACCAACACAGAATTTTTTTGTATGAAGGATGGTAGGTTCTTTAGGAGGAGCATCAGAATTTTTCATGATATTATTGTCCATATCGACAATAACTTCCCCAATTTAAGACATATAGGCAGAAGGTAAAGGACTTGACATAACGACAAGCTAGCAAACCGACACACGAGCAAACAAAAGGCAAACGGGCAAAAGAGGCAAATAGAGAGGGAGGATAGAGAGAGAGGGCGAATAAAACGGCAAGGGTGAAGTGGGGGAGAGGAAAACGTGAGGCAAATGGCAAATAATGTAATGCGGGAGATAGGCATTGTGATGGGAAATTGGTATGTTGACTTTTGCACAGACTCCCCGGCAACGGCGCCAGAAATTCTTCTTGCTGCTACCTCTTGAGCACTGCGTTGGATTTCCCCGAAGATGAGAGGATGATGCAGCAAAGTAGCGTAAGTATTTCCCTCAGTTTTTGAGAACCAAGGTATCAATCCAGTAGGAGGCTACGCACGAGTCCCTTGTACCTACACAAAAACAATAGCTCAACGCAACCAACGTGCTTAGGGGTTGTCAATCCCTTCACGGTCACTTACGAAAGTGAGATCTGATAGAGATGATAAATAATATTTTTGGTATTTTTGGTATAGAGATGCAAAGTAAAAAGTAAAAGCAAAGTAAAAGAAAAGCAGTAATAAAGTGATGGAGATTGATATGATGAGAAAGATACCCGGGGGCCATAGGTTTTGCTAGTGGCTTCTCTCAAGAGCATAAGTATTCTATAGTGGGTGAACAAATTACTGTTGAGCAATTGACAGAATTGAGCATAGTTATGAGAATATCTAGGTATGGTCATGTATATAGGCATCACGCCCGAGACAAGTAGACCGACTCCTGCCTGCATCTACTACTATTACTCCACTCATCGACCGCTATCCAGCATGCATCTAGAGTATTAAGTTAAAAATAGAGTAACGCCTTAAGCAAGATGACATGATGTAGCGGGATAGTTTCATGCAATATGATAAAACCCCATCTTGTTATCCTCGATGTCAATGATACAATACGTGCCTTGCTGCCCCTTCTGTCACTGGGAAAGGACACCGCAAGATCGAACCCAAAGCTAAGCACTTATCCCATGGCAAGAACAACCAATCTAGTAGGCCAAACCAAACTGATAATTTGAAGAGACTTGCAAAGATAACCAATCATACATAAAAGAATTCAGAGAAGACTCAAATATTATTCATAGATAGACTTGATCATAAACCCACAATTCATCGGTCTCAACAAACACACCGCAAAAAGAAGATTACATCGAATAGATCTCCACGAGAGAGGGGGAGAACATTGTATTGAGATCCAAAAAGAGAGAAGAAGCCATCTAGCTACTAACTATGGACCCGTAGGTCTGAAGTAAACTAATCACACGTCATTGGAAGGGCTTAGATGATTATGTAGAAGCCCTCCATGATCGATGCCCCCTCCGGCGGAGCTCCGGAATAGGCCCCAAGATGGGATCTCGTGGATACAGAAAGTTGCGGCAGTGGAATTAGGTTTTTGGCTCCGTATCTGATCGTTTGGGGGTACGTGGGTATATATAGGAGGAAGAAGTACGTCGGTGGAGCAACAGGGGGGCCACGAGGCAGGGGGGCGTGCCCTCCACCCTCGTGACCGCCTCGTGGCTTTCTTGATAGAGGGTCCAAGTCTCCTAGATCTTATTTGATGAGAAAATCACGTTTCCGAAGGTTTCATTCCGTTTGGACTCCGTTTGATATTCCTTTTCTTCTAAACCCTAAAACAGGCAAAAAACAGTAATTCTGGGCTGGGCCTTCGGTTAGTAGGTTAGTCCCAAAAATAATATAAAAATGAATAATAAAGACCAATAATGTCCAAAACGGTAGATACTATAGCATGGAGCAATAAAAAATTATAGATACGTTGGAGACGTATCAGGGAAAAAGAACGGCAGTGCCAAGGGACAACGATAGGTCATGGGAACAATGGTAAGCGCAAGGCAGACAATAGCTTGGATATTTTGGCTAACACCAATGCCCAGGATAACGGTCAGCGTTGCAAGAGTAAACCGCCCCAGCGGGGTGGAGGATCAGGTCCCAATCTTGAACACCTGCTAAATCAGCCTTGCCCAAAACACAGATCAAAGGAGAGGCCAGCTTCGCATCTTTGGAAGGATTGCTTCATTATGTGGGGTTCAAAAATTCCAATCTATTTCAATATGACAATGGCCCGCCCGATGGTTCGGGAGGTGGATTTCATGGGCCAGGTTATGGAGGTCACAGCTCTGGTTCAGGGTTCCAAGGCAATCAAATCGGACATGGTAATCAAGGAAATCAGGGTAATCAGGGAGGTTATAACCATCAGGGGAATCAGCAGCAGCAACAATCGGGTTATCAGAGTAATCCGAAGCAGTTGAATAGTGGGCAGTATCATGTCTTCACCACTAGCTTGTGTAAACACGATCAGAAGCTTCATAAAAGGGCCGTGAACTCTGTTGAACCGGCGGTGCCTCAGTATCTACGCTGGTCTGAGCAACCCATTTTATGGAGTCGAGAGGATCACCCACCCCGGGTTGATAATCCGGGTCATCTGGCCTTAGTGGTGGCACCTCAAGTTGGGGGGTATAAGTTCACCAAGGTGCTTATGGATGGGGGAAGCAGTATCAATATCCTTTACTATGATACCTTCCGTCGTATGGGACTGACAGATAAGAGTCTTAAACCGTCGAACACCGTCTTTCAAGGTGTGGTGCCTGGTAAATCGGTGTATCTAGTGGGCAAGATAGCCCTTGAGGTGGCTTTTGGAGATGATCATGATTCAAGGTCAGAAACATTGACTTTTGAGGTGGTGAAAATCAAAAGTCAGTATCATGCCCTGTTCGGACGACCGGCTTATGCCAAGTTCATGGCGAGGCCGTGTTATGTTTATCTACAGCTTAAGATGCCGGGTCATAAGGGGACCATCACAATACATGGGAGCAGGAAGATTGCTTTGGAATGTGAAGAGGGTGATGCGGCTTATGCTAAGTCGGTTTGTGCCACAAAGGAGCTGAAATTTTATAAGGACAATGTTAATCCGGCAGCCATGACTTCTTTGAAAAAACTAACTACGGAGCATGATCCGGCGTTGAAGTTTCAATCGGCTACAGACACTAAGATGGTTGATTTTATTCCTGGCGATTCACCCAAGCAGTTCAGCATCAGCGCTAACTTGGATCCCAAATAGGAAAGCGCGCTCATCGAGTTCATCCGTCAGAACCGGGACATCTTTGCATGGAAGCCTTCTGACATGCCAGGTGTATCGAGGGAACTCGCTAAGCACACACTTAATATGGCTCCTAAGTTTAAACCGGTCAGCCAGTTTCTCCGCCGCTTCAACCAAGAAAGGCATAAGGCTATTGGTGAGGAGATAGATCGGTTGTTGGCCACAGGGTTTATCATGGAGGTCTTTCACCCTGAGTGGCTGGCTAATCCGGTGCTGGTTCTTAAGAAAAACGACACTTGGCGGATGTGTGTGGACTACACGGACTTGAAAAAGGCTTGTCCAGCTGACCCCTTTGCTCTCCCTCGTATTGATCAAATCATTGATGCTACGGTGGGGTGTGACCGTTTGTGTTTTCTGGATGCCTATTCTGGTTATCATCATATCAAAATGGCAGTTAAAGACCAGGAGAAGACAACTTTCATAACTCCCTTTGGAGCCTTCTGCTATGTATCTATGCCTTTTGGGCTCAAGAGTGCCCAGGCGACTTATCAATGTTGTGTTCAGAATTGTCTTCATAAGCAGATTGGGCACAATGTTCATGCATATGTGGATGACATTGTGGTGAAATCTAGGAAGGAGGAAACATTGATAGATGACTTGAAGGAAACCTTTGATAACCTCCGGGTTTATAAGATGATGCTTAATCCGTCCAAATGTGTCTTTGGTGTTCCGGCAGGCAAGCTCTTGGGTTTTCTGGTGTCTAACAGGGGCATTGAGGCTAATCCGGAGAAGATCACAGCTATCACCTCTCTGGCTAAACTGGCATGTATCAATGATGTTCAACGTTTAGTGGGCCGGATTGTGGCTTTGAGCCGGTTTATCAGTCGTCTTGGGGAGAAGGCTATCCCTTTATATCAGATGCTAAAGAAAACGGATAACTTTGTCTGGAGTGACGCGGCTGATAAAGCATTTGAGGATTTGAAGAGACAGTTAGCTGAACCGCCAGTCCTTGCGGCTCCGATCGATAAAGAGCCCTTATTGCTATATGTGGCTGCTAATGCCCGGGCTGTTAGTGTGGCTATTGTTGTGGAGCGCAAGGAGGCTAGAAAGGAGTATCCGGTTCAATGACCGGTTTATTATATCAGTGAGGTGCTTATCGAGTCAAAGCAGAGGTATCTGCATTGGCAGAAGCTGGTGTATGGGGTTTTCATGGCAAGCCGAAAGCTCAAGCATTATTTTTAGAGTCATCCTATCACAGTGGTCAGTTCAGCCCCTCTGGGAGATATCATTCAAAACAGAGAAGCAACTGGCCAGATTGCCAAATGGGCTATTGAGCTTGGACCTCACGGGAGAAAATATACGCCTCGCACAGCAATCAAATCCCAAGCACTTGTGGACTTCATCAATGATTGGACAGAGTTGCAGGCACCAGAGGAGAAGCCAGATAACACATATTGGACCATTCACTTTGATGGGTCTAGACAGTTGGAGGGCTCGGGGGCTGGAGTCATATTAACTTCCCCACGAGGTGACAAGTTTGTTATGTTCTCCGCTTAATGTTCCCGTGCACTAACAATGCAGCTGAGTATGAGGCCTTACTCCATGGTCTTCGGATGGCTAAGGAGATGAACTTAAGCCGGGTTAAGTGCTTTGGTGACTCGGACCTGGTGGCTCAGCAAGTATCTGGTACTTGGGATTCTAAGGATCTACTCATGGCTGCATATCGACGAGAGGTGGACATAGTGGCTGGTCATTTCAAGGGTTATCAAGTTGACCATATAGACCGGCGAAAGAATGAAGCGGCGGACGCTTTAAGTCGTCTAGGCTCTCAGCGTAAACCAGTTCCACATAATGTTTTCCTCGACGTACTTCATAATCCGTCGGTCAAGATACCCACAGAGGAGGAGTTGGCTATTCCTGACCCGGAGGCCCAGTTGGTAGTAGCTCTTCATGTTATACCGGATTGGACAGTCCCATACCTGCTGGCCTATATGAACCGGGGCGAGTTACCAGGCGATGAAACCTTGGCCCGGCAGATAATCCGGCGATCCAAGTCAATGACCATTATCAATGGGGAGTTACATCGTTACAGCGTAACAGGGGCGATTCAGCGTTGTGTGTCTCCTCAAGAAGGTTGTGAGATTTTGCATGAGATCCAGGAAGGAGATTGTGGTCACCATGCCAGTTCAAAGTCCTTGGTGGCTAAGGCTTTTCGTCACGGCTTCTATTGGTTGACGGCTCATGCTGATGCTGAGGATTTAGTAAAAAGGTGTGACGGTTGTCACAAATTTGCACGCCAAGCTCATGTTCCAGCTCAGGAGTTGAGAATGATTCCAATCACTTGGCCGTTTGCAACTTGGGGGCTAGATATGGTTGGACCCTTTAAGAGGTCCAAGGACAAAAAGACCCACCTGTTGGTGGCCGTTGATAAGTTTACCAAGTGGGTAGAGGCAGAGCCAGTCAATAAGTGTGATGCAGCCACGGCAGTCCAATTCATCAAAAGGGTGATATTCTGGTTTGGTTTTCCACACAGCATTATAACTGATAACGGTGCTAATCTATCCAAGGGTGCTATGGAGAAATTTTGTCAACGTGAGCACATCCGGCTTGATGTAGCGTCAGTGGCTCACCCCTAGTCTAATGGTCAAGCAGAGAGGGCAAATCAAGAAATTTTGATAGGTATTAAACCCCGGCTTATGGTTCCTTTAAAGCGGACGCCGGGTTGTTGGGTGGAGGAGTTACCTTCCGTATTATGGAGTATCAACACCACACCAAACAGGTCTATGGGTTACACGCCTTTCTTCATGGTTTACGGAGCAGAGGCGGTTCTCCCTAGTGACATCCGACATGACTCGCCCCATGTGGCGGCTTACGTTGAAGCTGAAAATGAGAAGGCACGTCAGGATTCACTGGACCTGTTAGATGAGGAGCGTGATCTCGCAGCGGCGTGGTCGGCGATTTATCAACAAGATCTCCGACGTTATCACAGCCGCCGAGTTAAGACCAGAACTTTTCAAGAGGGCGATTTGGTGCTCCAGTTCATCCAGGATCAGACTGATATGCACAAGTTATCCCCACCTTGGGAAGGACCTTTTGTGGTCAGCAAAAACCTGCACAACGGGTCATACTACCTTATCGATGTTCGAGAGCACAAAGACTCACGCAAAGCGGAGGAGGAGACCCGGCGGCCATGGAATATAGCTCTTCTTCGGCCTTACTATACTTGAGCCACAGGCTCTTCTTATGTACATACTTATGACAATGTATATATTATATAATAAACCGGAGCCTCAGCTAAAGCGGGGTCTCTGTTCTTTTTTACATCATGTGTGGTTACATGGGGGCTTCTACTTACAAAGCGGAGTTCTATTAACCCGGCCTATAAAGCCACACAGATATAAAGGAAATCACTAGGGGGCTTGGTCGTATTCGAACCATAGCTACACCTCTTGATCGGCTTAAGACCAAAATGGGAAATCACTATGGGGCTTGGTTGTATTTACACCATAGCTACACCTCTTGATAGGCTTAAAGCCAAAAGGAAATTATGTGGAACCAAAGAGAGTCTATTGCATAAAGCACAACTCAAACATAGGTAACCACTGAGCATAGCTCAAATATTACTTGGGGGCTCCTTGCTTCTCAAAGAACAACGAGATTGCACCTTTGTAATAGGCTATCAAGCCAGGCTTGGAAGCCAGGTGTATTCACCTAAAACCCCGGGTTATCCTACCTTTTTAAGTAAGCCACTCCGTCCAGGTAAACCTGGTATGACCCATCAAACGTTTGACAAGTCAATCTCATAGACCCTGGACTTGTCAAAGTTAAAACAATGATTAGTTAAAGATTGAGGTCCATCTTAAAAGGCTTTGAAAATCGTTTAACTCAACGGCCTGGCAGCCCATGAAAAGCCTCGATTTAGGGCCTGGCAGCCCATAAAAAGCCTTGCATATTTCTTTTGTATTTGCTATTTTAAACATCTTTTGATAAGGGATTTATGAATATTTTCTTATAAACCGGTGTTTATTACAACCCGGCATGGCTTTCAACGCTAAGTTGTCAGTACATGGTCAGTTTTAATCCGGCAATAATATTGCTCCGGTCTGGTTTGACTACAGGTCACCACAATTATATGCATAAACCGGTGTTTACCATCACCCAGAGAGATTTCGATATGAACCGACAAGGATGCAAGGAGTCATCAACACTCCAGATTGGTGTTATCACCTTTTGTTATAACAACAGTTGGTAAGCCAAACGAGATATACCATAGGTATCATCTATTTTATATCTACATATTACGGCCTTGGTTCGGCATCTAGGTTATATATATGTTTGGGCACCATGACCCGTCCAGCGGTAAACCGCTAGGACACTTTGAATTTTTTTGCAAGAATAAGCTAAATAAAGCCACTGTGTATTATGCATATAATAGATCCCAAAAACATGGCGAGTTATCAATGTCAAGGAAAACAAGTATGCTCGATAGCATAAGCAGATAAGTATTTGAACTAGCCTATTACGAGGCGCTTTAGTGCCCACACAGGATAATTGTTTCAACAAGTTTGGCAAATGATTAAACCGGCTTCGGAATTAAGATTCTTTGTCCGGACGGCTTGAAGATTGAGGGTCATCTTGAGTGGGTGCATTCTCCTCATCCCTACCCAGTCGCTGGAAATCAATCTTTGACTAATCGATTCTAGTTAAGGCTTGAAAAACGGCTTCTTCATGAATAAGGTTGGAAGGGTCAATGTCAGGGGCATAGGTATGCTTACGAATCGGCGGAACAAGATCTTCTACATCATGAATCGGCATGGGCTATCTTTTCCCCTCAACATCATAAACCGGTTGATAATGAGATAGATCTGTGTCATCCGCCAATTTGCTTGCTATAGGCCGCATTTCCTTTGTCAGCCTTCGGAGATCGTCATTGTTGAAATCTGAACCATCTTCCTTCACACCAGGATAACCTTTGCTAATGTCGGACAGATGAAGATCAGGAATCCACGCCTTGGCCCGGATTAGTGTCGTTAGTGCGCCTGACCTTGCAGCTGATTTTTTAAGTTCCTCCAACCGGGCAGGCAACATAGACAGCTTCTCGATGGTTTCTCTTATCAATGTTGGGAGAGGCTTGTTGAAAGCAGCAGTGCAGATAGCCCGTTGGGATCCGGAATACAGCTGTTCTATCAAGGTGTAGGCTGCCTTTAGCTTCATCCGCATGTCAGAACCAAGATGGGTAATGCGGGTCCCTGTCATAACAAATGTAAGTAAACCGGTCATTGACGGAATAGCTTGAATTGAAATACTTTATATGAGGATACTTACCAAATATAGCAGAGGTCATGGCATTAATATGCCGCTTTAAACCGGTTAGTTCTTCCACCACCGATTTAAGAGCTGTTTCAGCGTCTTCAGCCCTCTTTTGTAAAGCGGCCTTCTCTGTGTCCCAATCAGCCCATTCCTTCTTCAAGGTTTCATTCAGCTTCTCTATACCCAATAAAGCGGTGGCCAGTTCTTCCTTGGCCTTTGATGACTCCGCTTGCTGAGTTTTGATGTTTTCTTGGAGATCAGCGGTTTGGGCATCCCTTTTATTCAATTCAGCCTATAAAGCAACGACATATCATCAATAGGCTGCATATATCTGAACTACCAACCACATAACAAGTTATGCACTTTGTACTTGGGGGTAATGCTTATTTGCGGTATTATCAGAATTTTTTTACAAGTCCCAGGTATAATGCAAGCATTTTCCATGGCACTTGGGGGCTAATGTACATCTGTTCAACATACCATTGTTTAAAGTCTCGGTTCACCTTGGAAAGATAAACCAGCCCTTGGGGACTACACAAGCGAAAACTACAAGAATACAATGATCAAGTACGGTTTATTTCAAAAGATCATCTGACATATGGAGGATAAGTTTGCAAGGGTTAAGGTATTACAAAGTCCCGGTTTATGATTACCATCATAAACCGGCCCTTGGGGGCTACTTGAGTTGGTACTTACAAATTGGATTTAAGAAAGGAAAAGTGATGAAAATACCTCATAGCACTCCTTCATCAGATTCACTAAACCGGCTTCATAGTCACGGTTTGAGTGCAGACGGTCTAGAAAACCAGAGTGGATTTCTTGAGCATAGAGATGGACATAGCTTGATAAATCGGTGCTCCATTTGCCTTTCTCCATGGAAGCACACTCTTCCTTGGCACTGTGTTTCACCAATATAACAGGATGGCCACGAGAGGTGTGGCTAATACCGGTAATGATAACCTCAGCTTCTTTATCTCCAGCAGCCTTTTCTGGAGTTGATGGAATGTCAGTAGTCCTCACTGGACTAGAAGGTCTGCCATCAGCCCGGATTGGACTTGCCGGTTCATCATCTGGCACAGCAGTATCAACTCTTGCTTGTTCATCAACATTATGATCTTGAGGGGGCCTGTCGGTGTCAAAACCGGCGGATCTCGAGTAGGGGGTCCCAAACTGTGTGTTTAGGCGGATGGTAACAGGAGGCGGGGGACACGATGTTTACCCAGGTTCGGGCCCTCTTGATGGAGGTAATACCCTACGTCCTGCTTGATTGTTCTTGATAATATGAGTAGTACAAGAGTTGATCTACCACGAGATCGAAGAGGCTAAACCCTAGAAGCTATCCTATGGTATGATTGTCTGTCCCCTCTACGGACTAAACCCTCCGGTTTATATAGACACCGGAGGGGGCTAGGGTTACACGGAGTTGGATACAAGGAAGGAGATCTACATATCTGAATTTCCAAGCTTGCCTTCCACGCCAAGGAGAGTCCCATCCGGACACGGGACGAAGTCTTCAATCTTGTATCTTCATAGTCCGACAATCCGGCCAAAGGATATAGTCCGGCCGTCCGGATACCCCCTAATCCAGGACTCCCTCAGTAGCCCCTAAACCAGGCTTCAATGACAACGAGTCTGGCGCGCAGATTGTCTTCGGCATTGCAAGGCGGGTTCTTCTTCAAACTCTGAGTACCTGTTAAATAGTGTCCGGCTTCTCGTAAATGTTGCGCTTCTTGGCTTCTGCGTCCAATAATGGCCATCTTCCACGTGTCAAGTGAATGTGAGGAGCCAGGGTGTTTTTACATTTACCACCCCATCTATGTGAATGAACTGTCTATTAAAGAGACGAGGATCCTCATATCCAAACCACACCATCCTCCCTCAGCGAGCATTCATCGGAGCGCAGCTCCTCCTCTCGCTCCCGCAGCCCCAAGCCTGGAGACTGGGAGAAGTGTTCCATCCCGCACAGCCAATTAGTGAAGCTACAGACCCAGGGATTCCTCCCTCCAGCGTATATGGTCCCGGTTCGAGCCGGGCTCGCCACCTATAATGGCGGGGAGCAAGCGGAGAGCTTTACCAACCCCTCTAAGAGAGAGCGGGTATGCCTTGTCCCTTATTTGTTAAGGGGACTCGGATTTCCAATCCATCCATTTCTCTGAGGGCTCCTGGAGTTCTACGGCCTCCAGTTGCACAACCTCACCCCTGCCTCCATACTGCACATCGCTGGTTACATAGCCCTTTGCGAGCTGTTTCTGGGTTGCGAAGCTCATTTCGCACTGTGGAAGAAGTTGTTCTGCCTTGTGCCCCGTACACAGAGGGGATCAATATATCAAGTGGGCGGAGCCGAAGTATGGCGCATCGCCGGGACCGGATACCTATCCGGTACCCCAAAGAAGACGTCCGAGGACTGGCCTTCGGAGTGGTTTTATATGGAGGATGTTCCTCTCCCGGATCCTATCCGGATTGGTCTTCCTGAGTTCGACAACGCCCCTTTGAAGAAACTCCTAAGCTGGCACCCACGGAGCCCACAGGAGGAAGATGATAGAGACGTATTTTATCTGATGGGTCGGATAAAGTTGCTGGCCAAATCAGGACTGGCCATAACCGAGGTTATGGCAATATGCATTATGCGGGGGGTGCAGCCACTTCAATATCGAGGCCACCCCATGTGGCACTTCAATGGGGAAGATGATGCCACTCGCTGCGGGTGCAAGGGACCGGACTCAGTTGCTGCTCTAGTAAAAATTCTATCTGATCTGTATAAGGAGGAAGAAGAGGAGTTCCTCCGCATCAAGCCACGGGATGGATTCTCCATGAACAACCCTCGAAGCTGGGTGAGCTTCTGCTATTTTTACTTCCATCCTACCCTTGTATTCGTGATAAATATTTACCTTGCCGTTTCATCGCAGAAACTACGTAAGGCGGTAGGGGAGATCAATAGCCCACCTCCACAACCGGAGGATCCTGAGCGGGTCCTCGACCTCGGCCTGAAAGAGGATCCAGACATATTCGTGGAGCTGATTGATAGGATTTTCTATCAGCTAAGCTATGATGACGCCATGGTGGCCATTATAGCCGACTACCCTGGGCTACTCCCAGCCTCGCAGGTAAATGAGACCGGAGTCCCAACCTTTGAAAAGGATTTCCTTTTATGCACTTCACCTACCATATACAAACGGTGTTTTATAGGTAAGGCCCTCGGGACGCCATGCCGAGCCCGCGGTGACTCGCCAACAAGGGGTTTCAAAGCCCAACATGCTAAAAAGGAAGGCGGTCCGGACGAAGACGCCGGCGCAGAGGTATGATGCAACACCTCACTCCGTGGTTGTCGTCTTTAAAAACATAATAACACCGTGTTTCCTAGAAGGAAGAACGCTCGCCGGATAATATCCGGAGAGGTCACCGATCACGCCTCTACCAGTCGGGCTCCAGGGCCGGACACAGAGGCGGAAGCTAACACGAGGTACACGCTGGATGCTCCTTCTACAGAGGATGCAGATAAGATATCTGCTACGAATTCCGAAGTGGAGAGCGCCATGAATCACAGGCGTCGCCGAGCCGTACTCTGTGACGCTTGTTTCTCCCGAGAGGCCTTTGATGCATTCAACTCGAGAGATGTGTACATCTGTGCTGCTCAAAATGGTCTAGCCAGAGCCACAGACCAGTATGTAAAGGATGTACGGGTAAGAAAATTTGATGAGTATATATATCAGTAGCCCCTGAGACTTGAAACAGTTGGCACAACTGATTTAAGGATCATTTATTGTGCAGGTTCTTACAGAGAAGAATACTCGACTGTCACAAGAGCTGGAGGAATGCAAGACCCAACTTCAGGCTGCCGTTGCCGCATTGAAGGAACCTGAAAAGTCCCCAGCTGGTAACATTTGTTTCAAAGAATGATAGGCACCATATAGTGTGCGGCATGGCTGCAGATCTAACAATAGATATTGCAGATGACTCCGGAGAGAATCCGGAGGACCAGCATGTCGTACGACAGCTAAAGGCTGGCGAATGCGTGCTGACTAAGGTCATGCGGGAGTAAAACAATCTCCAAGACGCCAATACCAAGCTGAGCGTGGAACTAAAAGATGTTCGAGCCCAGCTTGCGGACTCCGTGAAGGAGAATAAGCGGCTTCGACGCGGCATTTTCAGTAAGTGCTTGAACGAACCCTTAAAAGAGTGCGGTGGAGAAGCCGGCTAATAGAGTTATGTCTGCAGGTATGCTGACGGGTCGTCCCGTGGAGGAGATGCCCGGGTCTGCAGGTGATCTTCTACCCAAGCTCTCACAATTGCACGAACAAGTTCGGCAGGTGATGCAAGGTATTGCCCAGGCCTTGTGTCCATCCGTCTCCCTGCCAGCAAGCATTGGAGAGATTGCGAAGAAGCTCAAGGGAGCACGGTGGCGCTTCCGATTATGGAATATATCGGCCTGCTGTCAAGGTGCCAGGGAAGCCTGGGCCATGGTGAAGATGCGGTATACCAAGGCTGACCCAAACCACATGGCCAAGGTCGGACCTGTGGGGCCCGATGGGAAAGAGATCCCCGTTAGCTTAGTGTATGGGCAAGTAGAATTAGCCGCAAAGTATTCCTAACAGGATTGTAGGCTAGACAACCTGTTGGATGGTATAGAAGAGGAATTTAGTCAGTCTGCATGACTATGTAATTAAAGTGACATGTATAATGCCTTCTAGCCGGATTGTAAATCATTTGTCATGGCGGACCTTTTTGCTTCAACCTCGGGACCCGATAGTCCGGAGTGTATCCGAATACCCGCTCAGTTATATAAGAACCGGGGTATGCGTGGAAACCAGGCGTAGGGGTCATTAGTGCTTGAACAGACAAGTACCCAACTAGTTATGTTATTTTACATGGGTAGTAAGAAACATCTTCCAGGGAGAATAGTTCCGTTAAGGGTTCCTTTGCCTGGGTACGCATGCCCTAAAGTGCATGTCCGGACTGCGAGAGGAGACGCAGGCAAAAACATCAGGGGGAACATATGGAAAATAAATAAAAATCATCTTTTGTTCACCGACCGAATATTCCCTTAAGAACGCTAGCTTTCGACTTCACCCAGTCTGAGGTACATATCCGGCTGACCCAACAGTAACAATCGCAGAGGTACTCCCCTTATGCCCTAGCCGAATTAACGGGAACGTAGGGCATAAATACAAGAGCCAGGCAACCCAGCTTGGCCAAAACTTAAGTCATATCGATGCATATAATGGTGAAGAAAAGGTACATGCGGAAGAATAACACATGTGCGGGGCATGAAGCCCAGATAAATAATTAAGCTTCTGTGTAAGAAGCCCCCAGGTATAATGAGCGCGGTTAGCGCGTCAATAGTGTGCAAGCAAGGCACAAGTTGGCCCTTGAAGGCCTTGATAAAGAATAAAAGAAAGAAAGAGAAAAAAGACAGATAATGTATATGCAAAAAATGGACAGAGGAAGGAGACGAACATAGAGTCCGGCACTAGGCGTAGAATCTTCGGAGCCTGGCTGCGTTCCATGGATTCGGCTCAAGTCGATTATTCGATGCATCCCGCAGATGGTACGCTCCACCGGTCAGAACTTGGTCAATAATGAAGGGACCTTCCCATTTGGGCTCGAGCTTGGTCTTTTTCTTCTCCGGCAAGCATAGAACTAGTTCGCCAACGTTATAAGTTTTGGCCCGTACTTCTCTGCTTTGGTATCTGCGAGCCTGTTGCTGATAGAATGCGGAACAGGCTTTTGCCATGTCGCGCTCCTCCTCCAGGGTGTCCAGACTGTCCTGCCGATCGATCTCGGCTTCTCTTTCTTCATACATGTGCACTCGAGGTGAGTCATAAATTATGTCGCAGGGCAGAACCGCCTCTGCGCCGTACACCATAAAGAAGGGTGTGTATCTGGTAGTACGATTCGGCGTGGTCCGCAGCCCCCAGAGTACGGAGTCAAGCTCCTCTACCCAGTGCATGTTAGACTCCTTTAAGGACCGCACTAATCTGGGTTTGATGCCGCTCATGATAAGACCATTTGCTCGCTCAACTTGGCCGTTAGTTTGTGGGTGATAGACAGAGGCATAATCGAGCTTAATGCCCATGTTGCTGCACCAGAGTTTTACCTTGTCGACCATGAAGTTCATGCCGTTGTCAGTGATGATGCTGTGGGGGACGCCATAACGGTGTACAACCCTGAATATGAAGTCTATCACCGGTCCGGATTCGGCCGTTTTAACAGGTTTGGCTTCTATCCATTTGGTGAATTTATCCACCATGACCAGTAAGTATTTTTTTCTTATGGGTCCCCCCTTTAAGGGGTCCAACCATGTCAAGCCCCCAGACCACGAAGGGCCAGGTAATGGGGATTGTTTAGAGGGCGGTGGCTGGCATGTGGCTTTGGTTTGCAAAAAGTTGGCAACCGATGCAGCGTTGGACCAAGTCATGTACATCTACCCGGGCCATTGGCCAATAAAAACCTGTACGGAAGGCCTTGCTTACAAGGGCCCGGGGTGCGGCCTGGTGGCCGCCGAGTCCGGCGTGAATTTCTGCCAAAAGCTTGTGC
The DNA here is from genome assembly GCF_018294505.1 of Triticum aestivum. Classification (NCBI taxonomy): domain Eukaryota; kingdom Viridiplantae; phylum Streptophyta; class Magnoliopsida; order Poales; family Poaceae; genus Triticum; species Triticum aestivum. Next base: position 550,551,246 of record NC_057806.1, read on the forward strand.
CCTTCCTCTTCGGAGATGCACCTTTGAAGGACTCCAGTAGTGCTTTTTTTATACAGCTCTCTCTCGTGGACCCTGTAGGCTTTAGATCGCCGCACTATGCAGCGTGCCTCATTTTGGTCCTCGGGAAGTTCCTGCCTAGTTAGGTAGGCCAGGAATGGTTCTATCCACGGGGCGATGATGGCCATTATTACGTGGGCTGAAGGTGTTATTTCGGTGGCAGAGCCTCCGATTATGTCAGAGTGTTCGGTATCGGGCATTTTAGCCGGGTCCGGACTATTGTTACCGGTGTCACATTCCCATAGCACAGATGGCTTAAGCGACCTCTCGAAAAAGATGTTGGGGGGACCGCATCGCGTTTTGCGCCGATGCGGGCGAGGATATCCGCCGCCTTATTGTTTTCCCGAGCCACATGGTGAAATTCGAGCCCCTCGAACCGAGCTGACATCTTTAGGACGGCGTTGCGATAGGCCGCCATCTTTGGGTCCTTGGCATCAAAGTCTCCATTTATTTGGGATATTGCGAGGTTCGAATCCCCACGCACCTCCAGGCGTTGAATGCCCATGGAAACTGCCATCCGAAGACCATGTAACAGGGCTTCGTATTCAGCTGCGTTGTTGGAGTCTATATACAGTATCTGTAGTACGTATTGAACTATATCTCCAGTTGGGGACGTCAGGACGACGCCAGCCCCCAGACCAGCCAGCATTTTGGAGCTGTCAAAGTGCATGATCCAATTGGAGTATGCGACGTACTCTTTAGGGAGTTCGGCTTCCGTCCATTCGGCAACAAAGTCGGCCAATACTTGCGATTTAATGGCTCGCCGAGGTTTGTATGTTATGTCGAACGGGAGGAGCTCAATGGCCCATTTGGCAATCCGGCCCGTGGCATCGTGGTTGTTTATAATATCATTAAGTGGCACTTCCGAGGCTACTGTAATTGAACACTCTTGAAAGTAGTGTCGCAGCTTCAGGGATGGCATGAATACCGCATAGGCTATCTTTTGATAATGTGGGTACCGTGATTTGCATGGAGTGAGGAAATTGGATACATAATATACCGGCTTTTGAAGGGGGAATATATGTCCGTCCGTTTCTCGTTCGACGACGAGCACTGCGCTTACAACCTAATGAGTTGCTGCAATGTACAACAGCATTGGTTCGCCGATGTTTGGCGCGGCCAGGATTGGGTTGGTTGCTAGTATGGCTTTTATTTCTTCCAATCCGGCTGTGGTAGCGTCCGTCCACTCGAAATGTTCGGTGCGCCGAAGGAGGCGATAAATGGGTAATGCATTTTCTCCTAAGCGGGAGATAAAGAGGCTTAGAGCCTCCACACATCCGTTTAATTTCTGGATTTGTTTGAGGTCCGTTGGGATAGCCAACAGTGACAGAGCTTGGATTTTGGCCGGATTTGCTTCAATTCCTCTACTGGAGACAATGAAACCCAGGAGCTTTCCGGCTGGTACACCGAAAACGAATTTTTCCGGATTGAGCTTGATGTCGTATGTTCGGAGGTTGTCGAATGTGAGCCTCAATTCGTCTATTAGAGAGTCGACGTGTTTGGTTTTGACGACCACATCATCTACATATGCCTCTACTGTTTTGCCGATCTGTTTCTCCAGACATATCTGAATCATGCGCTGATATGTTGCGCCGGCGTTTTTGAGCCCAAAAGGCATTGTGTTGAAACAGAAGGGGCCGTATGGTGTGATAAATGCCGTTGCGGCTTGGTCGGACTCCGCCATTTTGATTTGGTGGTAGCCGGAGTATGCGTCGAGGAAACACAATGAATCATGTCCTGCGGTAGCATCGATAATTTGATCGATGCGGGGGAGGGGGAAGGGATCCTTTGGGCAAGCCTTGTTGAGGTCCTTGAAATCGACACATAGGTGCCAGGATTTGTCCTTCTTTGGTACCATCACCAGGTTTGCTAGCCAGTCTGGGTGTTTTATTTCTCTAATGAATCCGGCCTCCAATAACTTGGCTAGTTCCTCTCCCATAGCTTGTCTCTTAGGTTCAGAGAAATGCCGAAGAGTCTGCTTGACCGGCTTGAATCCCTTTAGAATATTAAGGCTCTGCTCGGCCAGCCTGCGTGGGATTCCTGGCATGTCTGAGGGGTGCCAGGCGAATATGTCCCAATTCTCACGCAGGAACTCTCGTAGTGCGGCATCCACGGCGGAGTTTAACTGTGCCCCGATGGAGGCTGTATTTGTAGGGTCCGTTGAGCCATCCCTCCAATACGGTTCCACGCCCTATAGAGGGTTTTTGCTTCTTTGTAATTAACTCAGGTGTCTTATGATAGTGCACCCTTTTACTTTGGACTAGGTGTATATTTGCAGCCAGATTATCCCAAAATTTCGTTTCGGTTTTCCAGGCGCTTTCCATCGCACAGTACTTTCATACTATGGACGCCAAGTCAGCAAAGCGTGATATGTCACGGCGACTTATGGCATTAAGGATTCTCTTGTCCGTGAAATTATTGCGGAAAAATGAGACTACATCTTCCTCGCGACAGCCCTTAACCTTGTTCATCACAAGGAGGAATCTGGCCCATAATGATATATTGTTTCCTAGGGCTCTTGCCTGATGTGGGAAAGATCGTTTATGTTTGGGTGGGTGGGTGGATTTGAGTCCGAACCCTTACCCGATCAGAGACCCAGGGGCCGAGGAGTTTCCAATTTTGGAAGTTCGGGTTCCGGGATGTTGCCCGATAAGTCTGGCCCACCGCCTGACTCTAGGTTCAGGGCTTGGGTGATGCCCTCCTGTAAACGGGTATCCGGCTCGGAGAGCTCAGGAATTCGGACATAGTTAGTCCTCAAGATAGAGGAAGAATCGCCGCATTGTTCCTCCACCACCGCAATATGATGGGTGACCGGTGGAGAGTTAATCTCCCTTTGATCGGGTTTAAGCCCAATCTGATCATAGTCCGTAGGGACTCCCAAGGCGATGATGTGATCCAAGAGCTCGTTTAAGGATGAGAGCTCCATTGGATCCATCTGCTCGACAAATTCCGAGCCGACATGGAGGCTGTTTTCGATGACCCGAGAAGTCCTCGTCGGTGCAGCAGCGAACGGGCGGTCATGATGAAACCGCCTAGCTGGAGAGTTTGGCCGACAGCCAGGGCTCCCCTAACGGTAATGTTGTTTTTAACAACGAGATGAGGCATCCTTCCTTACGGTAACGACACAGTGGAACTCTCAATGAAAGCACCAATGTCGGTGTCAAAACCGGCGGATCTCGGGTAGGGGGTCCCGAACTGTGCGTCTAGGCGGATGGTAACAGGAGATGAGAGACACGATGTTTACCCAGGTTCGGGCCCTCCTGATGGAGGTAATACCCTACGTCCTGCTTGATTGTTCTTGATAATATGAGTAGTACAAGAGTTGATCTACCACGAGATCGAAGAGGCTAAACCCTAGAAGCTAGCCTATGGTATGATTGTCTGTCCCCTCTACGGACTAAACCCTCCGGTTTATCTAGACACCATAGGAGGATAGGGTTACACAGAGTCAGTTACAAGGAAGGAGATCTACATATCCGAATTGCCAAGATTGCCTTCCACGCCAAGGAGAGTCCCATCCAGACACGGGACGAAGTCTTCAATCTTGTATCTTCATAGTCCGACAGTCCAACCAAAGGATATAGTCCGGCCGTCCGGATACCCCCTAATCCAGGACTCCCTCAGGGTGGTTCATCAAATGTGGCCTCAGTGTTTGGACCTTCCGGTTCTGCAGTTTGCTTCGGTTCAATAACCACATGGTCTTCGAGCGGGTTATTCACCCGAGCCTTCTTATTGGGTCTGGCTTTGGCTCTAAACAGAACAAGATGCAAAGGTTAGCATAGCATATAAAGTGTGAAACATCGGAATATTGGGTTGAAATACTTACCCAGCCAATGTTTTAAGAGGAGGGAGTTATGTGGATGTGGATTCGCCGGATGAAGAAGGAGGTGTCACCTGATAATTCGAATCGGACAGATTAAGAGGTTGTCGGAAATAGCTTGCCTTGGGATAAGAAGTGTCAGAAGTGGGTGAGACCTCAGATCGCCTTCTTCGAACCGGGGTGTCCGGTAAACCGGTTGAAGTGACCTTTTGGCCGCTGTGTCAGGTTGTGCAGCGAACCTCGTGCTGCTGCTTCTTCAAAAGAAATTTTGGGTCCAAATGAGCAAGAGGGTGAGAAAATCTTACTTTCCGGACTTCTTGACGGATTTTTTATGTTGGCAGAGAGTCTGAACCAGAGGAAAGGATAATTACCTCTGCATCATCAGCTTGGCTGCCCTCAACGTCCTCCTGATAAATATCATTGTTAATGAGATGCATGAAAAGTGAACCAAGTGAGTCAAGTTCTACCTCTGCTTCCGGTTCATCCGGGTCATCATCAAGCTCTAAACCGATGGGTTCAGGTGCCTTCCTTTTTGTGGTTCTCTTGACTGCCTTTGTCTTAAGCCGAGGGGTCTTTACCGGTTTATCTTGAGACTTCTTTTTCCAAAATGGATCATCACCCTAACAAAAGAGGGACATAAAGTACTAAGGTTTGCACAGTTAAGAACATCAGATATAAAGCGGAATTAATACAATGCATATAGATGGCAGTTTATTCTGAGCATAAAAGGGGCTTAACCCGGTCTGGTTACAGACAGCCTCTGGTTTGTTCAGTATCTTCTTCACAGCTTCGTTAATTTCAGCTTCTGCCAGCTGAATATTAATGTGACGCTGAGGGTCATTTTCGTCACCGGTGTACTCACACATTAAACCAGGGCGACGGCTTAAAGGCAGTATACTCCATGAGATCCAGCAGCGAACAAAATCAACTCCTGTCAGACCGTTAGCCATAAAGGCCCTGAGCTTGGAGAGTTGAGGAGCATATGTGGCCCGTTCTTCAGTAGTCAACCGCTGTGGAAGGGGATGTGTGTTCGCAAGCCGGTGAGGACGGTAACTCGGCAAGGGGTTTTCATCATCAGGAGAGATATCTTTACAATAAAACCAAGTATGGTTCCATTCTTTGGGGTGGCTATGGAGTTTTGCATGAGGAAAACTGACATCCTTCCTCTTTTGAATTTAAACGCCGCCCAGTTCAGTATTGGGCATGTCGACAAACTCAGTACGGCGGTTCAAGTAGAAGAAAGCCCGAAATAGTTCGACGGTTGGCTCCTCTACAGGTATGCCTCACAAAAAACTTGAAAATCGCAAATGTTGGATACAGAATTTGGTCCAATGTATTGAGGATGGATCTGGAAATTGGCAAGCACATCACGGAAGAATTTGGACCCTGGCGGTTTAAAACCCCGAAGCATGTGATCAACAAAGACTATCACTTCACCATCTCTGGGGGTAGGAGGATTTTCTGAACCGGGGACACGCCATTTGATTTCCTTTTGCTTCGGCAAAGTGCCAATTTTGACACATCCTTCCAATTGTGCCTCCGTAACCTGGGAAGGGACCCAATTACAAGAGTAAACTTGTTTGGCCATTGCAGGTGACGAGCTGGAAAAGATTACTGCCGGTTTATGATTCATGATTGACAAGGCATAAGGAGCAACAGGTTAAAGAGAAAGGAATTCAATCATATAAAATTGGTAAACCGGAGGCTGATGCAATTATGAATGATAAAGCGATAAGCAGAAACAGAGGTATACACATATTATTAAACCGGAGTATGACAACGGAGATAAAGGGATTGGCAGTTTACAAGGGAACTAATGGTATATGATAGATTACTTTCTACAAGGATAAACCGCCTATGCGGATAAGGAAGATATAGATCTAAGGCAAGAATGATTAAGTAAGGTAAAACAGGTTTCACAAGATTGCATTGAAATTTTGGATCTACCGTAAGCTAGGAAAAGGAAAAATATTGAGACTTAAAAAAGTTTGGTCCCGAAGCAGTTCACAAAAGGTCCAGATCAAGGTATTAGGTATTTAAGGTTTGGTTTAAATTGTCAAGATAAGGAGTACCATAGCTACTATGCAAAACACGTCAAGATCGAGCTCTGCTATCTATAGGCTGACAAAGAACACGAGAAGAGCGACATGAACCCATATGAACCCTAATGGATCTATAGAGGAAAGAAGGAAAGGCTTACAGCAGCTGTTGAGGTAGCGGAGGTGCACCGCGTCTTTCTAATGCAACCAGGTCGATGCAGCGGCCAACGGTGATGCAGAGGCGAAGCTCGACGATGGTGGTGGCGCTCAGGTGCAGGGGCGTCGCGAGGAGGAAGAAGAAGCGAGGAGACGAAGGGGAAAAAAGAAAATCACCCTTGGCCCTATTTATAAAGTAAATGGCGAGGTGACAGGCGCGAGAATCGAGGAGCCCGAAAATTGGATATATAATGGAGCGATCGCCTCGATTGTCGGAGGCTCATTAAATGAAGGTGAGATGTATAATTTATAAATAATAAGTGACGTCATGGCGATTTATCATGATCCTGGAAGATGACGTCACAGCGGTTTACAAGATCAAGGTAAAGATGCAAAGGAGGATTTTTTCTAAGTGTTGAAGATTGACATGAACAAGTCCAAATCAATCTGGGGCCTAATGTTGGGGATATTACCACCGGGCGTAAACCGGCTAGGAGAGGCCGGATTATCCCATGATGGTTGCTTTATTCAAAGGCCCATGATGACAAGGATGGTGGCGCTTCAGGAAGACCCAAGGCCCAAAGGCGGGTTAAGGCCTGTAGACATAAACCGGCATGAATATGTAACTTGTATTATAAGTTAGAAGGAATAGAGACCGAGCCGGACACGTTTATGATCCGGCCTCGGGACTCTGTAAACCGGCGGGCGTCAACCTATGTATATAAAGGGATGACTCGGTGGCGGTATAGAGGACAACAACAACAACTCAAGAGCCAGGCAAAGCGGATTCGCTCCCTGGTTATCGAAACCCAGCAATTCCATCATAACTAGACGTAGGATTTTACCTTCATCGTAAGGGGTCGAACTAGTATAAAACTCTCGTGTCCCTTGTCCGGTTTAACCCCTTTAAGCTAACCCGTAGCGATGGCTCCATGACTAATTCCTTTCACGAGGTCATCTGCCGTGACAAAACCACGACACAAGTCGTGTGCGGTGCCCCCCTCCACCATAATCCACCTCGATCATATCGTAGTGGTGCTTAGGCGAAGCCCTGCGTCGATAGCAACACAATCACCACCATCAAGCCGTGGTGCTGACGGAACTCTCCCATGAATCTCTGCTGGATCGGAGTTCGTGGGACGTCATCAAGTTGAACGTGTGCTGAACTCAGAGGTGCCGTGCGTTCGGTACTTGGATCGGTCGGATCGTGAAGATGTACGACTACATTAACCGCGTTCTCATAATGCTTCCGCTTACGGTCTACACGGGTACGTGGACGATGCTCTCCCCTCTCATTGCTATGTATCATCATGATCTTGCGTGTCCGTAGGAATTTTTTTGAAATTACTATGTTCCCCAACAAAATTGGGAATTAGATATTTACTCTGAGAAGCTAATAAGTCGGCAAAGCTACAATATTGCTGCCTCATTGCTGACTTTACCCTCTGTGAACCATCAAATTTGAGACCAATAGTTTGGACCAGATGGTACAAGAATTATCTATAATACATTGAACAAAACAATACGGTATGCTATGGTGATTAGTGTGCAGTAAATCAATCTGAGCTCTCTATTATTTTTATCTAACTGATCGCTGAGGCCAAGAAGCCAAGTCTGACCAAGCCAGGCAACATCAAGCATCTCTACTCCTAAAGGAGGAGTTGGTAGGCCGGTACCCCGGTTTTTTCCGTCTCACCTTCCACCACCGTCTTCCATGTTGTTTTTTATCTTTGCACGTTCCCACTGTTTTTTTTCTCAATTGAACACCACCTTCCCATTTTTCGTACCAATTTTTCAACCTTCCCTCTTAACAAAATAACTTGCAAAAATCTAGATGGATCAGAACTTTCCATGTGAACACAAGTTATTTAGTAATTTCTTTATGGAAAAGAATTAATCACAATCTATAATCAATCTCTATGTACCAAATCTACAGACCACCCAATCTCTATAGACCATCCATCTCTACTTCTAAAGGAGAAGTTGGTAGGCTGGTACCCTAGTTTTTTTGCCACAGCTTCCACCATCGTCCCTCCATGCTGGTTTTCTATCTTTGCACATTCGCACTGATTTTTTTTTCTCAATTGAACCCCACCTTCCCATTTTTCATACCGATTTTTTTAACCTTCCCTCTTAACAAAATAACTTGAACAAATCTAGACGGATTAGAACTTTCCATGCGAACACACGTTCTTTACTAATTTCTTTATGGAAAAGAATTAATCACAATCTAATCAATCTCTATATACCAAATCTACAGACCACCCAATCTCTATAGACCATCCAATATGTCTTCTTTGCGTGGTCCTCCCCGGGATACTTCACACCGAAGGTCTCCAAGGCAGTGGCGAAAGTGAGAATCCAATCTCTATATACCAAATCTACAGACCACCCAATCTCTATAGAGAGCATCCAATCTGTCTTATTTTGCATGGTCCTCTCTGGGATCCTTCACACCGAAGGTCTTCAAGGCGGTGGCGGAAGTGAGAATCCAGGATGAGGCCGAGGCGGCGATCAGTGCGTGTATGGTCAGTAGGGAGATAGCGAGTGTGCAGCAGTGGCAGCAGTGACTTCCCCATGCCAAACCTTCATGTAGTGACGCCCCACTGATACGTCTCTGTCGTATCTATAATTTTTGATTGTTCCATGCCAATATTCTACAACTTTCATATACTTTTGGCAACTTTTTACACTATTTTTGGGACTAACATATTGATCCAGTGCCCAGTGCCAGTTCCTGTTTGTTGCATGTTTTTTGTTTCGCAGAAAATCCATATCAAACGGAGTCCAAACGGGATAAAAACAGACAGAGATTTTTTTGGAATATATGTGATTTTTGGGAAGAATCAACGCGAGACGATGCCCGAGGGGGCCACGAGGCAGGGGGCGCTCCCTGGGCCCTCGTGGCCACCCCGTAAGGCGGTTGGTGCCCTTCTTTCGCCCCAAGAAAGCTAATATCCGGATAAAAACCGTATCCAAAATTCAGCCCAATCGGAGTTACAGATCTCCGGGAATTTAAGAAACGGTGAAAGGGCAGAATCAGGAATGCAGAAACAGAGAGAGACGGAGAGACAGATCCAATCTCGAAGGGGCTCTCGCCCCTACCATGCCATGGAGACCATGTACCAGAGGGTAAACCCTTCTCCCATCTAGGGAGAAGGTCAAGGAAGAAGAACAAGAAGGGGGTCTCTCTCCCCCTCTCTTCTGGTGGCGCCAGAACACCGCCGGGGCCATCATCATCACCGCAATCTACACCAACAACTTCACCGCAATCATCACCAACTCTCCCCCTCTATGCAGTGGTGTAACCCCTCTTTTACCTGCTGTAATCTCTACTTAAACATGGTGCTCAACGCTATATATTATTTCCCAATGATGTATGGTTATCCTATGATGTTTGAGTAGATCCATTTTGTCCTATGGGTTAATTGATGATCGTGATTGGTTTGAGTTGCATGTTTTATTATTGGTGTTGTCCTATGGTGCTCTCTGTGTCGCGCAAGCGTGATAGATCCCCGCTGTAAGGTTTGCAATATGTTCATGATTTTCTTATGGTGGGTGGCGTGAGTGATAGAAACACAGACCCGAGTAAGTAGGTTGTTTGTGTATGGGAATAAAGAGGACTTGATGCCTTATAATGCTATGGTTGGGTTTTACCTTAATGATCTTTAGTAGTTGCGGATGCTTGCTAGAGTTCCAATCATAAGTGCATATGATCCAAGAAGAGAAAGTATGTTAGCTTACGCCTCTCCCTCAAATAAAATTGCAATAGTGATTACCGGTCTAGTTATCGATTGCCTAGGGACAAATAACTTTCTTGTGTGACAAGAAGCTCTCTACTAAACCTAACTTAGTTGTGTCTTTATCTAAATAGCCCCTACTTTTTACTTACGTACTCTTTATTATCTTTCAATCCTATCCAAGAACACCTACAAAGTACTTCTAATTTCATACTTGTTCTAGGTAAAGCGAACGTTAAGCGTTCGTAGAGTTGTATCGGTAGTCGATAGAACTTGAGGGAATATTTGTTCTACCTTTAGCTCCTCATTGGGTTCGACACTCTTACTTATCGGAAGAGGCTACAATTGATCCCCTATACTTGTGGGTTATCAAGACCTTTTTCTGGCGCCGTTGCCGGGGAGTTATAGCATGGGGTGAATATTCCCGTGTGTGTGCTTGTTTGCTTTATCACTAAGTAACTTTTATTTTCTATTCTAAGTTGTTCTCTATCTTTAGTTATGGATATGGAACACGAAATACCAAAAAAATTAGGTGTACTTGCTACTCATGGAGATGGGGAACCTCCCAAAACCCTCGATGCTCATTATGTGAAAGATATTATTGTCACAGCCCTAGAGCTTTAGCCCTAGAGCTTGCTCGTAACTAGTGGCATTGCATCCATGCATCATGTCTAAATTTCTTTAAATTTGAATTGGGGAATTGGAGAGCCTCAGAAATCATTTAAAAAAACAATGATGATCAACATTAAAAATTGCTTCAAATGTTCCCAAGGAAATGTTCCTTTTCAGCTTTGAAAAATATTGGCAAGAATAAAATGCAAACCAATATTTTTGGAGTGACTGAAACATTTATTTTGGGCCTTTGAATTAATTCAATAACTATTTGCATTGGATATATATTTGATATATAAATAATATATGTCCAATAATACTGGAACATTTTATGTGGTTTGGTATATTTTAGTTCTAGCCACATAACTATTTTCAGGATTTTATAAAATGGTTTAGTATTTTACTAAACTAAAACAACACAGAACAAAATAAATAAATAAAAACAGAAATAGGAAAAGCAGAGAGGAGAGAAACCTTACCTGGCGCTCACCTGGTAGCCCAGCCGGCCCAGCTCCTGTGCGGCCCAGCCCACCAGGCGTTCCCCCCCCCTGTCGTCTTCCTCCCCTCGCCCCGAAGCAGCTCGGTGGCGAGCGCTGGCGATGCCCCGGCCACCTCCTGCTTGCCGCCTTCCTCTCGTCGCCCTGGACCCCGTCCGTGACGCCACGCAACCCCCCGACCCTTCTCACTCTCCTCGCTCCTTCGCCCCCCTCCTCTGTTTCTCGCACGCAGCCACCGAGCGGAGCTCGTCGCCGCCGTCCACTGCCACCATAGCCACCGGGCCTCCCTCGCTTCCCCGACTAGCCCACAAGCTCCGCCACTCCGTCCCCGACCCACCTCACCAAGCCTTGCCCCTCCAGAAGCCCCCGAACGGCCTCACCGGGCTCGTCTTCTACCTCGGACCCGCCGGCCATCACCGTCAAATTCGTCGACTCCGGACCGTCCCCGACCTCGCCGAGGCCACCGCTGCACCCGCTGTGAGCTCCGCCACCGTTTCCCCCTCTTCCCCTCTTCGTTTGATTGCCGTAGCCATCGCCCCCTTGATGACCGAGATGCACCGCCGCCTAAGCTCGCCGTCGACGATGCTCCGGTGACCAAATGGTCACCCTGGAGTGTCCACCTACTCCTCGCGATGCGTAGCACCCTTCTAGCCCCTTGCCCCGCTCTTCTACGCACTGAAACGCGATCCCGTGCGCAACCGAACTCCGGCAGCCACCTAAGTCGTCACCGGCGCCGATTCCGGCCACCCCGACCCCAGCTAACTCCACCAAGAGCTTCGGCTCGTCCCCAGCTCCACCTAGATGCCCTCCGCGGCCCTTTTGGTCGTCGGAGTGGCCAAAACCACTCTCGCCGCCGCGTCGGGCTCGCCGGCGGCTAAACGCCGGTGCAGCTGACATTGACTTTGACCACGGGTGGGCCCTGGTTGACTCCGATGAGTCACTGACAGGTGGGGCCTAGCCCTGTTAATTAACCCAGTTTAGTTTAATTAAATTCTAACTAAACTAATTACACTGACACGCGGGACCCACTGTCAGGTTTGACCGGACAGTGACCTGTTGACCTGCTGACGTCACTATGAGGTCATGCTGACGCAATAATTCCTTTCTGGAATTTAAATAAATCTTAAATGATTTGATAATTTCAGAAAATAGCTAAAACTTCAATAAATCATAGAAATTCAACCGTAACTCCAAATTAAATAATTTATATATGAAAAATTATCAGAAAAATTCAAGGAATCCATCTGTACCATTTTCATGCATGTTAGAATAACTTATAGCTGCTGTTTAGCACAAATCAATTAAATGGCATTTGAATAATCACATATGGAGTTTGAATTTGAATCTTGTATTCAAACCAACCTCATTTAATCTGTTGCTAGTTGCATTAGCTCAAAACACATTCATATTGCCATGTCATGAGCATGCATCATATTGTGCATTGCATTGATTGTATTTCTTCTTTGTTGCCGGTATCTGTTCCCTCCCGGTAGACGATGTTCCGACGTTGTGATCATTGACACTGATGAAGACTCAATGTTATCTTCAGAAGTGCCAGGCAAGCAAAACCCCCTTGTTCATTCCAATACAATCATAATCTCTCGCTCCTGCTCTCTTTTAATGCATTAGGACAACTCCGATTCATCTGTTACTTGCTGCGGTAACTGAACCCCTTTATCCTTTGCATGATCTGTCATTGCCACAGTACATAGATGAAACCCACTAGCATGAGTAGGAGTTGTTTAAGCCCTGTTGTGCCTACTCATTCATGTTTGTTTGTCATGCCTGCTACTGCTTAGAGTTGAGTCAGGTCTGATTCATCGGGGATGAATCAGAGGTGTGTGAACATGTCCTACTGTGTGTGAGCTAAGTGTGTGAACACGATTTGGTAAAGGTAGCGGTGAGAGGCCATGTAGGAGTACATGGTGGGTTGTCTCATTGAAGTCGTCCTTAGGAACTGAGTTCTATGTTTGTGATCCATGATTCAGCTACTACCATGCATTGGGCCCTGAAATATGACCCCGCTCGACTTCTTATTCACCCTAGTCCTCTGTCCAGGAGTTGCAAGTAGTTTCTGGTGTTTGTAGCCTACTGGAGGCCGTGGACAGCGCTGACCGTAGGGGTGGGCTGTGATGCGGTAGGTACGTGGCACGGTGTACCGGATGCCCGTTTGGTATCTCGGGAACCCTGTTCACATCGTTTGGGGCTGTGAGCGAAACTCCGGCCGGATCTCCTCATGGATGGAACCCGAATAGGCGATAAACCTGGACTAGAGACTTGAGTGTTTAGGTAGGTCATGGTCTACACCCACGTCGGCTTTCGCTTGAAGTCTGCCGAGCACATGTCGTGTGCAGACGCTAAGTGGTGGAAACATGTATGAAGAAGTACACCCCTGCAGGGTTAACATCATCTATTCGAATAGCCGTGTCCGTGGTAAAGGACTTCTGGGTTGCTTATATCAGTTCATAGACAAGTGAAAGTGGATACTCTAAAATACGCAAGATAAGCATGAGTGCTATGGATGGCGTTCTCGTAGGGAGACGGGAGCGGATCCATAGTGGTGTATTGATATGGTGAATATGTGGACTCGTGTGCGCCACCTCAAAAGAGTTACTTGCAGTCGTAGTTCAGGATAGCCACCGAGTCAAAGCTGGCTTGCTGCAGTTAAACCCCACCATCCCCTTTGTTGATAATGATGCATATGTAGTTAGTTCTGATGTAAGTCTTGCTGGGTACATTTGTACTCACGTTGCTTAATTTATGTTTTGCAGAGAGACTTCAGTCTCACTAGTAGTTCCACGTGGACTTCGATGTTTAGCTTGTTACCTCGGCTACGATCTTGTGCCCTCGGCAGGATCTGATAGATAGTCAGGCTTCTCAGCCTTTTCCATTTATAGATGTCTGTACTCAGACATGATAGCTTCCGCTTGTGCTTGATTTGTATGCTCTGAATGTTGGGTCATGAGACCCCTGTTTGTAATATCTCGCTCCTCGGAGCCTAATGAATAAATACTTGGGTTGTAGAGTCATGTTGTGATGCCATGTTGTATTTGCACATATCGAGCATATTGCGTGTATGTTATTGAAATGCTTGGTATGTGTGGGATCTGACTATCTAGTTGTTTATCCTTAGTAGCCTCTCTTACCGGGAAATGTCTCCTAGTGCTTCCACTGAGCCATGGTAGCTTGCTACTGCTCCGGAACACTTAGGCTGGCCGGCATGTGTCCTTCTTCGTTCCTGTGTCTGTCCCTTCGGGGAAATGTCACGCGATGAATACCGGAGTCCTGTTAGCCCGCTACAGCCCGGTTCACCGGAGTCCTGCTAGCCCAGTGCTACAGCCTGGATTCACTCGCTGATGACCGACACGTTCGATGCTGGGTCATGGATGCCTGTCCCTGTAAGTTAGTGCCACTTTGGGTTCACGACTAGCCATGTCAGCCCGGGTTCTTTGTCATATGGATGCTAGCGACACTATCATATACGTGAGCCAAAAGGCACAAACGGTCCCGGGCCAGGTAAGGTGGCACCCGTGGGAATACCGTGCGTGAGGCCGCAAAGTGATATGATGTGTTACATGCTAGATCGGTGTGACTTAGGATCGGGGTCCTGACAATTATGTACTACTTTGATAATCCTGAGAAAACCCCATTCAATTATGTTATGGGAGACACGTTGGATCAACGTGAATACTTTAGGGATTATCGCTTGACTCAAAAAGGGAAACTATTATGGGATCAAATTTATATGTTGCATTGGTATGCTCGGCAACTATGCTTGAGATATGATTATACTTGTTGCTCTAGGATGAAGGCTCCACACCTTCCCTTTTCATGTGAATTTAATGATGATGAAACCTTGGCTTCTTATGCTAATGGTATATATGATTACTATGATGTGGAACGAATAGAACAATTCGTTGCTTTTATGGGTGCTTATGAAATTGAATCTTTGTTTAAAGAGTGTGAAAATCTTAATGATGTTGTTTACAGACCTGAAAATTATGCTATACTTAAATATTGCTATGAAAATTATGAATTTAATTCCGATATTGATGAATTTATTGAGAAAGTCTCCGCTGTCCAAGAAGAGACTAATATTTTGCAGGAGTCTATTGAAGAAGAAATTGATGAAACTGTGAGCTCATTGGATGAAAAAGATGATGAGGAGAGCGGAGAACAAAAGGAGGAAGAGCGGATTAGCTACCCGTGCCCACATTCTAATGAGAGTAACTCTTCAACTCATACATTGTTTAATTTCCCTTCTTGCTTACCAAAGGATGATTGCTATGATGATTGTTATGATCCCATTGATTCTTTTGAAATATCCCTTTTTGATGATGCTTGCTATGCTTGCGGCCAAGATGCCAATATGAATTATGCTCATGGATATGAACTTGCTATAGTTCTTTATGTTAAACATGAAATTGTTGCTATTGCACCCACGCATGACAGTCCTATTATCTATTTGAATTCTCCCGACTACACTATATCGAAGAAGTTTACCCTTATTAAGAATTATATTGATGGGTTGCATTTCACTACTACACATGATGATTTTGATAGATATAATATGCATGTGCTTGCTGCTCCTACTTGCAATTATTATGAGAGAGGAACTACATCCCCGCCTCTCCATGTTTCCAATATGATAAAATTGCAAGAAACTGTTTATACTATGCATTGGCCTTTACTATGTGTGCATGAATTGTTCTTTTATGACATGCCGATGCATAGGAAGAGAGTTAAACTTCGTTGTTGCATGATATATGTTCCTTTGTGCTCACTACTAAATCACAAATCATTGTTAATTAAAATTGGCTTTGATATACCTCGGGATCCGGGTGGATTCATTACTTGAGCACCTTATGCCTAGCTTAATGGTTTTAAAGAAAGCGCTACCAGGGAGACAACCTGGAAGTTTTAGAGAGTCATTTATTTCTGTTGAGTGCTTTTATATAGTTTAAAAAATAAAAATAAAGAGGGGAACCCAAAACTTTTCAAAAAGGAAAGTGAGAGTGAGAGAGACAAGCATTGTTGAAGTGGGGGAGCTCCTTGAACTTTGTTCATGCTCACGGAAACTTTGTGACTCTTGATTATAGAAAAATTTCAACAAAAATAATTATCCCCTTGTACAATTCCATTGTATTATAAAAATAATGTTCCAATATTTGCCTTTAGGATGTTTACATTGCTTGTTGGTTTGTGCGGTGCAGAACAGAAACTTTGGCTATAGTGCGCGAGTTTACATTTCTTTTACTCGAACGTCAAATGGTTCTGAAACTTTTTGCACTGTCTTTCTATACAAATTGTTTATTTTTCTTAATTTTTGAGAATTTTTGGAGTACCAGAAGTATGGTGAATGTTCAAATTACTACAGACTGTCCTGTTTAAGACATATTCTGTTTTTGATGCATAGTTTGCTTGTTTTGACGAAACTATCAATTTCTATCAGTGGATTAAGCCATGGAAAAGTTATATTACAGTATCTAAAATCAACAAACAAAATATTAATTGGTTTGCAATAGTACTTAGAGTAGTAATTTGCTTTATTATACTAACGGATCTTACCAAACTTTCTGTTAAGTTTTGTGTGATTAAAGTTTTCAAGTTTTGGGAGAGATCACAATGGATGAAGGAATAAGGAGTGGCAACAGCCTAAGCTTGGGGATGCCTGAGGCACCCCAAGGAAATATTCAAGGACTCCCAAGCAACCAAGCTTGGGGATGCCCCGAAAGGCATCCCCTCTTTCTTCTAACAATCATCGGTAATTTTACTTGGAGCTATATTTTTATTCGTCACATGATATGCGTAAATCTTGGAGCGTCTTTTTGCATTTAGTTTTCACTTTTATTTGATGCACCATGCTGGTATGAGATAGTCCTTGGTTGATTTATAGAATTCGCATTGCACTTCACATATATCTTTTGAGTATGGCTTTATAGAATGCTTCATGTGCTTCACTTATATCATTTGAAGTTTGGATTGCCTATTTCCCTACACATAGAAAACCGCCATTTGTAGAATGCTCTTTTGCTTCACTTATATTTGTTAGAGCGTGGGCATATCTTTTGTAGAAAGAATTAAACTCTCTTGCTTCACTTATATCTATTTAGAGAGATGACAGGAACTAGTCATTCACATGGTTAGTCATAAAATCCTACACAAAACTTGTAGATAACTGAATATGATATGTTTGATTCCTTGCAATAGTTTTGCGATATAAATATGGTGATATTAGAGTCATGCTAGTGGGTAGTTGTGGATTGTAGAAATACTTGTGTTGAAGTTTGGGATTCTCGTAGCATTCACGTATGGTGAACCGTTATGTAACGAAGTTGGAGCATGAGGTATTTATTGATTGTCTTCCTTATGAGTGGCGGTCGGGGACGAACGATGGTCTTTTCCTACCAATCTATCCCCCTAGGCACATGCGTGTAGTACTTTGTTTTGATGACTAATAGATTTTTGCAATAAGTATGTGAGTTCTTTATGACTAATGTTGAGTCCATGGATTATACGCACTCTCACCCTTCCATCATTGCTAGCCTCTTCGGTACCGTGCATTGCCCTTTCTCACCTCAAGAGTTGGTGCAAACTTCGCCGGTGCATCCAAACCCCGTGATATGATACGCTCTGACACACATAAGCCTCCTTATATGTTCCTCAAAACATCCACCATACCTACCTATCATGGCATTTTCATAGCCATTCCGAGATATATTGCCATGCAACTTCCATCATATTCATATACATGACTTGAGCATCATTGTCATATTGCTTTGCATGATCATAAGATAGCTAGCATTATGTTTTCATGGCTTGTCCTTTTTTTATGTCATTGCTACGCTAGATCATTGCACATCCCGGTACACCACCGGAGGCATTCATATAGAGTCATATCTTTGTTCTAGTATCGAGTTGTAAGTAAATAAAAGTGTGATGATCATCATTATTAGAGCATTGTCCCATGATCAAAATAAAAGTGGCCAAAGAATCCCCCCCCAAAAAAAATATAGAGGCCAAAGAAGCCTACAAAAAAGAAAAAGAAAGAAAAAAGAGAGAAGGGACAATGTTACTATCCTTTTACCACACTTGTGCTTCAGAGTAGCACCATGTTCTTCATATAGAGAGTCTCTTCAGTTGTCACTTTCATATACTAGTGGGAATTTTCATTATAGAACTTGGCTTATATATTCCAACGATGGGCTTACTCAAATGCTCTAGGTCTTCATGAGCAAGCAAGTTGGATGCACACCCACTTAGTTTTCAGTTTGAGCTTTCATACACTTATAGCTCTTAGTGCATCCGTTGCATGGCAATCCCTACTCCTCGCATTGACATCAATTGATGGGCATCTCCATAGCCCATTGATTAGCCGCGTCGATGTGAGACTTTCTCCTTTTTTGTCTTCTCCACACAACCTCCATCATCATATTCTATTCCACCTATAGTGCTATATCCATGGCTCATGCTCATGTATTGCATGAAAGTTGAAAAGGTTTGAGACCGTCAAAAGTATGAAACAATTGTTTGGCTTGTCATCGGGGTTGTGCATGATTTGAATATTTTGTGTGGTGAAGATGGAGCATAGCCAGACTATATAATTTTGTAGGGATAACTTTCTTTGGCCATGTTATTTTGAAAAGACATGATTGCTTTATTAGTATGCTTGAAGTATTATTGTCTTAATGTCAAATGATAGACTATTGCTTTGAATCAATCGTGTCTTAATATTCATGCCATGATTAGATTACATGATCAAGATTATGCTAGGTAGCATTCCACATCAAAATTTATCTTTTTTATCATTTACCTACTCGAGGATGAGCAAGAATTAAGCTTGGGGATGCTGATACGTCTCCGTTGTATCTATAATTTTTGATTGTTCCATGCCAATATTCTACAACTTTCATATACTTTTGGCAACTTTTTATACTATTTTTGGGACTAACATATTGATCCAGTGCCTAGTGCCAGTTCCTGTTTGTTGCATGTTTTTTTGTTTCGCAGAAAATCCATATCAAACGGAGTCCAAACGGGATAAAAACTGACGGAGATTTTTTTTAATATATGTGGTTTTTGGGAAGAAGAATCAACGCGAGACGGTGCCTGAGGGGGCCAAGAGGCAGGGGTGCCCCAGGGGGTCAGGCGCGCCCTGGGCCCTTGTGGCCACCCCGTAAGGCGGTTGGTGCCCTTCTTTCGCCGCAAGAAAGCTAATATCTAGATAAAAATCATGTCCAAGTTCAGCCCAATCGGAGTTACGAATCTTCGGGAATTTAAGAAATGGTGAAAGGGCGGAATCAAGAACGCAGAAACAGAGAGAGACAGAGAGACAGATCCAATCTCGAGGGGCTCTCGCCCCTCCCATGCCATGTAGACCATGGGCCAGAGGGGAAACCCTTCTCCCATCTAGGGAGAAGGTCAAGGAAGAAGAAGAAGAAGAAGAAGAAGAAGAAGAAGAAGGGGGACTCTCTCCCCCTCTCTTCTGGTGGCGCCTGAACGCCGTCGGGGCCATCATCATCACCGCAATCTACACCAACAACTTCACCGCCATCATCACCAACTCTCCCGCCTCTATGCAGCGGTGTAACCCTTCTTTTACCCGTTGTAATCTCTACTTAAACATGGTGCTCAACGCTATATATTATTTCCCAATGATGTATGGCTATCCTATGATGTTTGAGTAGATCCGTTTTGTCCTATGGGTTAATTGATGATCGTGATTGGTTTGAGTTGCATGTTTTATTATTGGTGATGTCATATGGTGTTCTCCGTGTCGCGCAAGCATGAGGGATCCCCGCTGTAGGGTTTGCAATATGTTCATGATTTGCTTATGGTGGGTGGCGTGAGTGATAGAAACACAAACTTGAGTAACTAGATTGTTTGCGTATGGGAATAAACAGGGCTTGATGCCTTATAATGCTATGGTTGGGTTTTACCTTAATGATCTTTTGTAGTTGCGTATGCTTGCTAGAGTTCCAATCATAAGTGCATATGATCCAAGAAGAGAAAGTATGTTAGCTTACGCCTCTCCCTCAAATAAAATTGCAATAATGATTACCGGTCTAGTTATCGATTGCCTAGGGACAAATAAATTTCTTGTGTGACAACAAGCTCTCTACTAAACTTAACTTAGTTGTGTCTTTATCTAAACAGCCTCTAATTTTTATTTACGTGCTCTTTATTATCTTGCAATCCTATCCAACAACACCTACTAAGTACTTCTAGTTTCATGCTTGTTCTAGGTAAAGCGAACGTTAAGCGTGCGTAGAGTTGTATCGGTGGTCGATAGAACTTGAGGGAATATTTGTTCTACCTTTAGCTCCTCGTTGGGCTCGACACTGTTACTTATCGAAAGAGGCTACAATTGGTCCCCTATAATTGTGGGTTATCACCCACCATCCCAATTTCTCTCATGCGTGCCCCAATCCTGATCTTCGGTGCATGGGATGACCCTCCGGCGCAAGGGTGCAAAGGAGATTGCGCCAGATCTCTAACGGTTCCCTCCGACCGGTCCCAGGATGACTACGATCTCCGGGGAAGTTGCTGCATTTACCAAACTGTATGAACTCTGAACGAGTAGGGAACCCAATTCTTTTCATTACCCTTGTTGTTCCTGTAAAACTTGCGACTCTCTCCTCCTTCCTTTTCCCGTTACCTTGTTTTTTGAGAAATTTATCGATTGTTTCTCGGGCAAGAGAATGTGTTAGACTTACAAATTTCTCTTTATTGATGATATTACTTTGGATATTTTTTCCATTTAGTAGATTCCATTGATATGGTTTAATCATTTGGAGAATCCTGGTGGTTTGGCTTCATTAATAATCTTAATATAAACTAAAGTCTCCTGCAGGTAAGGCTTGCCATGCTATTTTTATTATCAACACTTCAGTAGAACCATCAGTGAAAACTGGAAAGATATTTGAGCACTTACCGCTCCCTCTAATTGATGATAATATAAGTTCTTGATGACACTGACATGGTCTTTCGAGTGACGTTTTTTAGTAGTTTTCTTCTAAATTTTCTATCAAACAAAATAGATAGATTGTGTATTATGTATGTATATGCTCTTTATCTCAAGGGACCGACTGCTTGTGATTTCAGGGATAGATTTATTGCGTGCCCAAGCCTGCCGCCTGCACTTATTTGTTCCTTGGTTCTGGAGCTTTTTTTTCAGTGTTGTCGTAACTTGTACATGTTGTTTTCTTCTTGCCGATGTCTCTCTCCTCCTTCCTTTTCTTGTTGCCTTGTTTTTTGAGAAATTTATCGATTGTTTCTCAGGCAAGAGAATGTGTTAGACTTACAAATTTCTCTTTATTGATGATATTAATTTGGCTATTTTTTCCATTTAGTAGATTCCATTGATATGGTTTAATCATTTGGATAATCCTGGTGCTTTGGCTTAATTAATAATCTTAATATAAACTAAAGTCTCCTGCAGGTAAGGCTTGACATGCCATTTTTCTTATCAACACTTCAGTAGAACCATCAGTGAAAACTGGAAAGATATTTGAGCACTTACCGCTCCCTCTAATTGATGATAATATATGTTGTTGATGACACTGACATGGTCTTTTGGAGTGATGTTTTTTAGTAGTTTTCTTCTAAATTTTCTGTCAAACAAAATAGATAGATTGTGTATTATGTATGTATATGCTCTTTATCTCAAGGGACCGACTGCTTGTGATTTCAGGAATAGATTTATTGCGTGCCCAAGCCTGCCGCCTGCACTTATTTGTTCCTCGGTTCTGGAGCTTTTTTTCAGTGTTGTCGTAACCTGCACATGTTGTTTTCTTCTTGCTGATGTCTCTGTTTATCCTATTTTTTTAACTTGTTTGATGATAATTAGTTTCCGCGGATACATGGGCCAAGGAGTGCTCATGAAGATCCGGTAGATGTCGTGTCCTGTTATATCTGACACAACACATCGGCACATACCAATCTATCTCTATCTCTCTATATATAATACTATACTATCTAAAATGGCATAAGGTTCCATCTAACATCAATTTTTCTTCCGCCTATCCTACCTACGTACGTTACTCCATCCTTGCACCGGTTTTCCATCCCCAAATTTTTTGGCAACAATTTTCATCTACCGGTCAAATCATATGAATATCTAGTTACACAAAAAATTCACAGTCGGTTATCAATCTCTTTCATGACAATAAATATTTGGTAACACCATGTCAGAATAAATAAATATTTGGCAACAAAATAAATTCATCAAAAAACGTGGAAAATCATGGGTGAGATTTGATAAACATTTATTTACATAATTGCATTAATACGGGCAGGTAATCACAAGCTAACATACCACTAGACTATTTAATATTTTATGATGATTGCACTTGGACCTATAGCTATTTTGATTATCTTAGGAACAATACCAATCTTAGAAAGTGACAATTACAAGGTGTTTCTGGCCATTCCTACGCCACTCCTTAATTTTACTATGATATATGAGAGAACACATGAAATAGTTTGCAGAAAGTAAGAAAACTAGGAGGAGACAAGCCCTTGTCACCTGATGGGGTGATGATGGGGGAGACACAATGAGGTGAAAAAGGTGTGATGAAATACAAGAGTAGAGCCACGAGGATACAATGATCAACATTTATGAAGACGTGGATAAGAACAAAAAGACTATCACACTTGACACGTCGACCAACAAATGGCATGTTACTATTGTACATCAACTCCTAAAAGGAAAAATTGTTAAAAAAACATTGATGTCTAAAAAAATAAACGGAATTTTTTTCAAAAAATCAAAAAATAATGAATCCATAATTCTTCATGAATTTTCGAAAAAATTGGCAAATTTGAAAAACAACACTCAAATTTGAAGAAACGTTCATCGAATTTCTAAAAAGTTAATCGAATTTGCAAAAAGCTCATCGAATTTGAAAGAAAATGTTCATCGGTTTTGAAAAAGTTCATCCAATTTGAAAAAAGTTCATTGAATTTGAAAAAAAAATCATCAATTTTGAAAAAAAATTCATTGAAATAGAAAAAAAGTTCATCGGACTTGTAAAAAAGTTTGTTGACTCAAAAAAGTTCATCAAATTTGAACGAAAATGTTCATCAGTTTTGAAAAAAGTTCATCCAGTTTGAAAAAAGTTCATCAATTTTGAAAAAAAATCCTTGAATTTGAAAAAGTTCATCAAATTTGAAAATAAGTTCGTTGAATTAAAAAAATCATCAAATTTGAAAAAACTTCACGAAATTGAAACGAAAATTGTTGTATTATAAAAATAGTCTATCAAAATAGTAAGATGGAAATTAATAAAAATAGAATAAAAACTATCATAACCGTTCCAGCAAAAAATCAAAAAAGAAAGTAGAAAGAAGAAAAGAAGGAAAAAGCTAGGCCTATTGGTTAATGTAGCGAGTGTTGAACTATGCGATTGCCCGTTCGAATCACGTGTACTTACACGCGCTTTTGTTGGCGCCTTTAAAACAAAAAAAAGGGAATGTGGGCCGGGCCATCGGTGACAAGGCGGTGTGTGCCCTGTAGCGTTAACAATATCGGGCGCCTATGTGATGCACGTTGCGTCAAGATGTCGAGGGTTCGCACAAGAGGGAGCGACGCGATCTGGGCCAGCTCATTAGCGGTTAGCATAGCAACAGTTTTTCTCCGGTTTTGGGAACCTTCTAGAAGGTTCCCTGAATCGGTTTTTCTTTTTTCCTGTTGTTTTTTGTGGCTGGTTTTCATTTAGGTTTATTTCTCTTTTTTTATTTCTTTTATTTTATTTTTGTTTTGATCTTTTCTGTTTCTTTCTTATTTTTTCTTTTCTTTCCTTTTTCTGTTTCTTTTTCCAAAATATGCATACTTTAACATGTTTAGAATTCAAAATTGTTCCAAAATTTGAAAATACGTTCTGGGTTCTAAAAAACTTGTGTTTTCAAAAAACATGTTCACAAATTGGTAAAAATGTTTGTGTTTTTAAAAAATGTTCTCACATTTCAAAAAAATTGTTTGTCTTTTCAAAATGTTCCTAAAGTTCAATTCAGATTTTCAAAACATGTTCTCATTTCAAAAATGTTCGTAAATTTAAAAAATGTTCACATTTTCAAGTTAATTTTCGCAAATTTCGAAAAATGTTCCTGGTTCAAAATTTTGTTCAGAATATTTTTCTTTGAAATGCTAAAATAATTCAAAATAGTTTCACAAAATTTTAAAAATGTTCATATTTCCATCTTTCAAGAGTATGAAATATTGTTCATGTTTAACAAATTGTTCCTAAATTTCAAAAAATGTTCATGTTTTCCAATTTTGTTTGTGTTACTTCAAAAAAAATCATAAGTTTATTAAAATTTATTCAAAACTTTAGACAAGGTTCCCATTTTCCATAATTTTTAAGAATGTTCATGTTCCAATTTTTTAGGAGTTTCATAAATTGTTCACAGTTTTCAAAAAATGTTCATGTTTCATATTATTTTGGGGAGCTTGAAAAAATGTCCGCGTTTCCAAATTTTGTTGTTGAATTGCAAAAAATGTTCCCGTTTCAAAATAATTGTTCACAGTTTTGAAAAAATGTTCATGTTTCATATTTTGCTTAGGAGCTTAAAAAAATGTTCGCTTTCCAAATTTTGTTGTTGAATGACAAAAAATGTTCCCGTTTCAAAATAATTGTTCATGATTTCAGAAAATGTTACACTTTTTAATGATTTGCGTTGCCTAAGAAAAAAATAGGTCGGAATTGCGGAAATATTTCAAATATGCGCTCGGATTTTGCTCTTAAGGGTTTGTGTTGTCTTACAATCAGCAAAGCTTGCGGGCTCGGCTGGTTGTATCGGCAAATCCTAAACGGCGCCTGTTGCGCCCGTTTTAGTTGTTTTCCCTAACAGGCGCATACCCCCTCAGCGACTTGGGCTCGGCCCATCATGTTTTTTTTTTTGCTCTTATCCCGCAAAAATGGGTCGCGCTAACTGCCACAGGCGTGGCAAGAAGAAAGACGCACCACACGTCTCTAATGTAAACAGATTGCCACGTCATCGCATGCATGCATGTAGGAATCTTTTTGGATTTTCAGTTTTTAAAATGTTTTATTTCTTAAACGAAAAATCCGATTGAAAATTCGTTTTCACCATTAAATTCCTCGTTGATATGATTTGATGAAAAACAAATTGGATTAAAAGTTGCCATGTCTATTGCATATGAATTGCCATGATGTTTACACTGAAGTTGCCATGATATGTTTCAGCTATTTTCTTCTACATTTAAATGTAAATTTTGACATTTATGAAACGGGGAATTAAGAAACTAGACTTGCCATGAACCATAAACTAAAATTGCCATGATACATGCACGTAAAATTGCCATGGTTCATACAAAAAATAATTTTCATGGTCAAAGTACTGGAGTTGCCATCATCAAAATACTAAAATTGCCATGATCTACAAACTAAAATTGCCACATGGCAACTTTAGTTTTAGCCCTATGGCAACTGCAGTGTAAACATCGTGGCAACTTCTGGCAAAAAAAATCGTCAAAACATATCAACATGGGGTCTAGTTTTGAAGATCTCGTCGAGACGGATTTAATGGTGAAAACGGATTTTTAGTTTGCTTTTTTATTTAGGAGATACAACATTTTTAATCCGAAAACCAAAAAAAATTATGCTGATGTCATCTATTCATACGTGGCAAAATGAGTGGTGATGGAGGCGTGTGTGCGATGTGCAAACACCCATACGTGTGGGCGTTAACATTTCCGCAAAAAAATGGACGGGAAAGGCGCAGGCAAGACTCGAACCAACATCTTTAGCCTTTTCTTATTTCTATTTCTTTTTTTCTTTTTCCCCTTTTCTGTTCCTTTTCCTCCTTTGTTGGAACAGTTTTGTTTATTTTTTTCTTTTTCTTTTTCTTTGTTAAATATGTGAACTCTTTCAATTTGCTGAACTTTTTTTAATCAAAATCCAATGAACCTTTTCAAATTCGTGAATTATTTTTTAAAATTGATGAACTCTTTTACAAAAGAAATATTTTTTTTCTCCAAATCGAGGGAACTTTTTTTTCAAAATCGATGAATTTTTTTCAAAATCAATGAACTCTTTTTCAATATCGATGAACTCTTTTTCAAAATCGATGAACTTTTTTCAAAATCAATGAACTCTTTTTCAAAATCAATGAACTTTGTTTTTCAAAATCAATGAACTCTTTTTGAAATCGATGAAATCTTTTCAAAATCGATGAACTCTTTTTCAAAACCGGTGAACTCTTTGTCAAAATAAATGAACTCTTTTTCAAAATCGATGAACACTTTTCAAAACCGATGAACTTTTTTTGAAATTGATGAACTCTTTTCGAAATCGATGAACTCTTTTCAAAATCGATGAATTCTTTTTCAAAATTGATGGTTTTTTTCCATTTGATGAACTCTTTTTATTTATTTTTCAAATTTGATGAACTAATTCCAAAATCGATTTTTTTCAAATGAATGAACCTTTTAGGAAATAAAGATGAACTTTTCTAAAATTCCATGATGTTGTTTTCGAATTTAGCTTTTCTTTTTTAAAAATAATTTATATTGGTTTTACTAAAGAACACGTTAACTAGGGTGGTTATTCTTGGGGTGTGCGAAAGAGCTAGCTTGGTCTAGCGGTTAATTCATCAAGCCACGATTAGTGAGGTGCTCGGTTTGAATCGCAGTCAATGTCATTTTTTTCAATTAGAAATTGTTTGTTTTCTTTGTCGCGTTTGCATCTCGATTAGTGGGCCGGCCCGCTGCGCGTCGCTAGCGGGCGCCGGTAGAGCCAGCCGGCGCCTGAAGCGCTGGTTAGGAGCACCAGGTTGTATCACCTTGGCTCTTACTCTCGTGGGAAGATATCCTGGGTTTGATACCCTGTGATGCCACATTTTTTTGGAGCTACAAATCGTAGCCTGTCGCTATCTTCGTGGGCTGGCCCAGTCGTAGACTGCCCTGTGCGTGCGGGCGACAACCTGCCGCACAGAGCGGCAGCTAGGAACTCCCGCTGTATAGGATTTGCCCTCGGTTCCGCTTAGCTCGCGTGCGCGGCCCAATTGACTCTCGTGGCGCGATGTCGCCATTCGCGCTTTTGCAGATCCATAGGTCACAGATTCGGACTCTTGGATAGTTGGATGAGATCCATCCGCACAATGATCTTCCCGTTCAAATCTCAAAAAAGAAAAAGATCTTCCCGTTCTGAAGCTATACCGACAGACCCATAAATCATAGGCGAGGAGGAAGTATGATAGTTCCATTAATGCCGAGTTACTAGTAGTACTGAATTTTGGCTCAAATGTACAACCTGCATGAATGCGCACATGAACCACCACTACAACCTCCTACTCCTTGGTCTTTCACTAGCAGCACTACATAGCTTGCCTGCAGAGGGAAAGTTACTACCACCCGGTCTTGGCTTGGCTTATAGGCAGGATCGCTACCCACTGGGAGCTGGAGCTGGATCGTTCAAGATCGCCATAGGCATATCCTATCCTGTCGATCCCACACACATGCATGATGCATGAGCCGGTGCACATCTAGCTGCAAGGCACTTGCACGTCGTCTCGGTCAAGTCGATCGCCGGCATCCTAGCTAGCTTCCACGTTCGCAGCTGCTGGCTACCCTACTCGATCGATCGGTCCCTGCCCTGCGTGACTCCCCGATGTGATTTTACCTACTCCTTCCTTAGGAAAAGGGACGAACAGACCATTATATTCTGACGAAACCATTGCTCCTGCAACTGGTGCTACCACTACTGCAAGTGCATGCAGCTCATCTCATGCTAAAGAAGTAGAGATTGTTGAGTATATATGTGTTGCATGTATTATGTATATTGTGGCCTACCTTCTAGTTATGTATAGTTGAGGTTAATGCCTACATGTACTTATATATATGCGTATCGGCATTCAATCAATACAACGAATATTGCATTGCCAAACTATCTCTCTACAGTGATGCATGATGGATTAATGGCGCGGAAGCTTTCAGTCGTTTTACTACTACCAAGGACTACGATACGTAGGCTGTCGTGTACCAGGACTAGTCCAAAATCAAACAGAACGGCCAGCCCAAATCTAGATGCGGCATTAGGGCATCTCCAACGCTGTTACCCAACACAGAAACAGTATTTGTCTGTGGACTGATCTGGACCAGTTCGCGGATACTGACGCGAAAGTCTGTCATCCAACCATACCGGCATACATTTCAAATCAAATTTGAACAAACCAAATAAATTCGATGCAAACTGGATGATATTCATCTAAACCGGACCAAATTCTTTATATATTTGATAAATTTCAACTAAACAAAAGTGTTCGTAAGTTAATCTAGTCTAAGTCTTCGTCGGCGGCCATGAGCCACAGAAAGTGTAGGGCCTCGAAGTCCTTGTTGTTCCCCTCCGTATCCATGCCTGGCGGCAGTGATCCCCAGAAAGTGAAGGTGTGGCCACCAGCAAGGAAGAGTAGAATATGAGGCACTGACTGGTTCACATGGGACACGAGGTACCGCCATCTCACATGCCCTACTCCTCCTTGTCAAAGTTCACGCCCTGGCCATCGTCGGTGTAGGTGAGGTTTACGAGGGACATGGACGTACGGGCCGACCTCGTGGTCGAAGCGGTGCCAATAGGGACCAGTAGCCAACGCAGGATCAGTGGCGGAGCCAGGGATTAAGGATCAGGAAGGCCACATGACTCAAACTTCTGATAACAGGGGCCAAACAATACTAATACATGTATTTTTGTATAAACTACATACTGTTCATCTACTAATTAGTAGCAAATCAATGATCTTAGGGGGGGGGGGGGCTCCACCACTACGCGGGATATGTTTTTGGGTGAGCCCGGGGTGTCTCACACGTGGGTGCCAACGATCCGGACACTCGTAAAGCCTCCTGATTTGACTTTGGTTTATGAGAAAACGGAGCGTCCGCACCAGTCAACAACGGATCGATATGACACCACATTGAATGGCAAAATGAGTCTAGAGGGTTCTTTTTATTGCGAATCAAATCAGGCATATAGGATGGGGGAGAAACTAGGGATCACTTGACTGAATTTAAAATTTGACTTTTTTTACTACTGGCTAGCCATGGGTGGAGTTAGAGCATCTCCAGCAGGCGCACAAAAGTTCCGCATGCTAAAATAGTTTTAGCGCGTCACCGCAGCATTTTTAGCGCGCCGGACCAACATTGGTTCATCATATGCCCAAAAAAGCGCGTCCAAAAAACATGCAGTGCAAATTGGGAAGCGCGCGCAATCCGGCGCCCTAAATTTGCAGCTTCTGCTAGCGCTTTTTAGTGCGGGCCCAAATCTTTTTTGCGCGTACACTATTTTACAGCTTTTATTGAACCTGTCCGGCTCCCAAAAAACCCGAATTTTAGAGCGCGAAGCAGTTTTTGTGTGCCTGTTGGAGATGCTCTTACGCGGGGAAAAAAGCAGCCCACCTAGTCTATGCGGAAAAGTTTATACAAGCAGTCCGACACTACATATATACTGAAATTCATACAAACACATTGCAACGATCGATGCACAACAAATTGTCTGGCTACTACATAGGACAATGCCATCGGACTACCAAAAAATGACATATTTGACCTACATACTAGATATGTAAAAAGATCACCCATGGCGGGCCTTGTTCTTGCCCTTCTCGGTGCCCTTGCCATCTTTCTGCGAATGTAACACTCAAAAACGCAAAATGGATCAAGCCGGATCTGCTCTTCACCGAAGCTGTCCAATCCGTCGTTGTTCTCCTACTGTGTCACGGGGATGATTCCGATAGTAGAAGAGGGGTAGGAAGATGATCTATCGAGGTGCAAATAGGTGACACAGGGATTTTTACGAGTCCCCCCCCCCCCCCCCCCCCCCTCACGATGGAGGTAAGGAGCCTACGTCTTGTGCTCCGAAGAGGATTTCTATGTTCTGCATAAGAAATTACAATGCGTATGCGAGCGAGAGAGAGATGAGATGAATGGGAGGAAAAAGAAGACCCCCAGTCTAAATGTGGGGGTGGTTTATATAGAGTGTGTCAGTCCCTCATCTCTTATGTTACAAAATGAACTATCATGCCCATTATTTTAGCCAACTACAAAGGTAACTTCCGTGTTGATATTAGTACAGCGCTGGCTCGCTCTGTCGCTCGTGTCATCACATGCAATATCCTTCGCTTCTCAGTCTTTTTTTGCGACCAAACATACGTTCTTTATTACTCAGCAATGTTCATAGGCATACATAATAAATTTGGTGGGTTCAGTGACCACACATGATGACCGAGACCTAACCCAAAAATATGTTTGGCAAGGCTATGTGCCTCTAAATTTGTCCCTCTACCATCAAAGATGAAGGTACACTGGTGGAACTGATCCGAGGTGGTGTTTATCTCCTTAACCACCGCAGAATAAGAGCCTCCTATTCCTTGATTAATGTCTCTTACCACACCCTGGTTATCACATGCTATTATCACTTGTGTGAGCGCAAGATCCACGGCCAAAGCCATCGCCTCCCGACATGCCAAAGCTTCAAGTGTCGCTGGGTCGTACACCCCCGGAATCCTCATAGCCGAGGAGCCTAAATAGTGTCCTTGCGAATCCCTACAGACTGCACTGACGGAGCCTTTGCAGCCCTTGAGACAACGCTGTCTACTCTGGTCTTGGCCACTCCCTGGGGAGAAGGAATCCATGCTGATCGGGATCTGTTTGGACAAACATGTATCAGAGTAGCAGTTGGTTTTGGCTTGCACGCCTCTAACTTGTGCAGATATTTCATGACAAAGGCATGTGTGGCTTGGGGACTCTGAAAAATGTTTTCGTGCAATGCTTGCCTTCTCGCGAACCAGATGGCCCGTAGGGTGACGAGGACTTGAGTAAATTCGCTAGTTGGGATGGTATCCATGACCACAAAGACCCAACGTTTAGCATCAGGCTCAGTAATACTGTTTATAGCCTCGACCAGGTCATGATTCTGTAATGCCCACACACAACGTGCAGCATGACAGTGTAGAAGAGAATGTTCAGGAGTCCTCACTACCACACACTTCGCATGTCGTCACCGTGGACATGTTACGGTGATGGAGAATGTCCAAAGTTGGAATAGATTGCTGGGCCAGTCTCCATAGGAAGATTTTAATCTTAGAAGGAACGTCTATCGCTAGTAGAAAACAGGGCTTTGCTTCGGGCAGGGCAAGCCCATTAGTCCCGGTTCATTCATCCCGGTTCTTTAGCCCAGGGGGCCGGCCGTGGCCTCGTGGGCATTGGTTCCGGTTCATATGGACCCATTTGTCCTGGTTCTAGACAAGAACCGGGACCAATGGGCCTCACTCTTGACCCACATACATTGGTCCCGGTTCGTGGCAAGAACCGGGACAAAAGGGGGAGCTTTAGTCCCGGTTATAGCCACGAACCGGGACAAATGAGTTGCCTATATATACCCCGTCACCGCAGCAGAGCACACCACAGTGCTCTGTTTTTCTGGCCGGCGAGGAGAGGGCATTTGGGTGCCCTAGCTCACCTCCTATGCACATTAGGTGTTTGATGAAATGCCCGAGCCACGCTAGTTAAGCTTTCTCCTCTCGAAGCTCGACCTCCAAGCTCCAGTTTCCCCGAGATTTTCATAGGTTTAGCGGTCCGTCACATCCCGTCCCCGTCTTCAGCGTCGTCGATCGCCCGCGCCGATCTCGTCGCCGGTACCACCGTGGTGAGCCTCTTGTTCTTATCTTCTTTCTGAAAGAAAATAATTCATAGTTTAGATAGATACTTGTCTAATTTTCTAACTTTTATTATTGCTTGTTATTATATAGTGCGATGGTTTTGGTATCCGCCCTCGTCGGCCCTCGTCCTGGCTATGATTCGGATGTGGTATATAATATCTTTTTATAACTATTTGCTTCATTTATTGTTTTTGACAATTATGCCAACCAATGTGACATAGATTTTATTTATGTAGGAGGTAGTTGAACCGGAAATCCAACCGACCCTATTGTAGAGAGGTTAAATTTAGTTGAAGAAGAAAACAATTACTTGAAGGAAAAAATAAAAAAAATTGAGGAGGAGAAGATGATATTGGAGTTGTATGTTGCGGATGTCGTCGATGATCACAAGATCAAGATGGATGCAATGCGGTTGAAGATGAGAAAGATTAGAAAATATGCCATTCATACCGAGGCTTGGTATCATTATGCCGTTGGATCAATTTTTACCTTGGTTGTGATTATGATCGCATTTGTTGTTGCATTGAAAGGTTTCACATAGTTTCAATGTATGGTTTAACTAGATGCTCTGGAGAGCTATATTTTGTTCAATGAGAACTATGTATGCACTTTGTTTTTAATGTGATGATGAACTTCTATTAATTTGGTCACTTATCTATTCATGAGAGCTATATGTACTAAATTGATGATGTGGCTTTGAATGGTGCATTTTGAACACAGAAAAACTCTGGAGTTCAAATAAGTTCAAAAAATGAAATCCCGTTGTAACAGACGAGTTTTTGTATGAAACCCTCATACTTCGAAAGAGATTGTCCGTTTTATACACGAAGTGCATCCAGTTTTTGCCGTAAGCCTCTCTACTTTCTTGCACATGCTATGTGGATGAAATGATGATACCATGCCAGCTTTCAACCTTTTCAGAGTTCATTTGAAATCCTTTTCAATTTCAGGGTCTTATAGCTCAAAATAATCAGTAAATGCATGAAAAATAACAAATGAAGTCAGAAAGGGTTGAAAATTGATGATGTGGATTTGAATGGTGTATTTTGAACACAGAAAAACTCTGGAGTTCAAATATGTTCAAAAAAATGAAATCTCTTTGTAATACACGAGTTTTCGTATGAAACCCTCATACTTCGAAAGAGATTGTCCATTTTGTACACGAAGTGCATCCAGTTTTTGTCGTAACCCTCAATACTTTCTTGCACATGCTATGTGGATGAAATGATGATACTATGCCAACATCCAACCTTTTCAGAGTTCATTTGAAATGCTTTTCAATTTCAGAGTCTTATAGCTCAAAATAATCAATAAATGCATGAAAAATAACAAATAAAGTCAGAAAGGGTTGAAAATTGATGATGTGGCTTTGAATGGTGCATTTTGAACACAGAAAAACTCCAGAGTTCAAATAAGTTCAAAAAAATGAATTCCCTTTGTAATAGACGGGTTTCCGTATGAAACCCTCATACTTAGAAAGAGATTGTCTGTTTTGTACACGAAGTGTATCCAGTTTTTGCCATAACCCTCTCTAATTTCTTGCACATGCTATGTGGATGAAATGATGATACCATGCCAACTTTCAACCTTTTCAGAGTTCATTTGAAATGCTTTTCAATTTCAGGGTCTTATAGCTCAAAATAATCAGTAAATGCATGAAAAATAACAAATGAAGTCAGAAAGGGTTGAAAATTGATGACGTGGCTTTGAATGGTGTATTTTGAACACAGAAAAACTCTGGAGTTCAAATAAGTTCAACAAAATGAAATCTCTTTGTAACAGACGAGTTTTCATATGAAACTCTCATACTTCGAAAGAGATTGTCTGTTTTATACACGAAGTGCATCCAGTTTTTGTCGTAACCCTCTCTAATATCTTGCACATGCTATGTGGATGAAATGATGATACCATGCCAACTTTCAACCTTTTCAGAGTTCATTTGAAAATGATGTTCAATTTCAGGGTCTTATAGCTCAAAATAATCAGTAAATGCATGCAAAATAACAAATAAAGTCGGAAAGGGCTGAAAATTTATGACGTGGCTTTGAATGGTGCATTTTGACCACAGAAAAACTCTGAAGTTCAAATAAGTTCAAAAAATGAAATCTCTTTGTAACAGACGAGTTTCCGTATGAAATCCTCTTCGAAAGAGATTGCCCGTTTTGTACACGAAGTGCATCCAGTTTTTGCCGTAACCCTCTCTACTTTCTTGCACATGCTATGTGGATGAAATGATGATACCATGCCAACTTTTAACCTTTTCAGAGTTCATTTGAAATGCTTTTCAATTTCAGGGTCTTATAGCTCAAAATAATCAGTAAATGCATGGAAAATAACAAATGAAGTCAGAAAGGGTTGAAAATTGATGATGTGGCTTTGAATGGTGCATTCTGAACACAGAAAAACTCTGGAGTTCAAATAAGTTCAAAAAAATTGTAACCTCTTTGTAACAGATGAGTTTTCGTATGAAACTCTCATACTTCAAAAGAGATTGTCTGTTTTGTACACGAAGTGCATTTAGTTTTTGCGGTAACTCTCTCTAATTGTTGCACATGCTATGTGGATGAAATGTTGATACCATGCAAAAGGAAAATTAACTAAAAAACTTTTATAAAACTCTAATAGCAAAAGGAATGAACTAAAAAGCTTTTATAAACCTCTAGTATTTTTTAAACTAAAATTATATATAATTCATGCCACTGAAATTATCAAAGTATTTTCTGTTCAAAACATGAAAAGCAGAAAGAAACAAAAATAAATTTTAATAAAAAGTAGAGAAAAAATTAAATAAATTAAAATTTAATAAAATAAATAAGTAGAAAAAAAATAAAATACAATAAACTTTAATAAAATAAATAAGTAAAAACAAAATAAAACAAATTAAAATTTAATACAATAAATAAGTAGAAACAAAATAAAATAATATAAAATAAACTTTTATGAAATAAAGAAGTAGAAACAAAATAAACTTTATAAAAGTAAAATAAATAAAATTTAACAAAATGAATAAACGTTAATAAAATAAATAAAAATAGCAACGGTATGTTTTTTGTTGTAAGTAGAAATAAAATAAAATAAATAAAGCAACAAAAAATAAAAAAAAGTGCCAACTACTGGGCCACCACGGCCTGAATTAATACGACTAGAAACCCACCATGGGCCAGGATTCAGGCCCTCAGAAGGCCCAGTAGGCCCACATGCATAGCAGTGACAATTAGGCTCGTAAGCCTGCAATCGAGAGGAGCTCGAGAGGGGTGCGAAAGTGGGGCGTATAAACCACTCTGCGCCCCTCTCAACTAGCGAGGTGGGACTAAAGTTTTGGCCACGGGGAGCACGAGGCCTTTGGTACGAGTGCGCCCTTTGGTACCGGTTGGTGCCACCAACCGGGACCAAAGGCCTCCGCTTCCCGCCCTTTGGGCTGTTGAAAAGAGACCTTTGGTCCCGGTTCGTGGCACCAACGGGACTAAAGGGGGCATTGGTACCGGTTTGTGTCACGAACCGGTACCAATGCCCTGGGTATATAAGAAAACACTTAGCAGTTTTGATGAAATCCATCACTTCTTCTACCCCGACGCCCCTGCTCCTCCTCGTCGCCGTCGCCGCCTGATGCCCCTGCTCCTCCTCGTCGCCGTCGCCATTGCCGCCCGATGCCCCTGCTCCTCCTCGTCACCGTCGCTGCCCGTCGCCGCCTGACGCCCTCTGCTCCGACGCGCCATCGACCCTAGCGCCCCTGCCGGCCCCGACGCGCCGCCCCCTGTGAGCACCAGCCTGCTCCCGCGCCCCTCCCCTGTCCCGCGCCCCTGCGCCCCTACCTTGCCCCACCGGTGCCGGTGCCGGCCCCTCCACCGTCCCCCTGGATCCGCCCCTGCGCGGTGCTATTATATTTGTAGATGTTTTTAGATGCTATTCTTAGATGTTTTTACATGTTTTTTAGATTATTTTAGTTTATGTTTAGTTTAGTTTTAAGATTAGGAAAATTTCAGATGTGTAGTTATATTTATTTAGATGTCTAGTTAATTTAGATGTTGTAATTTGTTCATAGAAATTGTGCACTTTTGTATAGAAACCTTATTTTTTTCATATCACTAGTAGAAAACAGGGCTTTGGTCCAGGCCGAGCCAGCCCATTAATCCCGGTTCAATCCAGAACCGGGACCCATGGGGCCTTTGGTCCCGGTTCATGAGGCCAGGGGTGGCCGGGTCTCATGGGGCATTGGTCCCGGTTCGTCATGCCCCTTTGGTCCCGGTTGGTGAGACGAACCGGGACCAATGGGCCTCGTTCCTGGCCCACCACCATTTGTCCCGGTTGGTGACTTGAACCGAGACCACATGCTTCCCTTTAGTCCCGGTTCATGCCACGAACCGAGACCAATGAGGTGCCTATATATACCCCACGCCCGCAAGCAGAGCACCCCAATGCTCTGTTTTTCTCTGGTCGACGAGGGGAGGGCTTTGTGGTGCTCTACCTCACCTCCTATGCACATGAGGTGTTCGATGAAATGCCCGAGCCACACTAGTTAAGCTTTCTCCTCTCGAAGCTCGACCTCAAAGCTCGACCTCAAAGCTCCATTTTCCTCGAGATTTGTCTATGTTTAGCGGCCCGTCATGTCCCACTCTCGTCTTCACCGCCGTCGATCGCCCGCACCGATCTCGTCACCGGCACCACCATGGTGAGCCTCTTGTTCTTATCTTCTTTCTGAAAGAAAAAATTCTTACTTTAGCTAGATAGATACTTGTCTAATTTTCTTACTTTTATTATTGCTGGTTATTATATAGTGCGATGGTTTTGGTATCCACCCCGTCGGCCCTCGTCCTGGCTATGATTCAGATGTGGTATATATTATCTTTTTATAACTATTTGGTCCATTTATTGTTTATGACAATTATGCCGACCAACGTGACATAGATTTTATTTATCTAAGAGGTAGTTGAACCGGAAATTCCAACCGACCCTATTGTGGATGTCGTCGATGATCACAAGATCAAGATGGATGCAATGCGGTTGAAGATGAGAAAGATTAGAAAATATGCCATTCATACCGAGGCTTGGTATCATTATGTCGTTGGATCAATTGTTACCTTGGTTGCGATTATGATCGCATTTGTTTTCGCATTGAAATGTTTTACATAGTTTCAATGTATGGTTTAATTAATTAGATGCTCTGGAGAGCTATATGTTGTTAGATGAGAACTATGTATGTACTTTGGTTTTAATGTGATGATGAACTTCTATTAATTTGGTCACTTAATTATCTATTTATAATGTTCTGTAATGGTTTTTGACACACTTAATTTATATATAATGCACGTAGATGAATCGGCAATAGATGTACGGTGAAAGACACACCTCCGAGTACATTAAGGGCATGCATGATTTTCTCAAAGTGGCTGAGGCAAACAAGCAGAATGCTTTTATGTGTTGTCCATGCCCTAAATGTGGGAATACGAAGTCTTACTCTGACCGGAAAATCCTTCACACCCACCTGCTTTATAATGGTTTCATGCCACACTATAATGTTTGGACGAGGCACGGAGAAATAGGGGTTATGATGGAAGACGATAAAGAAGAAGAGGACGATGACAACTATGTGCCCCTGAATACGGTGATGCTGTAACGGGGGAAGCTGCTGAAGAATCAAAAATAATAAAAAATAAAGCAAGAATCAAAAGAAAATAAATAATTCAAAAACCAAAACAAATACTAGAAAAAATAAAAATGCCACCTATTGGGCCACACGGCCTGCATATGACTAGAAACCCATCTGTACATGGGCCAGGATGCAGGCCTGCAGGCCCAATAGGCCCAACAAGGCAGTGACAAGGGTAGGCAAGTACTGCCTGCATATTAGAGAGGAGCTCAGCACCTGAGCCGCAACGCAGCTTATAAACAGGTGTTGAGCTCTCTCAGCTAGCGAGGTGGGACTAAACTTCCCACCGCACCGCGCTAGCGCAAGGCCTTTGGTCCCGGTTGTGGCACCAACCGGGACTAAAGGGGGGCATTGGTCCCGGTTCCACCAACCGGGACCAAAGGCCGCCGCTTTCCGCCCTTTGGGCTGCTGAAAAAAGGCCTTTGGTCGCGGTTGGTGGCACCAATCGGGACTAATACCCACCTTTAGTCCCGGTTGGTGCCACGAACCAGGACTAAAGGCTTTGCTATATAAATTCACACTTAGGAAATTTTCACTCTCATCTCGCAGTTGCCGCCCCGGCGACGCCGACGCCGCCCGCTGCCCCCGCCATCGCCTTTGTCGTCGCCCGCGCCCTCGTCATCGTCCGCCGTTGCCCACGCCCTCGCTGTCGCCTGT
This sequence comes from Triticum aestivum, assembly GCF_018294505.1. Lineage (NCBI taxonomy): Eukaryota > Viridiplantae > Streptophyta > Magnoliopsida > Poales > Poaceae > Triticum > Triticum aestivum. Next base: position 550,589,144 of record NC_057806.1, read on the forward strand.
GCCCCTGCCCCGACGCGCGTCGCCCCGGCCCACCCCCGTCGTCGCCGTCGCCCTGCCTCGCCCTTCGTCGTCGTCGCCCCCTACCCCGAGCGCGCGCCCACTGCCCCGTCGCCATCCTCGCCGCCGACCCCGCGGTCCTCCTCACCTTGGTCCGGCCGGCACCCTCCCTAGCATTTTTTTTCATATATATGCTTGTTTTTTTCATATATATGCTTGTTTTTCTATATATATGATGATATCTATGCTTGTTATCATAATTGTTTTTGTTCATATATATATATATATATATATATATATATGTAATGATTCTTTATAGAATATGATGTTTTTTTCATAGATGATCACATATATGATGTATATGCACGGATGTGGATGAAATATGATGTTTTTTGTTCATAGAACATGATGTTTTTTTATTCACAGACTTTTTTGTTCATGAGAGAGGCGGGGACGTCGAGGGATCATAAATGTATTTTTCAGAATTTTCTATCGTGCATAGACGGATTTTAGACCACGGGAGCACTCCCTCCCTATCGTTGCAAAAGTTGCTAAGTGATATTAAGAAGGAATAAGAAGAAAAAGAAGGATAGGAAAAAAGAAAATAAGAAGAGGAAGAAAGAATAAGAGGAGAGGAAGAAGAGGAGAAATAAATAAGAAGAGGAAAAAAGAAGAAAAAATAGAGGAGAAGAAGAAAAAATAGAAATTATATTTTTTCTTCTTCTCCTCTATTCCTTTCTTCTTCTCCTCTATTCCTTTCTTCTTCTCCTCTATTCCTTTCTTCTTCTCCTCCTCTTTTTTCTTCTTTTTTTTCTTCGATCTTCTCCTCTATTCCTTTCTTCTTCTCCTCTTTTTATTTATTCTTCGTTTTCTTATGTTTTATCGGGTCGTCGTTGTCGATATAAACCCCTCCCGATAACTTCAACACGTGGGGGGGGGGTCGATATACCCCCTCCTAATAACTTCAACACGCGGGGGGGGGGGATATACCCCTCCCCGATAATATTATTTTCCCATGTACGTATGTAGTCGTTGTCGATATAAACCCCTACCGGTGAGGACCTCTAGCTTGACCACCCTACCGGTGAAGGGGAGACTCGGTTGGGTTCTGCTCTGAAGACTTCATGCCTACGGCGGAAGGAGCTCATCAACCTTCCGAACTGGACGCCTCTGCCTCCTCCTCCTCCTCCTCTGGCGAGTCAGGGCACTCCGCCTCCTCCACCGCCTCCTCCTCCGGCGAGTGACGATTAGGGCACTCGGCATCCTTCTCCGGCGCGTGGCGGCACTCCGCCTCCTTCTCCGCCTGCGCCGACGCGCCCGAGCAACCAGCCTCCTCCTTCTCCGCCTCGTCAGCAAGCGCAGAAGAGACCCGCCGCCTCTCCGGCTGCTCTGGCACGTCGTAGTCCTTCTCCTCCGCCTCGTAAGCAAGAAAAGAAGACAGCCGCAGCCACTCCGTCTGCTCTGCCGGTGTCTAGCAGTACAGTCAGAGGCGGGAGGAAATATAGATTCGGTGCTTCTCTAAAGACTCCAGAGAAGTTACCATACGAGAGGACCCCGAAGGAGAACGTCGAGATCGCGCGAGCCGAAGTGAGGAACTTCTTTGAAGGGGTGAAAGCAAAGAAATATCGACCTCCGGAGGAGAAGGTAGATCCGGTGAAAGCGAAGTGCACTCTGGCTGCCCTGAAAAAACTAGCAAAGTCTCCGCCGAAAGGCAACTATGAGCGCATTATTGGAAAGTCATTTGTCGAAGCGGAGCGGTGGGGAAGTACTGTCAGTGATCAAAGGTTAAAAGAACGACGAGCTGGAAACAAAATTGCCCAGCTCGGCGAACAAGCGAACCAATCATGCCCCCAGCTCAAGGTGCCTACTAATGATCCAAGGATGGTGCCCGGTTATAGCAATCTTGGATATTACCTGCTCGACGATGTACATTATGAGTCTTGGAGGTGGAGGAACACAAATATGAGTATGGGAAGCCTCTCGTCAAAGATGAAAGATCTCTAACAACGATGATGCGAAGATTCCATAATTGGTACATGAAAATCTGCAAAGAGTCTGGGGGGAGGAATACTTTGATGCTAAGAGTTAGAGAGGAGCATGACCTCGTTGGAATTGAACTGTTGAATGTTCCATTTGAGGAGTTCTTCCAATTTTTCAATCAAAAGGCCCTCGATAAAGCAACGGTCACTTGCTACTGTCTGTAAGTAGTACTACTTCTGTCATTAAGTCTCTCTACATAGGTCAGCTCTTTCATTGCATGTATTTATAATTATCCTCACTATATTATGCAGATTGAAGATCGCCGAATTGAAGAAAAGACAAATCGATGATATTGGGTTCATTAACACAAATCTCATAGATGCAACTAAGGTTAAATATCGTGTCGAAGATACCGAGGCCAACTTGCTATGATCGTTGGTAATAAATGAAAAAAAAAGATACAATGCTCTTTCCTTACAACTTCAAGTGAGTGTTACTGTATTGTGCATATTCGCTTTCCCTTATTAGTCCAGGTTATAGTAATGTAATTGATGAGTTATGAATGCATGCACAGGTTCCACTATATTCTCCTAGAGATTAAGCTTGAGCACGGACTTGTAACCGCCTTAGACTCGAGACGAAAAGATCCCCAGGACTATGCGGACATGACTCAAATACTCGAGAAGTAAGTTAAATCGATCATTATCCACCATATCATCAACTTTGTTCATTTCCTGATATCAAGTAATTATTTTCTTTGTCTGGCAGGGTTTGGAGAAAAATCACCAAAAAAGCTCCGGGACTGCCAAAGAAGCTGCAATTTAGACACCCGGAAGTAAGTACTATAGTAACATGTTCCGCGCATCTCCTAATGATTCAAGCGCTAGTTTCATCAATACCATTTGGCATGCTTGCTTATCAGTTTGATTGACCTCTATTTCTTGTAAAGTGGTTGTGGCAGGAACAAGGGAATGATTTCTGTGGATACTATGTTTGCGAGTCCATCCGCCACACGACCTGTGAACGGGGGTACTCTAACGAACAATATGAAGTGCGTAAACAATAATATTCATAATTTTATTTTATTACCATCATTTGTGTTGAGTTTCATTTATTCATATATATATATATATATTGACCCCTTCTTCAAATTAGATCTTTCGGATGCGGGATGAACTCCTAGCACCAGATCGTATGCGAGCAATTCAAGAGGAATTGACGGCATTCTTCCTTGACCACGTGATCGTTGAAGACGGAGAATACTATGTGGATCCTGTGTTCATATATAATTAGGAGATTATATTGTAAGAGATAATTATTGTATATATGTAGCCGGTAGTGTCGGATAGATATACGAGAACTTGTTGTTCGACCAATCTCTCGGAGAAGGAGAGGTGGTCGATATCACTTCTCTCTGTATGCATATATGTTCATGACGATCTTATGTTTCCTTCATTTGCTTACTAGCTAGCTAGCGTGTGTAGTCCTCTCTATATGTATATAGTACGTAGCATCGACCAAGCACGGACATAAAAGAGGACACTTCTCTCTATTAATTAGCTAGCTAACACAATATATGAAACACCTAAATTAACCTCCCAAAACCACCAACCCCCCCCCCTTTCAAAAAAACAAAAACCTCAGCCCCTGAAATGCTGACGCGTGGATGCCTATTGGTCCCGGTTGGTGCCACCAACCGGGACCAAAGGCCCTCCTGCTTGGGCTCGGCGCACCGGCCACGTGGAGGCCCATCTGTCCCGGTTCCTGTTTGAACCGGGACTAAAGGGCCAGGGCATTAGTAACGACCCTTTAGTCCCGGTTCAAAAACCGGGACAAAAGGCCCTTACCAACCGGGATAGAAGACCCTTTTTCTACTAGTGTATGTACGAAAATGTAGAGTGAAAAGTTTTATATATGCAAAAGTTACATTTTTAGAAAAGTTTTATATATCTAGCTAGGAAAGGAAAGAAGAAGAAAAAGAATGAGAGGAAAAAGGAAAATAAGAAGAGTAAGAAAGGAGAAGAAGAGGAGAGGAAGAAGAGGAGAAATAAATAAGAAGAGGAAAAAAGAAAAAGAAGATTTTTTTTCTTCTTTTTTTCTTCGATCTTCTCCTCTCTTTCTTTCTTCTTCTTCTCTTTTTATTTCTTCTTCGTCTTCTTAATTTTTATCGGATATGTCGTTGTCGATATACCCCGTCCCTGATAACTTCGACATGAGGGGGAGGGGGAGGGGTCGCCGAGGGTTTGAGGGGCGAGGGTCGGGAACTAGCTAGGGTAGAGGGTCGAGGGTCACCGAGGGGTCGAGGGTCACCGAGGGGTCGAGGGTCACCGAGGGTTCAAGGGTCGAGGGGTCGTCGTATGTTGTCGTTGTCGATATACCCCCTCTCGACCGTGATAAATTATACCACGGGAGCACCCCCTGGCCCTCTCGCTTGACCAAAACTCTCGAGGACACCCAAACCATAGAAAAAAATAATGTCGGTCTCCTACCCCCTCCCGCCGCTCCCCTACCCGACAAACTCTCTCGAGGCCACCCAAATTTACCAAGTTCAAAGAGTGTTGTCGTCGAGGCCACCCCAAACCCTTGAAGCGTTGCCGAGGCCACCCCAAACCCTTGAAGTGTTGTCGATCGAGGCCATCCCAAACCCTAGAGAAGCAGCGTCGAGGCCACCAATTAATATGATTCCTTATTGTGATTAGCTAGCTAGTTCTACGTTTGCCACTAATATATCCATCTGTCATGTTTGAATAATAATTGCCATGTTGTAAAAATTTGCAGAAACTATGGAGCACCCCCGAGACGAAGCAACAGAAGCGATTTTGGGGGACATAATCGCACACGGAACTGATGTCGTCTTCTCTTTTCTCAAGGACACCGATGGTCTGGAAGGAGAGGGTGAAGAAGCAGACTACGGTGATCGAACAATGGAGGAGGAAGGACATGATCATGATGGCTCCGGTGACCCAATGCCGGTGCAAGCAGGACACCGTGATGACGGCTCCGGTGACCGAACGGAGTCCGGCCAGGTTTATATATTAATTAAGCATGTGCTGACTATAGCTAGCTAATTGATGCATTAATTTTTTTTGGTATGTACACATATGTTGGGGAACGTAGCAGAATTTTAAATTTTTCTACGCATCACCAAGATCAATCTATGGAGTCATCTAGCAACGAGGGAGAGAGGAGTGCATCTACATACCCTTGTAGATCACGAGTGGAAGCGTTCAAGAGAACGGGGTTGATGGAGTCGTACTCGACGTGATCCAAATCACCGAAGATCCTAGCGCCGAATGGACGGCACCTCCGCGTTCAACACACGTACGGAGCGAGGACGTCTCCCGCGCCTTGATCCAGCAAGGAGGAGGGAGAGGTTCAGGAAGAGGGCTCCAACAGCAGCACGACGGCGTGGTGGTGATGAAGCCGACAGGGCTTCGCCAAGCTCTTATGGAGGAGGAGAGGTGTTGGGGAGGGGAGGGGCTGCGCCTTGGATGTTATATGCAGCCCTCCCCTCACCCCTCTATTTATAGGGGAAGGGGGAAGGGGGCCGTCCCCCTCTAGATGAGATCTAGAAGGGGGCGGCGGCCAAGGGGAGGGGGGCTTGCCCCCCAAGCAAGGGCCCCCCCTTAGGGTTCCCCCCAACCCTAGGCGCATGGGCCCTAGGGGGGTGTGGCGCCCCAGCCCACTTGGGCTGGTTCCCTTCTCCATACAGCCCATAAGGCCCTTCGAAAGAGGTGGCCCCTCCCGGTGGACCCCCGAAACCCCTCCGGTGGCCCCGGTACAATCCCGATATGCCCCCGAACCTTTCTGGCGACCGTATGACTGTTGGAAATATGCCCTAGAGGCAATAATAAAAGGATTATTATTATATTTCCTTGTTCATGATAATTGTCTTTTATTCATGCTATAATTGTGTTATCCGGAAATCGTAATACATGTGTGAATACACAGACACCAACATGTCCCTAGTAAGCCTCTAGTTGACTAGCTCGTTGATCAACAGATAGTCATGGTTTCCTGACTATGGACATTGGATGTCATTGATAACAAGATCACATCATTAGGAGAATGATGTGATGGACAAGACCCAATCCTAAACATAGCACAAGATCGTATAGTTCATTTGCTAGAGTTTTTCCAATGTCAAGTATCTTTTCCTTAGACCATGAGATCGTGTAACTCCCAGATACCGTAGGAGTGCTTTGGGTGTACCAAACGTCACAACGTAACTTGGTGACTATAAAGGTATACTACGGGTATCTCCAAAAGTGTCTGTTGGGTTGACACGGATCAAGACTGGGATTTGTCACTCCGTATGGCGGAGAGGTATCTCTGGGCCCACTCGGTAATGCATCATCATAATGAGCTCAAAGTGACCAGGTGTCTGGTCATGGGATCATGCATTACGGTATGAGTAAAGTGACTTGCCGGTAACGAGATTGAACGAGGTATTGGGATACCGGCGATCGAATCTCGGGCAAGTAACGTACCGATTGACAAAGCGAATTGTATACGGGGTTGATTGAATCCTCGACATCGTGGTTCATCCGATGAGATCATCGAGGAGCATGTGGGAGCCAACATGGGTATCCAGATCCCGCTGTTGGTTATTGACCGGAGAGTCGTCTCGGTCATGTCTGCATGTCTCCCGAACCCGTAGGGTCTACACACTTAAGGTTCGGTGACGCTAGGGTTGTAGAGATATGTATATGCAGTAACCCAAAAGTTGGTCGGAGTCCCGGATGAGATCCCGGATGTCACGAGGAGTTCCGGAATAGTCCGGAGGTAAAGAATTATATATGGGAAGTTGTCATACGGTCACCGGAAAGGTTCGGGGGCATATCGGTATTGTACCGGGGCCACCGGAGGGGTTCCGGGGGTCCACCGGGAGGGGGCACCTCTCCCAGAGGGCCTTATGGGCTGTATGAGGAAGGGATCCAGCCCAAAGTGGGCTGGGGCGCCACTCCCCCTAGGGCCCATGCGCCTAGGGTTGGGGGAAACCCTAAGGGGGGCGCCCCCTTGCTTGGGGGGCAAGCCCCCCTCCCCTTGGCCGCCGCCCCCCCTCTAGATCTCATCTAGAAGGGGCCGGGCCCCTTCCCCCTTCCCCTATAAATAGAGGGGTGAGGGGAGGGCTGCAAAGACACATCCAAGGCGCAGCCCCTCCCCTCCCCAACACATCTCCTCCTCCGTCACGAGCTTGGCGAAGCCCTGCCGGAGTACTGCTGCTCCACCACCACCACGCCGTCGTGCTGCTGCTGGAGCCATCTTCCTCAACCTCTCCTTCCCCCTTGCTGGATCAAGAAGGAGGAGACGTCACGCTGACCGTACGTGTGTTGAACGCGGAGGTGCCGTCCGTTCGGTGCTAGGATCTCCGGTGATTTGGATCACGTCGAGTACGACTTCCTCATCCCCGTTCTTTGAACGCTTCCGCGCGTGATCTACAAAGGTATGTAGATGCAATCCGATCACTCGTTGCTAGATGAACTCGTAGATGGATCTTGGTGAAACCGTAGGAAATTTTTTGTTTTCTGCAACGTTCCCCAACAATGACAACTTCCCATATATAAATCTTTACCTCCGGACCATTCCGGAACTCGTCGTGACATCCGGGATCTCATCCGGGACTCCGAACAACATTCGGTAATCACATACAAGTCTTCCTAACAACCCTAGCATCATCGAACCTTAAGTGTGTAGACCCTACAGGTTCGGGAGACATGCAAACATGATCGAGACGACTCTTCGGTCAATAACCAACAGCGGGATCTGGATACCCATGTTGGCTCCCATATGCTCCACGATGATCTCATCGGATGAACCACGATGTCGAGGATTCAATCAATCCGTATGCAATTCCCTTTGTCAATCGGTACGTTACTTGCCCGAGACTCGATCGTCAGTATCCCAATACCTTGTTCAGTCTCGTTACCGGCAAGTCACTTTACTCGTACCGTAATGCATGATCCCGTGATCAACCACTTGATCACATTGAGCTCATTATGATGATGCATTACCGAGTGGGCCCAGAGATACCTCTCCGTCATACGGAGTGACAAATCCTAGTCTCGATTCGTGCCAACCCAACAGACACTTTCGGAGATACCTGTAATGTACCTTTATAGTCACCCAGTTACGTTATGACATTTGGCACACCCAAGGTACTCCTACGGTATCCGGGAGTTGCACAATCTCATGGTCTAAGGAAATGATACTTGACATTCAGAAAAGCTACAGCAAACGAACTACACGATCTTTGAGCTAAGCTTAGGATTGGGTCTTGTCCATCACATCATTCTCCTAATGATGTGATCCCGTTATCAATGACATCCAATGTCCATAGTCAGGAAACCATGACTATCTTTTGATCAACGAGCTAGTCAACTAGAGGCTCACTAGGGACGTGTTGTGGTCTATGTATTCACACATGTATTACGATTTCCGGATAACACAATTATAGCATGAACAATAGACAATTATCATGAACAAAGAAATATAATAATAACCATTTTATTATTGCCTCTAGGTCATATTTCCAACAGTCTCCCACTTGCACTAGAGTCAATATTCTAGTTACATTGTGATGAATCGAACACCCATGCAGTTATGGTGTTGATCATGTTTTGCTCTAGGGAGAGGTTTAGTCAACGGATCTGCTACATGCAGGTCCGTATGTACTTTACAAATCTCTATGTCTCCATTTTGAACACTTTCATGAATGGAGTTGAAGCGACGCTTGATATGCCTGGTCTTCCTGTGAAACCTGGGCTCCTTGGCAAGGGCAATAGCTCCAATGTTGTCACAGAAGAGAGTCATCGGGCCCGACGCATTTGGTATGGCTCCTAGGTCGGTAATGAACTCCTTCACCCAGACTGCTTCTTGTGCTGCCTCCGAGGCTGCCATGTACTCCGCTTCACATGTAGATCCCGCCACAACGCTTTGCTTGCAACTGCACCAGCTTACTGCCCCACCATTCAAAATATACACGTATCCGGTTTGTGACTTAGAGTCATCCAGATCTGTGTCGAAGCTAGCATCGACGTAACCCTTTACGACGAGCTCTTCGTCACCTCCATAAATGAGAAACATTTCCTTGGTCCTTTTCAGGTACTTCAGGATATTCTTGACCGTTGTCCAGTGTTCCATGCCGAGATTACTTTGGTACCTTCCTACCAAACTTACGGCAAGGTTTACATCAGGTCTGGTACACATCATAGCATACATGATAGACCCTATGGCTAAGGTATAGGGGACGACACTCATCTTTTCTCTATCTTCTGCCGTGGTCGGGCATTGAGCCATGCTCAATCTCGTACCTTGCAATACAGGCAAGAACCCCTTCTTTGACTGATCCATTTTGAACTTCTTCAATATCTTGTCAAGGTACGTACTCTGTGAAAGACCAATGAGGCGTCTCGATCTATCTCTATCGATCTTGATGCCTAATATATAAGCAGCTTCTCCAAGGTCCTTCGTTGAAAAACACTTGTTCAAGTAGGCCTTTATGCTTTCCAAGAATTCTATATCATTTCCCATCAACAGTATGTCATCCACATACAATATGAGAAATGCTGCAGAGCTCCCACTCACTTTCTTGTAAATGCAAGCTTCTCCATAAGTCTGCATAAACCCAAACGCTTTGATCATCTCATCAAAACCAATGTTCCAACTCCGAGATGCTTGCACCAACCCATAAATCGAGCGTTGGAGCTTGCACACCTTGTCAGCATTCTTAGGATCGACAAAACCTTCCGGCTGCATCATATACAATTCTTCCTTAAGGAAACCATTAAGGAATGCCGTTTTGACGTCCATTTGCCATACCTCATAATCATAGAATGCAGCAATTGCTAACATGATTCGGACAGACTTTAGCTTCGCTACGGGTGAGAAAGTCTCATCATAGTCAACCCCTTGAACTTGTCGATAACCCTTAGCGACAAGTCGAGCTTTATAGATGGTCACATTACCATCCGTGTCTGTCTTCTTCTTAAAGATCCATTTATTTTCTATGGCTCGCCGATCAACGGGCAAGTCAGTCAAATTCCATACTTCGTTTTCATACATGGATCCTATCTCGGATTTCATGGCTTCCAGCCATTTGTCAGAATCCGGGCCCGCCATCGCTTCTTCATAGTTCGAAGGTTCACCGTTGTCTAACAACATGATTTCCAAGACAGGGTTGCCGTACCACTCTGGTGCGGAACGTGTCCTTGTGGACCTATGAAGTTCAGTAGCAACTTGATCTGAAGTTTCATGATCATCATCATCAACTTCCTCTCTAGTCGGTGCAGGCACCTCAGGAACATTTTCTTGAGCTGCTCCACTTACCGGTTCAAGAGGTAATACTTCATCAAGTTCTACCTTCCTCCCACTTATTTCTTTCAAGAAAAACTCTTTCTCTAGAAAGGACCCATTCTTGGCAACGAAGATCTTGCCTTCGGATCCGAGGTAGAAGGTATACCCAATAGTTTCTTTAGGGTATCCTATGAAGACGCATTTTTCCGATTTGGCTTCGAGCTTTTCAGGTTGAAGTTTCTTGACATAAGCATCGCGTCCCCAAACTTTTAGAAACGACAGCTTAGGTTTCTTCCCAAACCATAATTCATACGGTGTCGTCTCAACGGATTTCGACGGAGCCCTATTTAAAGTGAATGCGGCAGTCTCTAAAGCATAGCCCCAAAATGATAGCGGTAAATCGGTAAGAGACATCATAGATCGCACCATATCTAATAGAGTGCGATTACGACATTCGGACACACCATTACGCTGAGGTGTTCCAGGCGGCGTGAGTTGTGAAACTATTCCACATTTTCTTAAGTGTGTGCCAAATTCGTGACTCAAGTATTCTCCCCCACGATCTGATCGCAAGAACTTGATTTCCTGTCACGTTGATTCTCAACCTCACTCTGAAATTCCTTGAACTTTTCAATGGTCTCAGACTTGTGTTTCATTAAGTAGACATACCCATATCTACTCAAGTCATCAGTGAGGGTGAGAACATAACGATAGCCACCGCGAGCCTCAACACTCTTTGGACCACACACATCAGTATGTATGATTTCCAATAAGTTGGTTGCTCGCTCCATTGTTCCTGAGAACGGAGTCTTGGTCATTTTACCCATGAGACATGGTTCGCACGTGTCAAATGATTTGTAATCAAGAGACTCTAAAAGTCCATCTGCATGGAGCTTCTTCATGCGTTTGACACCTATGTGACCAAGGCGGCAGTGCCACAAGTATGTGGGACTATCATTATCAACCTTACATCCTTTTGTATTCACACTATGAATATGTGTAGCATTACGCTCGAGATTCATTAAGAATAAACCATTCACCATCGGAGCATGACCATAAAACATATCTCTCATATAAATAGAGCAATCATTATTCTTGGATTTAAATGAGTAGCCATCTCATATTAAACGAGATCCTGATACAATGTTCATGCTCAAAGCTGGAACTAAATAACAATTATTGAGGTTTAAAACTAATCCCGTAGGTAAATGTAGAGGTAGCGTGCCGACGGCGATCACATCGACCTTGGAACCATTCCCGATGCGCATTGTCACCTCGTCCTTCGCCAGTCTCTGTTTATTCCGCAGCTCCTGCTTTGAGTTACAAATGTGAGCAACCGCACTGGTATCAAATACCCAGGAGCTACTACGAGTACTGGTAAGGTACACATCAATTACATGTATATCACATATACCTTTCGTGATGCCGGCCTTCTTGTCCGCTAAGTATTTGGGGTAGTTCCGCTTCCAATGACCACTTCCCTTGCAATAAAAACACTCAGTCTCGGGCTTGGGTCCATTCTTTGGCTTCTTCCCGGCAGCTTGCTTACCGGGCGCGGCAACTCCCTTGCCGTCCTTCTTGAAGTTCTTCTTACCCTTGCCTTTCTTGAACTTAGTGGTTTTATTCACCATCAAAACTTGATGTTCCTTTTTGACTTCTACCTCTGCTAATTTCAGCATTGAATATACCTCAGGAATGGTCTTTTCCATCCCCTGCATATTGAAGTTCATCACAAAGCTCTTGTATCTCGGTGGAAGCGACTGAAGGATTCTGTCAATGACCGCGTCATCCGGGAGATTAACTCCCAGCTGAGTCAAGCGGTTATGCAACCCAGACATTTTGAGTATGTGCTCACTGACAGAACTATTTTCCTCCATCTTACAGCTGAAGAACTTGTCGGAGACTTCATATCTCTCGACCCGGGCATGAACTTGAAAAACCATTTTCAGCTCTTCGAACATCTCATATGCTCCGTGTCTCTCAAAACGCTTTTGGAGCCCCGGTTCTAAGCTGTAAAGCATGCCGCACTGAACAAGGGAGTAATCATCAGCATGTGACTGCCAAACGTTCATAACGTCTTGGTTCTATGGGACGGGTGCGTCACCTAGCGGTGCTTCTAGGACATAATCTTTCTTGGCAGCTATGAGGATGATCATCAGGTTCCAGACCCAGTCCGTATAGTTGCTGCCATCGTCTTTCAGCTTGGTTTTCTCTAGGAACGCGTTGAAGTTGTGGACAACGTGGGCCATTTGATCTACAAGACATATTGTAAAGATTTTAGACTAAGTTCATGATAATTAAGTTCATCTAATCAAATTATTCAATGAACTCCCACTCAGATAGACATCCCTCCAGTCATCTAAGTATAACATGATCTGAGTTAATTAGGCTGTGTCCGATCATCACGTGAGACGGACTAGTCAACATCGGTGAACATCATCATGTTGATCGTATCTTCTATACGACTCATGCTCGACCTTTCGGTCTTCTGTGTTTCGAGGCCATGTCTGTACATGCTAGGCTCGTCAAGTCAACCTAAGTGTATTGCGTGTGTAAATCTGTCATACACCCATTGTATTCGAACGTTAGAACTATCACACCCGATCATCACGTGGTGCTTCGAAACAACGAACCTTCGCAACGGTGCATAGTTAGGGGGAACACTTTCTTGAAATTTTTATGAGGGATCATCTTATTTATGCTACCGTCGTTCTAAGCAAATAAGATGTAAAACATGATAAACATCACATGTAATCAAATAGTGACATGATATGGCCAATATCATTTGCTCCTTTGATCTCCATCTTCGGGGCTCCATGATCATCGTTGTCACCGGCATGACACCATGATCTCCATCATCATGATCTCCATCATCGTGTCTTCTTGAAGTTGTCTCGTCATCTATTATTTCTACTACTATGGCTAACGCTTTAGCAATAAAGTAAAGTAATTACATGGCGTTTATGTTGACACGCAAGTCATAAATAAATAAAGACAACTCCTATGGCTCCTGCCGGTTGTCATACTCATCGACATGCAAGTCATGATTCCTATTACAAGAACATGATCATCTCATACATCACATATATCATTCATCACATCCTTTGGCCATATCACATCACAAAACACTTGCTGCAAAAACAAGCTAGACGTCCTCTAATTGTTGTTGCAAGTTTTTACGTGGCTGCTATAGGTTTCTAGCAAGAACGTTTCTTACCTACGCCAAAACCACAACGTGAATTGCCAATTTCTATTTACCCTTCATAAGGACCCTGTTCATCGAATCCGATCCGACTAAAGTGGGAGAGACAGACACCCGCCAGCCACCTTATGCAACTAGTGCATGTCAGTCGGTGGAACCGGTCTCACGTAAGCGTACGTGTAAGGTTGGTCCGGGCCGCTTCATCCCACAATGTCGCCGAATCAAGATAAGACTAGTAACGGCAAGCAAATTGACAATATCGACGCCCACAACAACCTTGTGTTCTACTCGTGCATAGTAACTACGCATAGACCTAGCTCATGATGCCACTGTTGGGGAACGTAGCAGAATTTTAAAATTTTCTACGCATCACCAAGATCAATCTATGGAGTCATCTAGCAACGAGGGAGAGAGGAGTGCATCTACATACCCTTGTAGATCACGAGCGGAAGCGTTCAAGAGAACGGGGTTGATGGAGTCGTACTCGACGTGATCCAAATCACCGAAGATCCTAGCGCCAAACGGACGGCACCTCCGCGTTCAACACACGTACGGAGCGAGGACGTCTCCCGCGCCTTGATCCAGCAAGGAGGGGGGAGAGGTTGAGGAAGAGGGCTCCAATAGCAGCATGACGGCGTGGTGGTGATGAAGCTGCAGTACTCCGGCAGGGCTTCGCCAAGCTCTTATGGAGGAGGAGAGGTGTTGGGGAGGGGAGGGGCTGCGCCTTGGATGTTATATGCAGCCCTCCCCTCACCCCTCTATTTATAGGGGAAGGGGGAAGGGGGCCGGCCCCCTCTAGATGAGATCTAGAGGGGGGGCGGCGGCCAAGGGGAGGGGGGCTTGCCCCCCAAGCAAGGGGCGCCCCCCCTTAGGGTTTTCCCCAACCCTAGGCGCATGGGCCCTAGGGGGTGTGGCGCCCCAGCTCACTTGGGCTGGTTCCCTTCTCCATACAGCCCATAAGGACCTCCGGAAGAGGTGGCCCCTCCCGGTGGACCCCCGGAACCCCTCCGACGGCCCCGGTACAATACCGATATGCCCCTGAACCTTTCCGGCGACCGTATGACAACTTCCCATATATAAATCTTTACCTCCGCACCATTCCGGAAGTCCTCGTGACGTCCGGGATCTCATCCGGGACTCCGAACAACATTCGATAATCACATACAAGTCTTCCTAACAACCCTAGCGTCATCGAACCTTAAGTGTGTAGACCCTACGGGTGCGGGAGACATGCAGACATGACCAAGACGACTCTCCGGTCAATAACCAACAGCTGGATCTGGATACCCATGTTGGCTCCCATATGCTCCATGATGATCTCATTGGATGAACCACGATGTCGAGGATTCAATCAATCTGTATACAATTCCCTTTGTCAATCAGTACATTACTTGCCCGAAACTCGATCGTCGGTATCCCAATACCTTGTTCAGTCTCGTTACCGGCAAGTCACTTTACTCATATCGTAATGCATGATCCCGTGATCAACCACTTGATCACATTGAGCTCATTATGATGATGCATTACCGAGTGGGCCCAGAGATACCTCTCCGTCATACGGAGTGACAAATCCCAGTCTCAATTCGTGCCAACCCAACAGACACTTTCGGAGATACCTGTAATGTACCTTTATAGTCACCCAGTTACGTTGTGACGTTTGGCACACCCAAGGCACTCCTACGGTATCCGGGAGTTGCACAATCTCATGGTCTAAGGAAATGATACTTGACATTCAGAAAAGCTATAGCAAACGAACTACACGATCTTTGAGCTAAGCTTAGGATTGGGTCTTGTCCATCACATCATTCTCCTAATGATGTGATCCCATTATCAATGACATCCAATGTCCATAGTCAGGAAACCATGACTATCTTTTGATCAACGAGCTAGTCAACTAGAGGCTCACTAGGGACGTGTTGTGGTCTATGTATTCACACATGTATTACGATTTCCGGATAACACAATTATAGCATGAACAATAGACAATTATCATGAACAAAGAAATATAATAATAACCATTTTATTATTGCCTCTAGGGCATATTTCCAACAACATATATTAATGAACTCTCGTCTTTCTTCTTTTTTCTAGCCCTCCGGATCAAGCACAACTTCGGTAAAGAGACGAGGCCCGAAGAAAAAGTTGCGCTCGGATGAAAAGTTTGAGATCATAGAAATCGCGCGCGATGGCATGCCGATTGAACCCATTCGGACAAAGGAAGCGTTTGTTGCTCAGTGCAGGGTTCTTGTTAGGGACAAGATCCCGATCAGCATCCAGCAATGGTTAAAGCTGGCTAAAGAAGACCCTGAGGTGTCTTATGTCTCCGATATGCAGAAAGATGATCTTTGGACCGCGCTGAAGGCAGATTTCACCCTACCGCCAGAGGAGGATCGGGAGAAGCCAGTTAAAGCGCAATTGATCAAGTCTCATGCTCTTAAGAAGATGGAAGAACTATTCAGGAGGTGGAAGAATGAGCTGAAAAATTTGTCGACAAAGAAGAGACACCAGAATTCATCGGCCGGTATGAGAAGATCAGAGATCACTGGCCCGCATTTGTGGCCCACAAGACATCGGACAAGAGTAAGAAGATGTCAGTGACAAACAAGAAGAATGCTGCCAAGAAGAAGCTTCACCATCGCACGGGGTCAGGTGGCTACCTCAAAGCCCGGCCGTTGTGGGACAAGGCTGAGAATGACCTGCTTGATAAAGGGGTCAAACCAGAGACATTGAGGTGGCCAGACCGTTGCCGGACTTGGTTCTTCGGGCCCGGTGGAACCTTGGACCCTGTATCAGGGAAGTGCGTTTGGACGGACGAGCAAATGAGAATACCCGTCACGAAGCTTAAGTACTATATCGCCGCAGCGCAGGACGGGACGTTCGTTCCAGACAGAGAGAATGACGAGCTCACAATGGCCCTCGGGAATCCTGAGCACCCTGGACGGACACAAGGCATGCCAGGCTCCATTCCATGGAGGGTTGGGTTTCCGGACGCAGGCGGTTACAAATGCCAGGAGAGGAGGAAGAAAGTGGAGCAGATCCAAATTCAGACATTACACGCAAGGGTACAAGCGATAGAGCAATGAGAAGCAGATCGCAACAAGCGACCCGCCGAAGCTTCCCCCGAAGCTACCCCGCCATCTCAGCGGAGAAGCAGCGTGGCTTCCACCGAGCGGCAACAGCTGGAGCCTGTCTTCACGGCTCGTGCTAGCTACCCAGTGGGCTTAATCACGGAGTCTCAAAATTGCCACATTATGACGCAATGGATGAAAATGAAAGTCAAGGCGACTGTTGGCTCTGTTGCATGTCCTGAACCTGGCGCAACTTTTCACTGCCGGCTGATTCCAGAAGGATGTGCTAGGGTGATGGTGGACGACATAACGGAGGGATTTGAGGAGCTCGAGCTTGACCACCCTACCGGTGACGGGGAGACTCGGTTGGGTTCGGCTCTGAAGACTCCATGCCTATAGCGGAAGGAGCTCATCAACCTTCCGAATTGGACGCCTCCTCCTCCTCCTCCTCCAGCGAGTCGGGGCACTCCGCCTCCTCCTCCGCCTCCTCCTCCGGTGAGTGATCAGGGCACTCAGCCTCCTTTTCCGGCGCGTGGCGGCACTCCGCCTCCTTCTTCGCCTACGCCGGCGCGCCCGAGCAGCCAGCCTACTCCTTCTCCGCCTCGTCGGCAAGGGCGGAAGAGACCCGCCGCTGCTCCGGCTGCTCCGGCGCGTCATAGTCCTCCTCCTCGTAAGCAAGGAAAGAAGACAGCCACCACCGCTCCATCTGCTCCGGCGTTTAGCAGTACATCCAGAGGCGGGAGGCAATACAGATTCGACCCTTCTCTGAAGACTCAGAGAAGTTACCATACGAGATGACCCCAGAGGAAAACGAGAAGATCGTGCGAGACGAAGTGAGGAACTTCTTTGAAGGGGTGAAAGCAAAGAAACATCCACCTCCGGAGGAGAAGGTAGATCTGGTGAAAGCGAAGCGCACTCTGGAAGCCCTGAAGAAACCACCAAAGTCTCCGCCGAAAGGCAACTATGAGCGCATTATTAAAAGGTCATTTATCGAAGCGGAGCGGTCGGGAAGTACTATCAGTGATCAAAAGTTAGCGGAACGACGAGCTGGGAAAAAAATTGCCCAGCTCGGCGAACAAGCGAACCAATCGTTCTCCCCGCTCAAGGTGTCTAGCGATATCGTCGCTAACGATTCGAGGATGGTGCCCGGTTATAACAATCTTGATGATTACCTGCCCGACGATGTACATTATGAATTCTTGGAGGTGGAAGAATACAGATATGAGTACGGGAAGCCTCTCGTCAAAGATGAAAGGTCTCTAACAACGATGATGCGAAGATTCCATGATTGGCACATGAAAACCTGCAGAGAGTCTGGGGGGAGGAATACTTAGGAGCATGACCTCGTTGGAACTGATATGTTGAATGTTTCATTTGAGGAGTTCTTCCAGTTTTTCAATTAGAGGGCCCTCGATAAATTAACGGTCACTTGCTACTGTCTATAAGTACTACTTCTATCATTAAGTCTCTATATATAGGTCAGCTCTTTCATTGCATGTATTTATAATTATCCTCACTATATTATGCAGATTGAAGATCGCCGAATTGAAGAAAAGACAAATCGGTGATATTGGGTTCATTAACCCAAATATCATAGATGCATATTCGGTTGAATTTAAGAAAAAAGATACCAAGGCCAACTTGCTACGATCGTTGGTATTAAATCAAAACAAAGCTATAATACTCTTTCCTTACAACTTCAAGTGATTGTTACTTTCTTATGCATATTCGGTTTCCCTTATTAGTCGAGGTTATAGTAATGTAATTGATGAGTTATGCATGCGTGCGCAGGTTCCACTATATTCTCCTAGAGATTAAGCTCGAGCAGGGACTAGTAACCATCTTAGACTCGAGACGGAAAGATCCCAAGGAGTATGTGGACATGACTGAAATTCTCAAGAAATAAGTTAAATCGATCATTATCGCACCATATCGGCAACTTTGTTCACTTCCTGATATCAAGTAATTGTTTTCTTTGTCTGGCAGGGTTTGAAAAAAATTCACCTCAAAAGCTTCGGGACTACCGAAGAAGCTGGAATTTAAACACCCGAAAGTAAGTACTACTAGCATGTTCCACGCATCTCCTAGTGATTCAAGTGCTAGTTTCATCAATACCATTTTAGCATGCTTGCTTATCAGTTTGATTGACCTCTTTTTGTAAAGTGGTTGTGGCAGGAAGTCGGAAATAATTACTGTGGATACTACATTTGCGAGTCCATCCGCCACACGACCTGTGAGCGGGGCTACACTAAAAAACAATATGAAGTGCGTAAGCAATAATATTCAGAATTTAACTTTATTTACCATCTTTTGTGTTGAGTCTCATTCATCCATATATATGTATTGACCCCCTTCTTTAAATTAGATGTTTCGTGAACTCCTAGCACCAGATTGCATGCGAGGAATTCAGGAGGAATTGGCGGCATTTTTTCTTGACCACGTGATCGATAAAGACGGGGAATACTATGTGGACCCTGTGTTCATATATAATTAGGAGATTATGTTGTAAGAGATCTTATACTGTATATATGTAGCCAGTAGCGTCGGGTAGATATACGAAAATTTGTTGTTCGACCAATCTCTCGAAGAAGGAGAGGTCGATATCACTTCTCTCTGTATGCATATGTTCATGGCGATCTTCTGTTTCCTTCATTTTTGCTTACTAGCTAGCGTGTCGAGTGCTCTCTATTAAATAATTAGCTACCTAACACAATATATGAAACACCTTAATTAACCATACAAAACCCCCAAATCCCCCCCCCCTCAGAAAAAAAACAAAAACCCTAGGCCCTGAACAGCTGAGCGTGAATGCCTATTGGTCCCGGTTGGTGCCACCAACCGGGACCAAAGGGCCTCCTGCCTGGGCTCGCCGCACCGGCCACGTGGAGGCCCATTTGTTCCGATTCGTGTAAGAACCGGGACTAAAGGCCAAGGGCATTAGTAACGACCTTTTAGTCTCGGTTCCCAAATCGGGACAAAAGGCCCTTACGAACCGGGACAAATGGCCCTTTTTCTACTAGTGTATCTTCCACAACTTCGCCCATGATTTCTGCTAGCCTTTAGTGTTGGAGGCATCAGCTCTACCTTCCAGCCAGGCTTCTCGTCTCAGTTTTGTGATGACCAACATCCGATATGCAGATCGCACCGAGAAGACTTCATTCTTCTCATGTACCCAAGACAAGAAGTCTTGCACCTCTGTCGTGCAAACAGGGATAGACAAAATTGCTTCCACATCGGTTTGCAGAAAGATGCTTGTATCATGACACGATTCCATTCCGTGTTGGGTAAAAGCAGTTCCCCAACGATCTGGGGTGGATTATGTATTCTGCTCATTATAGGATGCATATTGTGAGGACGGGGTAACTAATTGTGCTCCCAGATTTGAGTAGTGTTTTCATCCCCAATTCTCCATATAATTCCCATGAGAGAGAGTGTCTCGTCCATCTAATATTGACCTCCACACTTGCGAAGGTGCTCCACCCAGCTCGGCCTGAAGAAATTCAGTGCTTGGGAAGTACTTACCTTTTAAGTATTCTGACAGTTAGAGAAGTAGGATCCGTTAGAATGCGCCATGCTTGTCTCGCTAGCAGAGTCAAGTTAAACAGTTCAATGTCTCAGAAACCCAAACCTTCACACTGTTTTGGTCTCGTCATCACGCTCCAAGAGACCCAACTAGCTTTCCTCTTGCCTTCCTTGCCCCCCACCAAAACTTATATATTAGTGAATCTAAATGTTCACAAGGTAGGCTAAAGTACTAAAGCTAGCTAGCTTAGAACCAGTTCCCTCCCTCTATGTACGTACACCCTTCGTTCAAAATGTATTATAGTATAAAAAATGGTCTTACATTTTGGGACGGAGATTAGTTAGTAACCGGGCAGCAGCATGAATAGAGCACATCCTACTCTATAGATACGCGAACACTAGAAATCATATCTCAAATTGTGTAGTTTCTCAAGCTAAAATACTGTAATACTGTTGCAATATCAAAACGCCCCTTGCACATAAAAATATTAGAGAAAATCCAATGACAAAAAATCAAGTAAGCATCAATGAACAAAGACATATACTAAAATAAAACAGAAACTCAAACCTTTGCAGCCACAGAACAGAAGCCCGCCAAATACTTGGCCTTAATCTGAAACATAACAGAAACGGACCAAGGAAGAACATAATAGTGAAATTTCCACACAATTTGTTTTTCTAATAAATAATGAATAAGTGCCATTGGTATGACCCCTAATGAAGTAAGAATGTGAAATAAAACTAAAAAGATAAAAATAAGAAAGTTTTTTAAGAAAAAATTGAATTAGTGGCATTGGTGTTACCCTTTAAGAAGAAATAAAATGAAAAAAGAAAAGAAAACAAACAACGACAAACTTGCACACAATATACAAAACAATTGCGCTTTTAAAAAATATACAAGAATAAGAATATAGTGGTGCAATTAGTGGCCTTGGAAGCACCCATACAAAAATAAATAAAATAAAATAAAAACAAAATCTAAATCTAAATAATGAAGTTGTATAAGAAAGAATGAAATTGTGGTGTTGGTGTTAGCCTTTAAGAAAATAAAATAATATATCTATAATAAACAAAGACAAAATTTACACATAATTTATTATTTTTTATAACATGAAGAAATAAGAATAACCATTGATTTTTTGCAAAAAAAATCAAAACAAAATTGGTGCCATAAATTGCTTTTTGTAATATGCAAAGAATAAACATATAATGGTGCAATTTTCACACAAGTATAATTTACATACATATTTTATAATAACATGCGTGTATACTTGCACACACAAAAATAAAGAATGAAGTTTTCATAATAAAGAAGTTTCCACATAGAAAAACTAAAACAAAATCAAAATAATGAAATTTCCTAAGGTAGAATGAATTAGTGGCATTGATATACCTTTTAACAAGAAAGAAAATAAATCAAACAATGCCAACATTTGCCCATAATTTATACATTTTTTTATTCTATGGAAGAATAAGCATATAATAGGGAAGTTTTTTTAAAAAATAGTTTACTAAGAAGGAATGAATTAGTGGCATTGGTATTAACCTTGAAGAAGAAAGGAAAAGAAGATAAAATAAAACAAAATCAAAATAATAATGTTTTATAAGAAAGAACGAACTAGTGGCATTGATACTACCCTTTAGAGCAACTCCAAAAGCCCCCTATCTCTAAAATAACCATCATTTATTGGAAGTTGGGGCAAAAAAACATCTCCAACAGTTCCCGTAAACTAGCCTTAAGTTTAGAGGATCGCGTAGAAGAGGTGTATGGGAAGGTTTCCTTCCCACATCTTTTTGACGGGGTGGTAAAAGCCTTGAAACTTCCACGCATGGCCATCCGGAACGCCGACGCCCCATCGGAACCTCACCGGAGCGCTGCCACCCATGCCAAAACATCAATGCCCCGCCGCATCACCATGCTGGGTGGACACTTCGCCGCTCATGTCACCGCTCGCATCCACCCTGCCATGTACAACCCTCTCGCCGGAGGCCACCACATACCCACGTCGTCGCCCGCCACTGGCGGCCACCATTGACTGGTAGGCCCTAGGGGAAGACTAAAAATCTTAGCTAGTTTTGTTAATGAAATATTAATCAAAAAAGGTTTAAGGGAAGAAGCTTACGGGAACCAACAAAAGTTGCTCCGAGACAACTTCCCCTAAAATTTACCGGATGCCAAAGAACTTGTTTTAGGGGATGTTTTTTAGGGGAACTATTGGAGTTGCTCTTAAGAAGAAAGAATACTAAAAAAACTCCAAAACAAACAATGACACAATCACACTGCATACAAAAAAAATGCACTTTTTAAAATATGCAAGAACAAGAATATAATACTGTAATTATTGGCATTGGTATTGCATGCCCTTAAAGAATAAAAAACTAAGTCAAAATAATATATTTTTTCTAAGAAAGAATGAATTTGTGACATTGGTGTTACCCTTGAAGAAAATAGAAAAATAAAACTAAAGTAAACAATAACAAAACTTGCACACAATATTCAAAAAGTTGTGCTTTTTAAAATATGCAAGAATAATTATATGGCGGTGTAATTTTCGCAAAAAATATGTTTCCTACGAAGGAATGAGTTAGTGGCATTGGTATTACCCTTGAGAAATAAAAATAAAACAAAACAAAACAAAATTAAAATAATAAAGTTTGTAATGAAGAATGAATTAGTAGTATTGGTATTACTGGAGAGGCGTTTCGGCACCCGTTAACCGAGTGCGGATGAGCAACGCCGGACCCACAGCTGTGCTGAGTGTGTGGCCTGTACAAAGCCCATAAATTGGGGGACCCCAAATTTTTATAAGCCTAGTACGTATTTAAAAAAAAAACTGCGACACGAGCCAGCCGCCAGTCCGTTGCCCTTGATGACTCAATCCCACGAGCACTGCTTGATATTTTCTCGTGGGTTGTCCAAGGGATTGTCACACCCCATAAGGCCTCATTTGACACAAGAGGATTCAGGAGGTTTCGAGAGGATAATCCTCGGGAGGGCCAGAAGCCCCACAAAACCTCGTCAGCCCATTTGATAGGTGGGGTTTGCACAGCCCAACCCCCTCCGATCCCTTCCAATCCCCTCCTACCCACGCGCTTCAGAACTCCCGTCGAGGGCCTCGCGAAAGAAAAACCTCGAGGGCAGCCGCAGCGCACGCCTCCTCCACTCTTCGCCTGCCAAACGAGCTTTTTCAGGAAAAGGTTTCGATGCAAGGGGAATTGAGGGTATTGGGTGGAGGGGAGGGATTCATCAAATCCCCTTCAATCCCCACACCTCAAATCCTCCTCAATCCCTCCATGTCAAACTAGGCCTAAAGAAAGAAAAGATCCTCAGGACGAGAGTTAGATCGCTCGCAATGCAAAACAATGATTGCATCGCCGCCGTAGCTAGTCGGCTTCGCCGCTTCGGCTACTGGCTGCTGCGAAGATCGACCGGTGATTCGTCGACAATCCTTAAGGCCGCTCCTCAATGGAAAACGGGATCGTCCGATCGATCGGCCACCGTAATAGTTCCATCCTTCAGGAGTGGGGGCTTTTGGTGCTCGGCCTACAGGCAGGCCGGAATCTGGTCCGTCTGCTTGGGCCTGGAGATTCGAAACCCGTCAGTTCGTGGCAGCGCTCTGGCAGGCCTAGTGGGGCAAATACGGTCCGTGATACGCCTATTGGCCGCGTAGCCGTATTGTGTTCGGCCCATCCCCTGCAACTGTTCCCGGGCCTGGAAAGACTCTGTGGCCTACACCAAAAATCTGGGACATCTTTCGTGGTTCGAAACGGCACAGGTGAAAGAATCCCATGCGCCTACATTACCCCACCCCCCACTCCTGGACAGCTTTCCCCTCCCCATCCCCTTCTCTTCCACAGACCCGGAGTGCGGCGGCTCTGCTCCGGCGATCTGTCCATCGACGGCCTCGAGATCGATGGGTATGTGTATTTCGCTCGGGTGCTTTCTTCTTCAATCTCTTGTTTGTAGAATCAGCGGTGTGGATTTGGAAACTTCTTACTCACTTGGCTAGATTTGATTCGAACAGGGGCCTTGCCGTGCCGGCTGGAAGGAGTGGTTCTGTCCTCCAAGTGGAGTCCCAGGATTCCATGGTTGCAGCAGATGCGGCCGACAAAGCACAGGCAGACGGAGGTGCGGCCATATAGGAGGTGTGTTCTGAAGCTACGAGTGGCTGGACACGAAGGTTAGTGAAAAGAAGAAGCTGTAGTTTCTTCTTCGTGATTTTGCAGCACAAAGCAAGTTTTGCATCGTATGTGTATTGTTTACTTGACTTTGGCTAGCTAGCATATAAGTTGTTCCCGGAAACGAGTTTGTCACGTAGCATGCAGTTTAGTTGCAGTTCTTTTTTTGTGTGGAGATGTGTAGAGATGTCAGTCTGATTTTTTGGATTAAAAAGCTAGATATTTCTGTGGTACATTTATCATGGAGTGAGCCATTTGAGTAATGAATTTTGGGGAATCGGTGATTTTTTGATTCAAATTCTGGCTGCAGTGAAAAAACTAAAAAATTGGATTTTGCTCTGTGTCACGTGATTATAGGTACATGATTATAGGTACGGTGCTAAATTGGATTTGTCAGTGTATGTACGTTCTGGGACATGACCAAAATGGGGTCGAGTTTGATCTCTGATTTAGTTTCTAGGATTCTTAGAACATGGCCAAAGTGTTATTCAGTACATGATCAAATTGGATTCGTCTGATTAAAAGGGATTCACATGAGTTTTAAGTAGGTGTGATTAAGTAGTAGCGGTTTTTGTTTTTGATGAGCTTCGATTCACTGGAAAGTGGGTGGGTGCTTTTTGATTCGTAGGTGGGTCGTTTCAGAGTACAAATGAGTTTGAATTTACACATGATTTTATTCAGTATTAGTATATTTGTAGTAAAAATCTGAACAAACTGGATTCAGTATCATGATTCTGCTGTGTTTGTCTTTGTTTGATTACTTACTGGATGGTTCGCTCGAGAATTTCTTAGAGGCAAACAGATTGAGCTTAGGCTGTTGTTTTCGTCAGTTGGCATGTTTTTTAGCTGGGTCTGCTATCAGCCCGGACTATAAGCAGAATGTTTGCACCATGTAAAAATTGCTTGTCATGCCCTATGTTCAATTCGCAGATCGTCCTGACAACTTTTTGTTTATAATCTGTTCTGCCGAGCCACCGTTTCAGGGATAGGATGGGGAAAGCTCCTGACGAGAGGGAGATGAAGCCTGACAAGAAAACAGCACTGGAATTGTCTGTGCGCGCTTATGCTGAGAAAGGAGCTGGTCATGTTGTCAATCCAGCAATTGGCACATCTTTTGACTCGTTAGATGAGGCTTATGAGTTCTACAACCTTTATTCCTGGGAATGTGGTTTTGGAGTTCCGCTATGTTGCTCGGAAAAGGTGCATGCAAGAGATTGTTTGTGATTGTGCGGTAGGTGATCGCAAAGTGCATTATGTTTGATGCCATAATGTTTGAAGGACTGTTTGAGCCTAACTTCCTCTAGATTAAATTAGTTGTGACTTGTGAGGTTTGATGCCATCATGTTTCCATGTGTTTGTATGCTGGTTTAGTTTCTCGATTTGGGTTGTCAGATTTTTTTATTTTTTTTGCGGGGGTCGGAATTTTCATTTGTGCTACCAACAGTAATTCTCTTGATGTGTGTTAAATTTGTCTGAACTGTTTGTTGTGTGTTGATGGCAGTGTTGTTGTTTAGTCTACTGGAAGAACAGTGTTATTACTGGTGGGATGAGTGTTATTTTACTTCTGTATTGGGCTTTGAGTTTGTCATTGGCAAATGATAGCTTGCATCACCGTGCATAGAGGAGAAGCCCGCAAGGTTTGAAAAAAGAAGAGACCGGCTGATGCAATCTCGT
Organism: Triticum aestivum; assembly: GCF_018294505.1. Classification (NCBI taxonomy): domain Eukaryota; kingdom Viridiplantae; phylum Streptophyta; class Magnoliopsida; order Poales; family Poaceae; genus Triticum; species Triticum aestivum. Next base: position 550,615,061 of record NC_057806.1, read on the forward strand.
TTGCTAGACTTAGTTGTGCTAACCGCATCTCAAAAAAAAAAAGTTGTGCTAACCTGGAGTCATGCACTTTGACTCTACGCCACCATCTCCATTTTTAAAATCAGGGGTGTGATCACGGGTGATGAGATGATCAAGGCACTATGCACGGGCAGTTGTGGTGACGCAGATGGTGCTGTAGCTTGCTCCTTGAGTGGGTGTGGGTTGTTCCTTCGGCGGAAGAACAGAGAAACCTGCTGGCGGTCACTGAGTTGGGTGGAGGTACTCCTAGATGACAACACTCAACAGGGGATGGTTGATGTGACCGCATAGTAAATTTTCGGACGTGACAAGACGGGGGAAAATGAAGATGAAGCACAGGAGCGGGCCGTCTTAGTGAATGCGAAGTGGCTGGTACAAAACAACCATTATACATGACCATGCCGACGTGGTATGATTAATTAGTACTAAAACTGCTTAATGTATCGCATTCACTATTACCCCGCCCATATATCATACCACGCGTTAGGAATTCCTAGCGTGTAAACAGGATAAAGCTAAAAGTTCGAGCTTAGTGCAATGGATTTTAAACACAACGACGATGCAAACGTGGTGTATTTCATGTTCAAAACAGCCACACGAGTTGACGTGTACCAAATTAAACCTGCTTACTTAGTGGACAGCTAATGGTCATCAAAACATAGGTGTTCGCTGGCCCATAATGCGTCAGATGCACGTCTGCTGCTACGTGCTTTTGCATGTACATTAGCTGTACTGACATACATCAGCGACAACAAAAATAAGCCAGTGGTAATGATGAAGCATTGACGTCAAAAAATTATGTTCATTAAAATGATTGTAATTTATAAAATGCTAATGTGTTCATGAAACCGTCAAAACATGAGTACTTCCTTCGTAAACTAACACAAAATCGTTTAGATTATTGTCTAGACATGTTAATTTCGTTGCCAGTAATTATCAACATGGAGCCTAGTAGCCTACCGGTCCGAGTTCGACCACGTGTGCTTCTAACTTCTGGTCCGAATTCATCCATAGCTGCGTGCATTTCTGTGACGATGTGAGGGCATAGTAAATTCGCAGATATGACAAGACGGGATTAAGTGAACCGGACTGCGCAGCGCAAAGCTGCTCCACCCGAGCGCGCGCCCGTGTAATGTGAGCTCGCTAATGCCAAACGTACAATGGACATGACCCTGCCGCTGTGGCGTGATAAGTCGAAACTAAACGCGTGTTTAAAAACTGTCTGCTCTATCAAATGCTTCATTAACAAGCTCATGTAAGCTGTGTCGGTTTACTAGCGTGCCAGACAGTTAAAATCGATTCCCAGATTAGTTGTAATACTAGTTTTTAAACACAAAACAGTCTTAACCTTAGCGCGTTTTGTTAGTGCAGCCGGAGAGATCACATTAACATGAAGCAGTCTAACCTAGCTTAATGAAGGATGGCCAATGCTCCACGTCCGCGCTTGAAGAACTGGTGGCCTCCGCTGGCCACCAATGCTGCACGCCATGCATGCACCACGACGTACAGGTCTCCGCGGACTACGCCCGCAGCAGGACGTACAGGTCTGTGCTCGCCATGCTGTGCATACATGTCAGGGGCCATACGCGAAGCCTAATGCCTTTGCACGTGGGTGGGACCTCCCTGGCTCAGTACAACACAAAAATAAATCGAATACAGGGCAAATACTCTGGCAGCACAGATCCCCGTGGTGCTGCAACGGCCGAGATAGCGGCCTGCCTGATGCTCGGCCTCCATTTGCATTTTCCGCATCCTTCAGGTGCTTCACGGCTTCAAAACAGGTATCCTACTGCTGGCAAGTCCTCCTTTGTAATTAACTTCGGTTCCTACTTTTAATTACTAATTTTCTAATTAACTTTTTGCAGTGACTGTTAGAGATCGGTTCTTGCCTTCTCGGTTAAAGATCACAGTATAGCGGTTTAACCAGATAGAACACGAAACTAGATGAGTTAGAAGGTTCGTTTAATTGTCAACATTGGAGCATAATCTTCAATTAATGTATGTTGCCGTATCACTTCAATTTTTTATTCATCTTTTGTATATTATGTTTTAATAATTGCTCATTAGTTCATTTTTTTTCTAATGAGATAGGGCCTCATTTTTTAGTTTCGCACAGGGCCCCGAATTTTGCCGGCCCGACCCTGAAGATGAGCCCATACTACGAATTGAATTCTCCTGGTATTACCCTTTGAGAAGGGAAAAATGTAAAAAAAAAACACTTGCACACCATTTTGCACTGAAATTACATTTTTTTATATGCAAAGATTAATCATATAATAATGTGATTTCTACCCATATTGTATAGTATTTGTGTGCATATATTTACACTCCCTCAACATCCAAAATAATACTCCAAAAAAAGAAACCAACAAATAAGTAAAAATAAAAGAAAAGCAAAAACTGATAAAAGAGAGAAACAGAAAAGGACAAAGGGAGAAAAGGGAAGGTTGGGTCGCACCTGGTAATGGACTTCAGTGGACTGACCCAAATACATGGTTAGTCGATTTAACACAGCTCAAACACCTCAGAGAACAAACCAGGAAAAGAAATAACAACAAGAATCGTCAAGCAAGATCAACGGCACACAAAACCAACTGACCTAAAATAAAATTTCAGACATTTTTTTTTGCGAAAAAACTTTCAATCTATTTATTTTCAATTATGACAGTACAACGAACACCAGAAATGATAAAAATTACATCTAGATTCGTAGACCATCTAGCAACGACTACAAGCATTAAAGCGAGCCAAATGCGCGCCGCTGTCATCGTCCCTTCTTCATCAGAGTCGGGCAAAACTTGTTGTAGTAGACAGTCGGGAAGTCGTTGTGCTAAGGCCCCATAGGACCAGCGCGGCAGCACGGCAACCACCGCCGATGAAGAGTAGCGTAGATCAGAAGGAACCAACCTGAAAACACATGAACATAGACAAACTACGACCAGATCCGAGCAAATCCACCAAGGACAGATCCGCCGGAGACACATCTTCACACGCCCACCGATGATGCTAGACACACCATCAAAAAGAGGGCTGGGTGGTGAGAACCTTATTCCATCTTCAGGGAGCCGTCGCCGTCTCGTCTTTCTGAGCAGGACACAAACCCTAATAAAATGAGAAAAAACAACTGAAAACAGAACCCTCCGGCCGACAAGGGCCGAGATCCACCACGCCGCCATGGCCCTAAGGCCACTGAAGACGAGGCGGACCGACGACGGCGCCGGCGAAAGGCAGGGAAACCCTAGACTTTTCTCGGGAAAGAGGCTTTTTTTGTAAATTTCAGACAACTTACATGCAGCTAAATTAAAGTACCGGAGTACTCCAGTAGCTTGCCTGCAGAGACAAAGCAACTTGCTCGCTCTACTCGATCGTGCCTGGGAGCTTGCATTTCTACACGCCTACACAGATTGATACGATTCCCACTGGGTGCAGCGTCATCAAGTCGCCCACGACGGCACACGTATACATGGCACTTGAGCATCGTCTCGTCAGTTCGTTCGTTTCCTAGCTAGCTACTAGCAACGTTCTCGATGATCAGCTGCCGCGCTCGTATGGTCGTAGGAGCAATCATCACGAGCGCATTTACCACATCCTCTCGTCGATCAATCCATCAGTCGACGACGCACTACTCCGAGTCTCCGACCGAAGTGATCTTGCTACTCCTTGGGAGATGGGGACGGACGAACTTTGAAACTGATGAAATTACTGCGAACTCAACTGCCGCAGTAGCAGTACGTAGCCTGCATGCATGCAGCAGATAATGGCGTGCAGCTTTGGACGTTTTACTACCGAGTAGTACCTGCTAGCTGTACCACGTAGGTACCGCAGGTCCACAGCTCCAGATCAAGCAAACAGAACTGGCCCAGCTTCAAGTTAAGACGTGGCTTCAATATTCCCCTTAATGCTATCGCTTTTTTTTAACTGCTGACAGGCACGGCCATATGAAGGATGGTATGGCCTACGGAGTAGTCAGTAGAGTATACTGGTACATAGGAGCAAGCTAGAAAGCAACATCATTGATCAGTTAGTCCAGCATAGCTGCATGGCCTCCTGGCGAGAATACGTTAACTTTCTGCAGACCTAGCTAGTTACTTACTGCGCGTACGGTTAACAATGAAACAGAGTTAAGATTTTTATATATAAAAATCAATGTTGCTAAGTCTCATTCGACTTAGACTTTGTTATGTCTCAGTGGATGCTATATTCATGAAATCTTGCTTGAAGATTGGTGCAAAGTTTTTTTTAGTCTTTTCTTTTTTCTTTCATATATGTTTTCTTATTTGATTGAGACTTGGTTAAATTTCAGTCGACTGAGACCTAGTCAGGCTCTATAAAAATGCGAAACAGAGTTAAGAACTTGGCAACTATACGTACGATTTGTTGCAAAATGCACGTACCGGACGGCAAGGGACCAGAGTAATTGCAGTTAATCAAGATCATATCTTATTCGCAAAGAAACAAAAAAAAAAAACAAGACCCTATATCCAAACAACCACTAAGAGCATCTACAGCTAGACACCCAAACCTGCCTCAAACGCCTAGACGGATCGCTCGGTCAGTGACCGGTCAAAAAATGCCGACCTAGACAAACGTCTCAAACGGGCCTCAAACGCCCCTGGTTGTCTGGCGCCCCTTCCAACCCAAATATGGGGGCCGATATGAGGAGGCCCGGGCGCGCCCGGGCGTGTTCTCGCCACGTCGAACTGACGGCCAGGTCCCACATACGCCCGAAAAACCAACAGTCGGACGGGTGTCTCCTCCGGTGAGGGTGTGAACGCCGCATGGCGCCGCTGCGGCTGGCCGTCCGACGCCAAAGTCCGGCTATTTAAGTCGATCAACGTTCCCAGCCCTAGCCACAACCATTTTCTTCCTCTCCCTGCCGCCAGTCCAAGCTCATTCCTCTCTGTCTCCACCTCCCTCTTCCTTCGCCGCCCGACATGGCCCGACAGAAGAAGACCACCTGCATTATGCTAACCCCGGAGTGCCGCTTCCAGATCGAGGAGGAGATCTGGGCTAAGCGCGCCACCGGGATCGCAGTGGGTCTGCCTCCAGACTTGCCGGAGCCGGATGATGATGAGGAGGAGGAGCCGGAGCCCATGGAGGGGTCCGGATCCAGAGGAGGCAGACGCGGCGAAGCCATAGGAGGAGTCAGTGCCGGTTGCGAGCATCACCATGTAGGAGGTCATAGTGGAGTTTGCCCTCGCCCAAGCGGCATAGATGATGAAGCAGATAGCCATCCTAGAGTTTGTAAAGTAGGGTCTAGTATATTGCCCTTGTACACATATTTGTATACGTATGTAATTGTAATTATAATCGTCTATATATTGAGACGTGAGGCTGGATGTCAACCACCCACACAAAACCCTAAACCTATGTTTTAACTTGGTATCAGCCAGGTCGGGCCGCCGCCACACGTCCCTCGCGCCGCCGTCCGATCCCATCTTCCGCGTCGCTGCCGCTGCTAGCTAGCTACGCTCAGGAACCATCCAGCTGCTTGCTAGCTGGCTAGCATTGCCCATACGCGGTCGCCGCTTCCGGTCGCTGCCACCGCTTCCGTTCGCTGCCGCCGCGCGAGCCATCTTCCGCGCCGCCGCCGCATCTTGCTCCGTTGCCGCCGCGCGCTGTCCCCATCCGCGCCGCCGCTGCGATGTCGTCTGCCGCTATGTCTGATGCCCAAACCGCCGCCGCCATCGTCTCTTCCCCTGTCGCCTCGATCCCCGTCGCGCTTGCCGTCCCGACGATCTCCGTCCGCCTCGGTCGTCACAACTTCATGCTGTGGGAGGGGGCATCACTAGCACCGTTCTTGCCGGTGCCAACCTCCACGGACACCTCGATGGAACCAAGGCGGCACCGGCCAAGACACTCGTTGTCGGCACCGGCGACGCTGCTACCATCGTCACCAACCCGGAGTACCACCAATGGTGGGTTCAAGATCAGCGCGTCAAGGGGCTTCTTCTCACCTCCATGGATGAGGATATTGCATGCCAACTCATTGGTTGCGAGTTGGCACATGCGGTTTGGACAGCCGTCGCCGCCATGTTCGGCGCCCAGAGCCGCGCCAATGTCCGCCACATCCGGCGGCAACTTCAGTCGCTGAGGAAGGACGATATGTCTGCCGCGGAATACATGCACAAGATGAAGGCCCTGGCCGACACTATGGCCGTCGCCGGCTCTTCGATCCGCGATGATGAGCTTATCGATCACATCCTCACCGGCCTCGGCTCCGCCTACAACTCCATCGCCGCCTACTTGGGCGTGAGTAACGCACCCATGCCCTGCTCTAGTTTTTACTCATTGGTTCTGTCCTTCGAGGCGCTGCAGGCACAACAGAGTGCGGTGGAGGGGTGGTCTCCCTCCGCGAAAGCCGTGACCCGTTCGGTTCGTACCGCGCGGGCGGACGCGCGCCCTACTCCGATCCCTATCCCTTCCATGGTGGGGGGCACCCGACTGATGGACATGGCCAGCCAGGGTAGAACCGCCAGGGCGGTAATGGCGGCAACACCGACGGCCGTGACCGCAATGCTGGTTATGCCGGCAATGGCCGGCAAGGTGGAGGGGGCAACGCCGGCAACAACAACGGCGGAGGAGGTGGGCGTCACAATCGCTAGCGTCCCCAGTGCCAAATTTGCAAGAAATGGGGCCATGAAGCCGATGACTGTCGCAAGCGCTATGATCAGGATCACAACTCCCGCACCGCAAACTCGGCCTCCACCAACACCATCGACTTCCCTTGGGTGCTGGATACCGGGGCTACGGATCACTTGACTAATGATCTTGAGCGCCTCCAGGTTCACGAGCGCTATGACGGCAAGGATCAGGTTCAGGTGGCCAATGGTGCAGATTTGTCTATTTCACACATTGGTCATTGGCGTTTACCCGGTTCATCTCTTCAACTGCGTAACATCCTTCATGTTCCACACATTAGCCAGCATCTTCTCTCTGTTTATCGTCTTCTTTGTGATAATGACGTCTTTGTTGAATTTCACCGTCATTTTTCCTTGTTAAGGACAAAGCAACCAGGCGCGTCATCCTTCACGGTAGAAGTTACGGGGGGGGGGGGGGGTCTATCCGGTCCCCTTCGCTAGTGCGTCATCTTCATCGTCTTGCCGTGCCTCCTCCGGTGTTCGACTTTCGTCGTCGCAATGGCATCAACATCTTCGTCATCCTACAAATAATGTGGTCACTTCCATTGTTCGGAGTCATGACCTTCCGTGTTCTAGTTCAAATAATTCACCGTTAGTTTGTCATGTCTGTCAGCGTGCTAAAAGTCATCAACTCCCTTATTCTACTTCGTTTCATATCACTACTGTACCTCTTGAATTAATACATTCAGATGTTTGGGGTCCCGCTCTTGCTTCGTCGGGAGGGTACAAGTATTATGTTAGTTTTATTGATGACTACATGCGCTTCACCTGGATTTATTTGCTTAAACACAAGTCTGATATTGAGCAAGTTTTCTACAACTTCCAGGCTCATGTCGAACGCCTTCTGGATTATAAAATCAAGGCCGTTCAGTCCGACTGGGGTGGTGATACCACAAACTCCATCGCTACTTTCAACGCACGGGCATCTCTCACCGAGTGTCATGTCCACATACCTCCCAGCAGAACGGTATTGCCGAGCGCAAACACCGACATTTGGTCGAGACCGGTCTTGCCTTGCTAGCGCACTCCTCTCTTCCACTTCGGTTTTGGGATGAGGCCTTTCTTACGGCATGTTACCTCATCAACCGTATGCCCACTCCGGTTCTCAACAAGGACACACCTCTGTTCCGTCTGTTTCATGTTCAGCCCAACTACTCCTCCCTTCGGATTTTTGGGTGTGCTTGCTGGCCTAGTCTCCGCAAGTACAATGCTCACAAGCTTGAGTTTCGGTCCAAGATGTGTGTTTTCCTTGGCTATAGTCCTGTGCATAAGGGCTATAAGTGTCTTGACCGTACCTCCGGTCGGATATACATCTCTCGTGATGTTGTTTTCGACGAGACTGTGTTCCTTTACTCTCAACCCGGCGTTTTGGTTGATCCTGCTTCTCTTGAACATGCACTCACTTTTCCCTTCGATGAACCGGTTTCGGATGTCCATGTGCGTAAATATGACATGTCCTATTTGTCATCTAACTTGTTTTTTGCAGGTGATATTGCTTTGAGTCCCCCCAGGTACATGTTGCTGCTCCGACGCCTCCTGATGCGCCCAACGCAGGCGTGGCTGCCTCGCCCGATGACACGACCGCGGACGTGGCTGGGTCGCCACCCTCGCCCAGCGCGGCTGGGTCGCCACCCTCGCCCGGTCCGTCGCCCGGGCCGCCACCCTCGCCTGTGCCGGTCCAGCACACCATCATCTCTAGGCCCGTGTCGCCCATTGCTGAGGTCCCCTCAGCCGCGACACCCTTGGCCGAGCCCTCGTCGCAGTCGTCTTCTCCTACTGGCGATGCAGCTCCGGCGCATGCTATGGTTACGCGCCATCGTGATCATACGCGCAAGGAGAAGTCTTACACTGATGGCACGGTTCGGTATGACTCTCGCCGCCGTGCCTTCTTCGCCGCGCCAGTTTCCCATCGTGATGCTCTGGGTGAACCTGCCTGGCGTGCCGTCATGTCCGAGGAGTTTGCTGCTCTCCGTCACACTAACACCTGGGTGTTGGTGCCTCGACCACCTGGTGTTAATATTGTGAGCTGCAAGTGGATTTTCAAAACCAAGCATCGTCCGGATGGGTCTGTTGATAAGCACAGAGCTCATCTTGTTGCTCGTGGTTTTACTCAACATCATGGGATTGACTACGGAGATACTTTTAGCCCCGTGGTGAAGCCTGCCACGGTTCGCTTGGTTCTGTCTCTTGCTGTGTCTCATGGCTGGAGCCACCGACAGATTGATGTGAGCAATGCCTTTCTACATGGGTTCCTGGCCGAAGATGTGTACATGCAGCAGCCACCTGGGTTCGAGGATGCCACTTATCCCTCTCATGTCTGCAAACTTCAGCGGTCTATTTATGGTCTCAAGCAGTCGCCCCGTGCCTGGTATGCTCGTTTGAGTCAGCGCCTTTCGCGGCTCGGTTTTGTTGCCTCCAGATCATATGCATCTATGTTCATCTTCTCCTAGGGTACTATACAGATATACATGGTGGTGTATGTTGATGATATAGTGATTGCTGGCTCTACCCCCGCCGTGGTGGATCGTCTTGTGCAGTCGTTGTCTGCTAGCTTTCCCATTAAAGATTTGGGTCGCCTCAAGTACTTTCTTGGTTTGGAAGTGTCCTTTCATTCAGGGGGCATGACCTTGACGCGGAAAAAGTATGCTTTGGATCTTCTTTATCGCGTCAACATGGAGAACTGCAAGGCCACTTCCACTCCGCTTGCTACATCCGAGAGTCTCTCACGTCATAGTGGTGCACTACTGGGTAGAGATTACTCCTTTCGGTATCGCAGTGTGGTTGGAGCACTTCAGTATTTGACCCTCACTCGTCCTGATATCTCCTTCGCAGTGAACAAAGTGTGTCAGTTTCTGTCTCAGCCAACGGAGGATCATTGGGAAGCAGTCAAGCGTATTCTGAGATATGTCAAAGGTACGCTAGACATGGGACTACGGATTCGTAAGTCCAGATTTACTGGAATGAGTATATTCACCGATGCAGACTGGACAGGCTGTGTTGATGATAGGCGCTCCACTGGTGGTTTTGCTATATTTGTTGGACCTAACCTTGTATCTTGGAGCTCGAAGAAGCAACCCATAGTCTCGAGATCAAGCACCGAGGCAGAGTATAAGGCATTGGCCAATGGTGCGGCTGAAGCCATTTGGATAGACTCAGTTCTCACAGAACTTGGAGTCCTACGGCAGCGCACTCCTATATTGTGGTGTGATAACTTATGGGCAATTTACCTGACGGCGAATCCAGTGTTTCATGCTCGGACTAAACACATTGAGATTGATTTCCACTTTGTGAGAGAACGAGTAGCTGCTTGTGAACTGGAAGTCAGGTTTATTTCTACAGATGATCAGTTAGTGGATGTATTTACTAAACCCGCTACTAGACAGATGCTAGACCGTTTTAGAACCAATCTGAATCTTGTATGTAGTTCAGATTGAGGGGGCATGTAAAGTAGGGTCTAGTATATTGTCCTTGTACACGTATTTGTATACGTATGTAATTGTAATTATGATTGTCTATATATTGAGACGTGAGGCTGGATGTCAACCACCCATGCAAAACCCTAAACCTGTGTTTTAACTGAGTCCATCCAGGATGAGGCGTGCGTGAAGTACAACCCGACGCTTTCTTTGGAAAGAACAGGCGAAGGCAGACACACTCTTTGACGAGGTGGATGCAGACATGTAGGCAGAGGCTCGGCCGGAGCCGGAGTTGTGTCTGCCCCATGTACGGAGAGCCCGGAGCGAAGATAGTGGACATCTAAAACAACAACGAGTAGCGTTGCCGAGGATTTAGTTGATCCACGTACTACATAGATGTTTTATTTTCATGGTCTGCATGGTTTTAAGATTTAATATATGAGGTGTTCGGATGTAGAGAGATATATTTGAGGAGTGTTCGGTCTAACCGCAGACGCGTCCAAACGCGTTTGCGGGCGTTTGATATCGTTTGTATCACTCTACAACATGAGTACATGCGTGTGGCATCCACCTCCACTTGTTCAGTTTTGTGTGTGAATATTTGTTGATGATATTCGCAAACTTTTCCATAAATAAAAGGTTTGCTGACTAAATAAAGATTTCTTACATTGCTTTAAATACGAGCAAACAATTATGGGTATTATTGTATTCTATTTTAGAACTTTTCACATACAATTAATATTTAGAACTGATTGCAATATGTTTGAGATAATTAGAATGTGTGTGATTATTTACAAAACTAGATGATGCCATGTACGCTGCTGCGGGAACATGTTAAAAGAAATGCATAAATAGTTGCTAAAAATATCTCAAACTGATGGAAAGAAAATGTAATTAATCTTAAGAAACAATAAAAAAATTGGAGCATATAAAAATAGAAAAAAGAATTGTAGTTAAAAGGATATCATTTCCGACATAATTGTGAAGGATGAACTACATTGTTATGATGCAGTCGTCCAACACGAATAGTATTAATACAAAATAAAAAAATAAATTATGACTAACATGCATGAATTGATGATGTGGTAGGATTGCATACATAGAGTAATGCAAAAAGAAAAAATGCAATTCATGACTTGCTTATGTGGCATGGTTGCCTGGCTAGAAAAATAGGTAGTGTGTTGTAGCTATTTAGAAGTAGAAGATATATTTATAAAAAAAATTAGAACACTAAAATGTCAGTAAAGTAACTCAAAATCAAGACAATGATGATAGAATGCTGCTAATTTAATTGAACAAAATTAATCGAAATCACTAAATATTTGCAAAAAATAATTTGAAAACAGTTCATTTTTCAAGAATTAAAAATGTTACTAGGACCATTGAAGATGATCCAAGCATGATCTAAATTATCTCTCCTCTTATAAGAGAAGTTCGGGCCCATGTTGCCTCGCTAGCTCCACAAAGCTAGAAAATTTGTTTACTACTACTAAATACCAAACCTAGAATTTGTATCTCCTTCTACACATGCTTTGAGATTGGTGAGCTACTTGTATGCAGTTTACAAGGCAATGCATATATAATTTGTATCACTCTAAAAAATCGAGTACATCCATGTTGGCCCCACCCAAACTCACTGAAATTTTTGTGCGAATAGTTAAGAATGATATTTGCAAACTTTTATAAAATATTGAAATGTTTGGTAACTAAATGAAAGTCTCCTTGAATTGATTTGAATATGATTAGAATTTCTTCTTCCCTTATAGAACATTCCCGCAAGAAATCAGTAGAAGTGGATCCGCCCCTACTACTAATCAAATCTTAAATTTTATGAGCATTCATTTTTTTTCTTGACTTATCTTGATAAAAATAAAGTCATTAAAATATGACTAAAATAATTAAAATTTGTGTGATTCGTTACAAAATATATCTATAAGAAGTTGGAACACTAAAATGTCATGAAAATAACTCGGAATCAAAATGATGAATTTCTAAAATATCATCAGAATAAAATAAATAATTGAATTCAAACTTAAAAATTGTCAAGATAGGTTTGAATTTTTTGCAAGATTTGGTTTTACCACCAAAGATGATCTAAACTAGCTCTCCTCCTCTAGGAGAATTCCTGGCCCACATGGCTAGTTGGCTATGAGAAAATTAATTTTTTCTTCAAAATTAAATGACAAACCTAGAATATGTATGTGCCATCCGCACTTGCAATGAGGTTGGTGATCAAATTTTATTAATTTTACAATAAATGCACATATCATTTGTATTACTATTCAAATGCAAGTACATACATGTGGGCCCCACCTAGACTTTGTGAAACATTCCATGAATATTTATGAATTATATTGACAAACATTACTCTCACATGTGGAATGTTTGATAACTGTATGATTTTTTTATCAAACATGTTTAAATATGAGTAATACAATTGAATTTGTGAGTATTCATGTATATATGGAAAATGCATCCTACTACCGGGTGTAGTTACACGTATATGCTCTACTTTATTACTTTTAGTATGTTCATATACTATATGTAAGATACCCCAAAGTGAGTTATATGAAAAAATTGCAAGTGAGCCCATAGTTTTATTGTATTTGTGAAATACGTACATATTTGTACGTGAAATGAAGTATGCACAAAATATGGCACATACTACCAAAAAAGTAGTATATATACTATCTAAACATTCTTATATACTATATACTATGTGTACATACTCTCCAACATGATAGATACTACTTAGAAAGCATGGGTGAGGAATAGTTATTCTTCACCCCCTCCTTTTAGTATCAATGCACCGTAATTTTATGTTTTACAATTTTTTTTCTTATTTTTGACGTAATAAGGGAATGTAAGAAAAAAATATAATCGTCGTAAAATTTATTTCATGTTACATAAAATTACAAACGTAAAACATAATGTATAATATACATAAAATGTTTTTTTTCTGGTCTTATGACATACATTTCGTTTTCTTATGCCATATTTTATGTAGTGAATCAATATGAATGTAATATTTGTATTTCAAATGTAATTTATTTATTAACTGATCATAAGATTACCTCGGATGAACAATAAATTATTCTGCACACTAGGTGATGAATAGTCAACCTATTATATAAAAGTTGGAACACGAAAATGTCACTAGGATAAATTAGACTCAAAACGGTGACTTTTTTTAATGTTGTCAAAATAATTGAACAATGTTATGTCATAATGAATATATTGTTTTTATAACTCTACAAAATCGAGTGAGTATTTATGCAATATTTTTTTAAATGATATTTGCAAACATTTTTTTGGACAATGAAATGTTCGGTGACTGAGTGAAATGTTTCATAAATTGGTTTGAATGTTAATGATTATTTAAATTAGTGTGGTACTTTGTTTGAACAATAAAATACTTTTGAAACTAACAGAAATATGACTATAATATTTAAATTTTGTGTGATTATTTAAAAAGTATATTGATAGAAAAATTAGAAGACTGTGAATATTTACGAATGATATTTACAATCTTTTATAAAACAATGAAATGTTTGGTAAGACGATGGATTTTTCCTTAAATTGATTTAAAATTTGTGTGAGCATTAATGTATTATTTTTGTGGAATTTTGTAAGCAATGTTCTTTATACTAAATGAAATATAACTGAAATGATGAGATGCGTGTGATTTGTACACAATATATTTATACAAAAGTTCGAATACTGAAAATGTTAATAAAATAACTTGGAATTAAAAATGACTTTGAAAATTTCATAGTTCAAATAAACACTCTAGTATGCTTGGGATATTTAACTTGAAAACATTAAGTTTTACCCCCAAAAAATAAAAGATTAGGTGGGTAGTTATGTTTTTTTTCTCAAAATATGGTTTCATGATCAAAGATGATCCGAGTTGGCTCTCCTACGGTAGGAGAATATCTGGCCCATGCTGTCTATGTGGCTCGGAGAAGCCAGGATATTTGTTTAGTAGTAGACATCAAACCAAAATTTGTATTTGCTATCCACACATGCTTTGAGATTGGTGAGCTAATTTTATTGGATTTACAGGATAATGCACATATGTCTAGTTTGTATTACTCTTCAAATATGAAAACATGCGTGTGGACCCCACTTGCACTTGTTTAAAAATTTGTGTGAATATTTATGAATGCCATTCATGACCTTTTTCTGAAACATTGAAATGTTTGGTAACTAAAAGAAATGTTTATTAAATTGGTTTTAACACGGGTAGAATAAATAAATTTCTATTAGTATTCACATATTATACTGATGCACTTTTTTGAAACTATTTAATATTTTGAAGTTTATTTAAATATATCAGAAATAATTCAAATTTGTGTAATTATTAACAAAATGTATTTACAAAAAAAGTGGGAGCACAGAAATGTCACTAACAATGACTTTTTGAAATGTCGTTTGAATAACTGGAATTTTTTGAATCAAAAACCATGAAATGTTTGTGAAAAATAATTTGAAGACATCTCATTTTTTTTCACAAACTAAAAAAATTGTTGGATAGATCAAATATATTCTAAAATACATGTAAAAAACAGATAATGGAATCCAAACTATATGAGAAGTACTTGCTGGTGTATTGCCTCACCTGGTGAGCTGGAGCCACCTGATTGATCAAGCCCATTCCACCACATAGCAAAGCTTCTAGAAACGATTTTGCGACCAAATTAACCGAGCCAAGGAAGGCCAGAACGGTTCAATCATATGGGTTCCAAACGAACTCACATCCTCTGCATACAGAACTGCTACTACTACAAAGACCACAAAAGTAAATCCTCGCAAGTGACGTGACACAGTTTACAATTTCGTCCTCTTTTTATCTTCTGGATTTTGACCAGGGAATTGAATTACTAAGATCAAATTAGGATATACTACTAATAACTCCAGTTGACAGGAATAGCATGGGCAGGGCACCATCCCATCTACACATCGAGCAGTTCGAGCAGTTTCACAGATTAGTTAAGAACTGGATGGATGGACCAGAGTACGCTGTAGATAACTAGTCCTACCACTTGGCTACACGCTATGCATGCCTGGACGGACGGCGAGTTGAACTATCAACGCGTATAGTCAAGTCACTGGAGTAGGAGTACTGGTACGGGAGGCAGGCAGCTCAGCTAGGTCATAACAGCTACTCCTAGTAGCTGCGAGGAAGCAAAAGCTAGCTACGACGTACCCTCCCTGATTGGACGGGCGGCCGGGGTAGCATTTTGGACCGACCGGGGGTCATGCATAGCATCGGTACGTACCCCACGTATATACACATGCTGGTTCGATCGTTCAGAGAGTTAACTGCGGTAAAAGAAACACATGTGCTCCAGTCCGTAGGGTACCATTCGTCACGAACTCCTGTTCCCGCTAGCTCCCACGCCATCATATATACCCATCCACCCGTCTGCCCTGCCGGCACCCGCCTTGAAGCT
This sequence comes from Triticum aestivum, assembly GCF_018294505.1. Lineage (NCBI taxonomy): Eukaryota > Viridiplantae > Streptophyta > Magnoliopsida > Poales > Poaceae > Triticum > Triticum aestivum. The sequence goes on from NC_057806.1 coordinate 550,630,592, forward strand.
TCCTTGCTACAACAAGTCGCCACCAGCAGTCCACAGTCCACGCGCGAGAGCGCACGGCACCACAACTGTTTACCTTCCTTTCCGCGGCAGTCGGCAGCTAAAGCTAGCCAGGAGGCATGCAGGGCGGCGACGGAGGGATGGAGGAGACACCGGCGGCGGCCAAGAACCGCGGCGGCGGTGTTGGTGAGGGCGCCGCCGTGGAGGTGCAGGAGGGGCCTCGGTTCCGGCGGGTGTGCGTGTTCTGCGGGAGCAGCTCCGGGAAGCGCAGCAGCTATCGCGACGCCGCCGTCGAGCTCGGCAAGGAGCTGGTACGTAACCGATCTAGTTGATTACACACGTTTTTTGTACTATCATGTTTAGTTAGTTAGTTAGGTAAGCATGTCGGGCACGCCTGTGTGGTGGCAGGTTGCTCGTGGGATGGATCTGGTGTACGGCGGGGGCAGCCTGGGGCTCATGGGGGAGGTGTCAGAGGCCGTCCACAAGGGCGGCGGCCACGTCATCGGGTGAGTCGATCCGTGCATACGCACCCTCTTGCATTATTGGACTCGTCGTCTGCCTTTTCTCTCTCTTATTCTACTCGAAGTGCTGTAGCCACCTTTCTGTCGACACTGAAGTTTCTCCAACTGGCCTAATTAACAGTATCAAAAATTTTAAAAAAATTAACAGTATCCATGTCCAAGTTGCTCACCGGCGGTCACGTTCTGCTTTTCTTTGATGTGCAGCATCATACCTACCACTCTCATGGGCAAGGAGGTACGTACGTTGGAGACGATCGAGATCGATCGATCGACACCATACCCCAACCACCGGACAGGAGGAGACCATGCATGCAATTGCGGCGTAGCCGTAGCTTGTGCTAATGTAGTACTGTACTAACAAACTAGTACTAATTCATGCATGCAAAATGGAACAGATCACCGGGGTGACGGTGGGGGAGGTGGTGGCGGTGTCGGGGATGCACGAGCGGAAGGCGGCCATGGCGCGCAACGCCGACGCCTTCATCGCGCTGCCCGGCGGCTACGGCACCCTGGACGAGCTGCTCGAGGTCATTGCCTGGGCGCAGCTCGGCATCCACACCAAGCCAGTTAAGCTCATCAAATAACTGGCCTTAGCTGCTCTAGTTACTTAGTTAGCTCTGCTAATGGCGGATGGATGGGTGCAGGTGGGGCTGCTGAACGTGGATGGGTACTACGACTTCCTGCTGGCCTTCATCGACAAGGCCGTGGACGACGGCTTCATCAGGCCATCCCAACGCCACATCTTCGTCAGCGCGCCCGACGCCAGGGACCTCGTCCGCAAGCTCGAGGTACTGTAAAAACTGTAATCACGCACCTTCCTTCGTCCTGCCACCTTCTTGCATGCATGCATGACTAGCTAGCTAGCTTGGTCCGTCCGGTCCATGCATCCACCCTCCAATCCAAAAAGAAAAAAGAACTTAACTTGTCCGGGTCTCCGTCGGCTCCGTGTGCACGACGGCATCTGCGAGCTTCTTCCGGCCTACTACTAGCTACTTCTACTCTCTGATTAGTCGCCCTAGCTAGGTTGCTTGCTACGTGTCGAGTTGATAGTTGAACTCTCTTTCTCCATCAGTTGGGTGCTGATCAAAAGTTGCCATGCATGATTGCTCAGTGTCAGTGTGTATGTACTCTGGCAGAGCTGGTCTTCGTTTGCTTAGGTAGTAGTAGAAAAATCGTTTGAGTTAGCTAGTGGGCGGTCATAATTTTGATTCAGAATAGTTGATTAATCTTAATAGATTTTTTGATGTGATTAACTGATAATGTTCGCGTGCCGCGCTCAGGAGTACGTGGCGGTGGAGGAGGAGGACCCGGCGACGCCCAAGCTGCGGTGGGAGATCGAGCAGGCCGGCTACAAGGCCACGCTCCAGGCAGGGATCGCCCGCTGATCCATCGACGCTTGCTTAATTTATTATTACACTAGTCACCTACTACTACTGTATGGGACCAATTGGTTACTGGCCCGCGCCGCTAGTTGTTAGTTAATTAGTTTATTAGTACCATCACACGTACTACGCCATGCATTCATGCATGTAGCACGGACGGAGGAACGGGATATTCTATTCCTCTTTGGTGCATACATGCATGCATTCCCGCGTGTTAAACTTCCAACACGTTCCAGTTTGTGCCTGCTGCTTACTTAGTCCTGTAGGCTGACGTACGGAAGTGTGTAACAGTGTTGCATCTATTTTGATTATGTGTAGGTGGCTGCAACAGTGGTGCGTATGGTTCATGGCATGATTAATCATACTTAAGTGTATTTTGTCTAGATTATTTGTGCACACTACTGGAAATTAACTGCACGCTGACGGCTTGGCTCTTGGCCGAGGACCAAACAACGGGCGCTGAGTTTAGTCCCCTTTACCTAAGGACGAGCGGCAGGAACGGTTTAATAGTCAGATAGTTCAGAAGCAGTAAACTTCTATCTTCATTACATTTTTATTAAGAATATGGACTGTCACTATAAATCTTTACCTGTTCCGGGCAGAGAAGGTCCATGGTGACAGTCCATATTCCTAAAAATAATGACGGATGCTGACGCTTTTTATTAATCTGGTTAATTTTTAAAAACAATCATATGTGTGAGAGCAATGGTCCAACCGTTTAAATCCACGGAAAATCATACGACGCTGGAAATCGCTCCCTTAGGTTGCGATAAATGTTTGGGCGTGTTTCGAAGAAGCCTCACCCGAGGCTGCTTGTAAATTGCACCATCTCTGAGGTAGTATCTGGGTATTGAGAGAAAACGTGTCCGGTTTGTGAAGGAAACGCGGGCCATGTTGCTCTATTGGACTTCAAACTTTTCATCCTCTCAAAGGAGACCATCACAAGACATGTGACATGCCACTGCATTATTCGGAACTGCCTACAATATTTGAGACATTTATTGCATTGTTAGGGTTTCAGCGCTGGGAATTATAGATCTGCATGGCGGACACATGAAATCATGCCGGGAAGCGGCATGTAAGATCTTATATGATGTCTTCGTGACATGCGTAGGCCTTGTGCGGACAAGGGAGGGGCAGGCCCCACCATGGGGGGGGGGGGACGAAATTTCCTTAGCGACATGCCTCATCCAACCGTTTAAATCCTCAGGAAAATCGTATGTTGTCAGAAATCCTCGGGAGCTAGCACAGTGTCATCACATGGCCCATGTAGGATGTGGTAAAAGTTTGGGCGCGTTTCGAAGAAGCCTCACCTGAGACCGCTTGTAAACTGTACCATCTCTGAGGTAGTCTCTGGGTATCGAGAGGAATGTGTCCGATTTGTGAAGGAAGTGCGGATCCTGTTGCTCCGTTGGACTCGAAACTTCTCGTGCTCTCAAAGGAGGCCATTGCATGACACATGCCAGGCCCCTGCAACTTTCGGTCCCACTGCAATATTGATATATTTGTTGCATTGCTAGGGTTTCGGTGCCGGAAATTGCAGCTCTGCAATATTTGAGATAACTTTATTACGGTTATATCTGTTTTTGCTACAGGGATACATGAAAAAGAGGCATAAATGATGCTGACTATTAATCTTTGCCAAGAGCCCCACTCGGCAAGGTTACCCTTTCCGAGAGCCACTGCTTGTAAAAGTGATAACCTAGATCTAGGTTTGGGGGATCTTTTTTGAGTGCCCCACCGACAGGCACTTGGGGAAAGGCAGCGCGGGATACTTAAGTGAAATTCCTCGTGCGCTCTCTCCTCATTCACACGCGCGGGAGATCTTTTGCCTCCTCCTCGATCTGCCGGAGCCCCCTCGGTCGGCCCCGCTGCCACCACCTCCTCCGCCCGCCGCCCCCGCTCGGTGGGCCTCCTCCTCCTCTGTCCGACCTCCACCATAGCCCCCGTCGGCCCCACTCCACTGGCCGCCTCCTCCTCCGGCCGACCTCCACCGCCCCCCTCCTCGGCCGCCCCCATTTGTGAGCTTTGTTGTTGTTGTTGTTGTTGTTGTTGTTGTTGTTGTTGTTGTTGTTGTTGTTGTTGTTGTTGTTGTTGTTGTTGTTGTTGTTGTTGTTGTTGTTGTTGTTGTTGTTGTTGTTTTTAGTAGTTTTTATTGGTTTATTTTGTAGTAGTGTCAACTAGATGTGGTAGTTTTTGTAGTAGTTTTAGTTATGGAGTAGTTTAATTTTGTAGTAGTTTTTTACTTAGTCTATTAAATTTTCTAGTGGATTTTCTGTATGTTGCATGTGTCTTGACTTCAAGTCCGATAGTTCGATAGAAGTGAGCGAGTGTCCACCATATTTGATAGATGAGAGATCATTTCAGATGAATGGTACCGACCGTGGTCGTAGGGGGGCGCTCTTCCTCTACTCTGAAGGAAATATGCCCTAGAGGCAATAATAAATTTATTATTTATTTCCTCATATCATGATAAATGTTTATTATTCAAGCTAGAACTGTATTAACCGGAAACATAATACATATGTGAATACATAGACAAACATAGTGTCACTAGTATGCCTCTACTTGACTAGCTCGTTGATCAAAGATGGTTGAGTTTCCTAGCCATAGACACGATTTGTCATTTGATTAACGGGATCACATCATTAGGAGAATGATGTGATTGACATGACCCATTCCGTTAGCTTAGCACTTGATCATTTAGTTTACTGCTATTGCTTTCTTCATGACTTATACATGTCCTATGACTATGAGATTATGCAACTCCCGAATACCGGAAGAACACTTTGTGTGCTACCAAACATCACAACGTAACTGGGTGATTATAAAGATGCTCTACAGGTGTCTCCGATGGTGTTCGTTGAGTTGGCATAGATCAAGAATAGGATTTGTCACTCCGATTATCGGAGTGGTATCTCTGGGCCCTCTCGGTAATGCACATCACTACAAGCCTTGCAAGCAATGTGACTAATGAGTTAGTTACAGGATGATGCATTGCGGAACGAGTAAAGAGACTTACTGGTAACGAGATTGAACTAGGTATATGGATATCGATGATCGAATCTCGGGCAAGTAACATACCGATGGACAAAGGGAATAACGTATGTTGTCATTACGGTTTGACTGATAAAGATCTTCGTAGAATATGTAGGAACCAATATGAGCATCCAGGTTCCGCTATTGGTTATTGACCAGAGACGTGTCTCGGTCATGTCTACATAGTTCTCGAACCCATAGGATCCACACGCTTAAAGTTCTGTAACGATCGGTATTATGAGTTTTTGTGTTTTGATATACCTAAGGTAGTTCGGAGTCCCGGATATGATCACGGACATGACGAGGAGTCTCGAAATAGTCGACACACAAAGATCGATATATTGGACGACTATGTTCGGACACCGGAAGTGTTTCGGGAGGTTTCAGACATATACCGGAGTACCGGGGGGTTACCGGAACCCCCGGGAAATATTGGGCCTAATGGGCCCTAGTGGGAGAAGAGGAGGGGCGGCCAGGGCGGCCGCGCCCCCTCCCCCTCTAGTCCGAATTGGACAAGGAAGTGGGGCGGCGCCTCCCTTTCCTTCTCTCCTTCTCTTCCTTCCTTCTCCTCTCCTACTCCTACTTGGAAGGGGGGAGTCCTACTCCCGGTGGGAGTATGACTCCTCATGGGGCGCGCCATAGGAGGCCGGCCCCCTCCCCCTCCTCCACTCCTTTATATACGGGGAGGGGGGCACCCCTTGGAGACACAACAATTGATCATTGATCTCTTAGCCGTGTGCGGTGCTCCCCTCCACCATGATCCACCTCAGTCATATCGTAGCGGTGCTTAGGCGAAGCCCTGCGTCGGTAGCTTCATCAAAACCGTCACCACACCGTCATGCTGACGAAGCTATTCCCGAAAGCTCTACTGGATCGTGAATTCGCGGGACGTCACCGAGCTGAACGTGTGCTGAACGCGGAGATGCCGTACGTTCAGTACTGAGAATCGGTAGATTGTGAAGACGTACGACTACATCAACCGCGTTGTCATAATGCTTCCGCTTACGGTCTACGAGAGTACGTAGACGATACTCTCCCCTCTCGTTGCTATGCATCATCATGATCTTGCGTGTGCGTAGGATTTTTTTTTAAAATTACTACGTTCCCCAACAGTGGCATCCGAGCCAGGTTTATCCGTAGATGTTATATACACGAGTAGAACACAAGTGAATTGTGGGCGATACAAGTCATACTGCTTACCAACATGTCATACTTTGGTTCAGCGGTATTGTTGGATGAAGCCGCCCGGACCGACATTACGCGTACCTTACACGAGACTGGTTCTATCGACGTGCTTTGCACACATGTGGCTGGCGGGTGTCAATTTCTCCAACTTTAGTTGAACCGAGTGTGACTACGCCCCTTGTTAAAGGTTAAAACAACACTAACTTGGTTAAAGCATAACTATCAAATTAGATGTGGTAGTTTTTGTAGTAGTTTTAGTTATGTAGTAGTTTAATTTTGTAGTAGTTTTTTACTTAGTCTATTAAGTTTTCTAGTGGATTTTGTGTATGTGGCATGTGTCTTGACTTCAAGTCCGATAGTTCGATAGAAGTGAGCGAGTGTCCACCATATTTGACAGATGAGAGATCATTTCAGAGGAATGGTACCGACTATGGTCGTAGGGGGCCGCTCTTCCTCTACTCCTCCTCTGAGATCTTGTTAAGCAGAAGGTGCAAAGAAATAGCGACCATCACCGACAGTCGATGAAAGCCATTCTTGGAGAAAGAAATCGACATTTGACGTCGACGACCTATTTGGGCGAGTTCATCATATCATACCATGGTTAAGCACTATGGGCTCGCCCAACTAGACCTTCAACAAAAGTCGAAATACCTGTCAGAGAGTGTCCACCATATTTACAACCACCTGAGAGATGAGAGTTGCAAGAGACGTCCCCGAAGGAAAGCAAATCGGTTTTTGACGATGATGGTCGATCTAGGTGAGTTCGTCAAGTGTTACCTTGATAACGCATGATGGGCTCACCCAACTCAACTATCACCAAAAGTCGAAATACCCATGAGAGAGTGTCCACCATATATACAACCATATATAAGAGAGATGAAAGTTGTAAGAAATGTTCCCAAAGGAAAAAAAACTACTTTTAATGATGACTTCCCGGATGGTCTGATATGCAATTTGCACTTTCAATTCTTGTTCTTCCTAGGCTGTTGGGGTGTGATATTTTTATTTTCATATGGGAAGTATTTGAGAGCACAATCCTTGGGTATTTCCTAATTGAAAAAGTGGACAATGTGATTACGATATTGTTAAGCTAGTTATATCTAATAGCTAAAGCAACAAGGAGTCAAGAAGTTAATATGGTGACCGTGCTAACTTCTTGACTCTGTAGTGCTTAAGCTATCAGACATAACTAGCTTAGCAATATCATAATTACATTGTCCAGTTTTTCAATAGGGAATACCCAAAGGTTATGCTCTCAATCACTTTCCATGTGAAGATACAAGTATCACTATCCAGCTACCTCAGAAAAATAAGAATTGCAAGTTCGGTATTCGCATATCAAGGATGGAAGAAGATAACAATTCATAACTTGACGGCTTTCGGGTTCTTTATTTACTAAAGAACTCGAAAACTAGCAAGTTATGCATGGCTCTCTTCTTTGATTTCAGCAACATCGGAGTAGACTAGAAGTATTATTTGATGTTTGATTCTTATATTATTTTTTCATCATGTGTTGAAAGGTGTTAGCACTGATTGATCTCGCGGTTATGGCTTCCTTCGATGATGCAGCTTCCGTTAGGTCAACTCCACGGTCAAGGAGAAGCACGCCAGTGAGGACCCTTGGCGGCGCTCATTCAGGAGAACCCCTAGTTTTTTTTTGCGAGTAGGAGAACCCCTAGCTGATCCTACTAAAGTATTTTATGCATTTGGTCAAGAAGAATCCGCTCACTAAGCAGAGTGTGGGCCCCATGTAAGGAGAGTGACGGCCGGTTGTAGATGCTCTTGCCAAGGTCAGCACCTTCTATCCTTTTATGTTTCTCCTACGTACTTCTTTCCAATTCGGCATGTGATGCAACTTCTCGAGCATGTCACTGACTGCTGTGTACGTGCATATGCATGACCAAAAATACGTTCTCATGTATGAATTTTGTGTTGTGGTATTATAGACTTTTCGCTGGGTTCATAGAAAATAAGTTGAAGGGATAGAGGCTGAAAAGAATTGGATGGCTTATTTTGACTGGGCTTATTTTCACCGTGGCTCTTGCATAAGCTAGAGGTGAAAAGAACTGGCCCTTAGTGCTAGTTTAGGGCCTCTTTGATTCGCAGGATTGTCAAAATGAAGGAATATGACAAATGCAGGAATAGGATGGCATGTCCCATAGTATCCTGCAGAATCTGAAAGAATGTTTGATAGCGCGGGAAAATCAAAGAAATTATACAAAGAGGTTTGAGTGGATGGAAATTTTCCTCCAAAATGTAGTACAAATGGATCCTATGGAAAAATTCCTAAGGATGTCAATCCTACGAATCAAACAAGCATCACAGGAAAAATTTCTAAGGGTTCAAATCCTCCAAAAATCCTATACAATTTTTTTGAATCAAAGGAGCCCTTAGTGTTTTTTTTTTGCGGGGGTAGCGCTAGTTTAGTTAGTTTGATACCCTGTTGCCGTTGGGTGTGTGTGTGCTGGATGAACTGGAACAAGGGCGTCGATCCGGCGTTGTGTTGCTGTACGGACTACGGGGTGGAGCGTTCACTCGAGACAAAACGCAGCAATGAGCAGCTAGCTGTCGCGAGTACAGCACCGACGCGACGGCCGGCGTACGTGCTTGTTTCTTTCAGAATGCATTTCCCCTCGGCCCTTTACTTCTTCCGGCCGGCGCCAGCTCCTTCTCCTTCTGTGCCCGCCTCCAGAGCTCTTTAGTTCACTGTCGCTGCTGCATGCGCTCCCCTCCGGTCCAGTCCAGCCGGCCAGTAGCTAGCTCGCTCACTAGCCGTAGCGTCTTAATTCCGAGCTTGCAGCCCCCCCTTGGCTCTTCACTGCATCCTGTCCTGCCCCTGCGCGCATTGCATGCTGCCGCGGCGGCAGCAGCAGCCTAGCAGCACCGTGCCGTCGCCGCATTACTTCACCACCGGCTACTGACGTAGGAGTACGCTCGTTCGCCATGGTGGCAATCATGGCGCCCCAGGCCCTGTCCTGTCGAATTCAAGCAGCCGGGCAGACGGAACGTAGCGGGATGGGCGGGGGCGATGGGATTGATGATGACATAGCGCCCGTTAGCTCTAAGCTCTTGGCCGGCCGGCCGGCCGATCGAACGCGCCATTACGTACTCGACCAGATCAGCCCGCACGTCCTCTAGTAGATGGCTAAGCTGTGGTTTCCTGGCTAGCTACTGATCGACGCAGCGTCACTCACGCGGGTCCGTCCGGATCACTCGGTCGGTCTACAGCGTGTGGGCCGTTTACTGTCCTCCTGATCTCCGCCGGCCGCCCCAGATTTGCGCGCGCCCAGCCGCTGTGCTCGCCGCTGTTGCGCGAGGACGACGACGGTGAAAGCACCTGCACGCCTACGTATGCATCGGGAAAAGTGCGTACAGCGGCGTGGCGTGGTGGCGGGGCAGAAATCACAGATTTGACCTGAGGCAGAAATCAAATCACAAACTGACCTGTTTAGGAAAAAATTTCACTCTGCTGACCCTTTGGTGTGGCGCCCGACAGCTGGGCGCCGCACCCTACTGTGCAGCGCCTTTCCCTTAGGCGTCGCACATCCTGCCAGCGTGGCAGCCCTGGTCCAGTTGCGGCCCCACACGCACCTGTGCAGCGCCTAAGAGCTAGGCGCCACACTTTGACGTGCCGCGCCTAGCCTTTGGGCGCTGCACAGTGACTTAAGCGCGGCCGCCCCAGCCCGACCAGACAGTTCTTCATCTCTCCGCTCTCTGGACAGAGAGCAGCGGCGGCGGCGGCGCCCCCATCTAATCCCCCTACATCCCTCTCAGATCTGAAGATTTGATCCGTGGATTCGATCCCCAAACCATCCTACTAGGTAAACTCTTCTCTTCTCTTTCTTTTGCTCCGTAAATTTGTTGCCATTCTAGAGATTTGTCCATGATTTGATGGAACCCTTGATTTGTTTGGTTTGCTCGATTTAGGATGTGTATTCATATTGGTAGTACCGTAGTGTTATTTATTAGTTCACAATATATGATTCTTGTTATTGAAACCCTAGATTGTTTAGTTTTTTTAGATATATATGAGATGCCTATTTTTATAGATAACTATGAGATGTTGATTTTTGTAGACATATATGAGAAGTTTGTTTAGATATATATTAGATGTTCAGTTTATTTCAAATATTAGATGTTGAGTTTATTTGAAATATTAGATGTTTAGTTTATTTGAACACATATGACATATTCATTGTGTGAGAAGGAGATGTTGAGATTCTTGTAGTTGAACACATGTTATATGTTTAGTGTATACCGATATTTGAGATGAAGATGAACTTTTATATGTTTATTGTTTGAAATTGTAAGGATGGTTTGGCTTCTGGACGACGTCTACGACGTGCAACACCGGGCCTACATGATGCGCGAGAAGGATAAGGTAATAATGAGTAATCTAAATATTTTGCAAATTTGCCTTTAGTTGAAATTTACATGCCCTAAGATTTGTCATTACTTGTTTTTTGCAGAAGCTTGAACCTCTGAAGATTCGGTATCACGGGGTCTCTGGTCCTGCCATGCCTTACGATGAGCGGTACACACCGTACATCAAGCAGGCAGGACTACTCCCGTGGATTCTATTGGTCAGCCGGTCCACGCCGAATCTGAACGCTCCACTGGTGTCCGCTCTTGTTGATCGGTGGAGGCCAGAGACCCACAGTTTTCATCTTCGGACCGGGGAGATGACCGTGACGCTCGAGGATGTCTCATTGATCACCGGTCTTGCTATCGACGGGAGGCCTCTATGTATGAGCACCGATTCTGATGGGTGGCGCGAGCAGATGATTGCTCTTATCGGTATGGCTCCTACCGAGGCTGAGGATGATGTAGAGGAGGGAGAAGAGAAGAAGAAGAGGGAAAGGAAGGCAGCCGGAGCTGCTTTCACGTGGATTCAAAATAACTTTGCGACGTGCCCTCCGGATGCAACTGATGATGTGATCCAGACACATGCTCGTGTGTATATGTGGTACATTGTGTCGAGGACTTTGTTTCTTGACTCCACTGGCAAGAACGCTCCATGGATGTGGCTGAAGGCGTTGACCGTCTTCGATAGCAAATGGAGCTGGGGTTCAGCGACTCTTGCCTACTTGTACCGACAGGTAGTTGGTCTGTTTTGTGATCAACTCATTTATTCATTAGCAATGCAAGCTTGCTGTCAAGTTAACATTGTTTTTCTTTCATATGTAGCTGGATGATGCGTGTTGCAGGATCACACCTAGTGCAGGCATTGGTGGTAATCTGCTTCTACTTTCTGTATGGAGCTGGGAGCGTCTGTCTGTTGGACGCCCGAAGAGCGTCAGATTTGATCCTTGGTATGCAGATGAACATGACGAATTACGGCGCCCCACGTGGGCTTACAAGTGGGATATCGTTTCCGAGATGACGAACGATGTCAATCTCATGTACCGAAAGTACATTGCCGAGTTGGACACGATTACGCCTGAGCAGGTAAGGAGGTCATTAATTTAGTCCTTTCTCATGCTTGCTTGAAAAATAGTTATCAAATTTGCATTATTGCCCTGTTTCATAGGTGGAATGGCAGCCATATGGCGCGGGTGAGAGCTTGGGGTACACCGCGGAGTTCCGCCTCAACCCGATGTGCTTGCGGGATAAGGATCTCTGGCTTATGCGATGCCCACTGATATGCAACTGGGCGGTTGAGTTTCATTTACCGCATCGCGTGTATCGTCAGTTTGGTCTTTTCCAGCCTCACCCGCCGGATTGGGTGGACACGGATAAAGCACTTCATAGGTAAGAGAGCATGTGTGCGTATTGTCTAATCATCGGGACTCCTTTTGATTGTGCTAATGTTTGGTTTTATAACACGCAGGTTGGACAGGAGAAGGCAACGGAAGATAAAGGACTGGGCCAAGCATCATTCTGCGTATGTTACCCGCTTCCAGCTTTGTGTGGAGCAAGCTCGTAGCACTGCACGCGCCCCGCTTCGTGAGCACAACTCACTTGCTTTTGATAACTACGTACGATGGTTTATTGGAACTACTCGAGTTGAGATATGCCCGCCGGCATATAATGAGGATATTCTTGAAGAACCCGTAAACTTTGAGGGTCTAGCAAAGGGGAAGTACAACAGAGATGTCAGGCTAGGGCAAGGAGTCCCTGCTGTTCCGGTGATTAACTATGTGGTAAAGTGTTCCCCTCTTTACTTTCCTGTTAACCGTATTACACATGTTTGAATGGCTAACGCATTCATTTTTTCTCATCCGCAGCGCACCGAGATCATGAAAGCAGCTGATGAGAGCCAGTCTATTCTGGAGAAGACACCGGTTGGAACTGGCAATGATGATGGTTCACTACGAGCATTCCTCAAGGTACATATCGCATTCACTATGAGAGCCAGTCTATGTTGCGAAGTTTGATATCTTACACACTTGTTCATGTTACAGCGTCAGGCCAAGAAGTTAAGGCGGTTATCGAACCTTCTCGGTTGCCGTGATCCTGAATATGATGAACCATCTGCCTCTAGGTCTGGTACACCATCAGACCCCGCACCTCACCATGAGGGGGACGATGTGAGTTCCTCATATGCTTATATGGATGATGAGGGTGGGATCACCCAAGAGGTATGACTAATCCTTTAGATGTGATTCTCACTTGATTACGACATCGGCCTTCACCATATTGTTTCGTTGTGTGATAGGGCGATGAGCTTGATGATGACATGACTTTGGCGGACGCTCAAGATCGGTCCGCATATGTGTTCAAGCCTAGGTAGCCCAGACGCCGGTACACGCCCAACGACTATGACAACATAGGCAACCCAAAGGTGGTCGTAGGGACCTCGCGGATGGCTAGCTTGGATGATGAGGCGGAGGAGGAGGCGGAGGCGGAGGCGGAGGCAGAGGAGGAAGTGCACGAAGAGGATCCTCGTGCTCCTAAGAAGAAGAAGCTTGCCTGCAGGCGTGCCACCAGGAACACGCGCGGAAGGCATTAGTGCTTGTTCATGTTAATTGTAGCCGTTTAATTAGGTTGACGAACTTGTGAGGTTATGTTATATGTTGGTGAACTCTTACTAGTGTGGTATTTGTGTTTGCGAACCTGAAGTAATGTTGAATTGTCTTAAATGATATGATGTTCAAGTTATTAGTTCTCTTTGCTTAGCATGTGCAGTTTACAGTATTTTTATTATGTGAGTGCTGCTGCAGGAGGCCAAAATGGCATCTGTTTCTGCAGTTTTGCTTATAGCAGCACTGCAGCGCCCAACATTTAGGCGCTGCACTGTACTGTGTGGCGCCCAACACTTGGGCGCTGCACTATATAGTGCAGCGCCCTGTCCTTAGGCGCTGCACTACTTCCATGACGATCCAGAGAGCCACAGTTGGCTTGCATCACATCCACAATACTTACAATGACTGCAGCATCACAACAATTTGAACAAACACAAATTTTAAGCCGACGAGTTCATAACTTAAGACAATTCAAACATTACTACGACATGGTTCACGACACATTCATTACAAATGACAAATGGCAGCTTGCCCTAGAAGATAGTTCACCAACATCTCACATGCCCTCACAACTTCATGACACATTCATTAGAAAATAGTTGACGACGAGTGCACCGAAGCGAAGTCCCTACTGAGTAGAGCGAGGCCATTTCCCCTTCTTGTCACGTGCCGAGTCCTCCTCTTGCGCCTCGCGAGCCTTTGCAAGCTTTCTTGCCCTCTCCTCCTCACGAGCAAGTTTCGCTTGGCGTGCCCTTTCCTCCTCTCGTTTCTTTCGCTCCATCCTCTCCTTCTGACGACGCTCTTCCTCCAAGCCTCTTCGAAACGATTCTTCGAACCGTCGTTGCCGCCTAAGACAATCTGCGTATTGGTCCTTTTTCACATCTTCTGGCACTTCAAGATCTATCCACGTGAAGTACTTGCATAGAGGAGGCGGTGACTGCATAAAAATTTGTTGTTAGTGTTGACACACATTTGAGAGTAACATTTTACTTCTCGAGCTTACCGGTGGTTGGTCATAGGCGTTAGTTGGAAGTGCACGATCATAAGCATAGTTCGGGCATACAAAATATCTCCGCCCTTCCGTCCATGCTTTCTTTCGGTCGGTGGACACCTTCACCTTGCAAACATCTCCACACCAACAAGGCGGGATGTTGGCATCTTTCTCCTTCACCTTGTCCAAAGATGCGTCCTCCCACTTGTTCGGCATGTCTTCTTGGTTAGCACACGGTGGCCTCGTCATGGAACCGGATGAAGCCATGCCTACAAAACCGAGAATTATTGGTCAACCCTAACCCCCACTTAACAATAACCACAACCCTAACACCAACATAACCCTAACACCAACAGCAAACACACATAACCCTAACCCTAGCATACTATGAAAATCTAACCATACCAAATTAGCAAAGAAACACAAATTTCCAAATCCTATCAAAAACTAGGGTTTCCCCCAAACTAGCAAGATTTGAGCAAATGTGACAATTCCTATGGATGAAAACGAGGGGATCGGAGGAGATTACCTTAAGGGAGGGGTTGGCTTCGAAATCCATGGTCAAATACTCCGGATCTGAGAAGGATTTGAGAGGGGGAGAGAGGAGGGCAGAGGGGAGGCACTGAGCTTCGGGTTTGTGTGGAGGGTGGGATGTGTGGGGTGGGGATGGGTGGGAGGGAGTTGGTGCAGCCTAATAAATGTCCAGGGGTGCAGCGCCTAAGGGAAAGGCGCCACACTACACAGTGCAGCGCCTCTCCTTTAGGTGCTGCACACCTGGACATTCCAGTCCAGAGAGCACCAGGAGCGTTCCAGTTGGTTTGGGTCGGGTGGGGGTGTGTGGGGTGGGGGTGGGAGGGGAGAGAGGGTGGGGCTAGCCCAAGTGGAACACAGACTGTGCAGCGCCCAAGAGCTAGGCGCTGCACATTACAGGTGTGTGGCGCCTAGCTCTTAGGCGCTGCACAGGTGCGTGTGGGCCCGCAACTGGACCAGGGTTGCCACGCTGGCAGGATGTGCGACACCTAAGAAAAGGGCGCTGCACAGTAGGGTGCGGTGCCCGGCTGTCGGGCGCCACACCAAAGGGTCAGCAGTGTGAAATTTTTTCGTGACTAGGTCAGTTTGTGATTTGATTTTTGCCTGAGGTCAGATATGTGATTTCTGCCTGGTGGCGGTACGTGTACGATCTACCGCGGAATGGCAGGAACTGTAGTTGGGTGAATATTTCTGTCGATTGTGTGTTCGTCATCTTGTTGGCCAGCTGTGTGTGCGCGCGATTGTACGTGCCATTTCTACTAGCTTGCTACAGAGTAGGCTAGGAGTACTGGCGGTCAGTGGCGAACCCAGGAATTGAAGCTAGTTGGGCGAACATTTGATGGCTAATTCTTTTGGGGTACAAATGCAACTCTATTCAACCAAAACTCATAGCATTCAACAACAAAAGAATAAAGAGACTCTTAAAAACTACTCCCTTCGTTTTTATATATAAGTCTTTCTAGGAATTTCAATATAGACTATATACAAAGCAAAATGAGTGAATCTATACTCTAAACTATTATATATATGTATCTGCAAGTAGTCCGTATTGAAATCTCTAAAAAAACTTATATTTAGGAACGGATACGATCCGACGTATCGGTGCGGCTTTGCTTGAACCATCAAATCATTAAGCCAATCATCTCTCAACTTTTGTAATAGACTTTTCGCTCACGCAATCATATTCATAGCACATACTTTATTCTGATCTTTTTGTTGCAATGCTTGTGACAAATCATTGGTTAAATCGAGCACTCGAAGCATCAAACGCAAGATAAGTAAATGTTCGAAAGTTTCCATGTTGACCATAAAGCCAGAAACCAAATCTCTATCATTTGCATCTGCTCCATCAAAAGAAATGCCATGTAGCACTTCAACCACGGAATCCCACATTTGATAGAGATCTGGATTAGAGTTTTGTGGTGTGACCCCCATCTTGTATCACCGGGTCTTGTTAAACTCGTCTCTTGATGCTGGCCTTTTCCTCACAAAATCTTCCCATGCTCTAACTGTACAACCAGGTTGTGATGATGCTTCTACAACAACGCGTCTTTCCTTTTACATGAGGCACTCACCTACAAGAAAAGAGTAAGTGTGGTTTGAATTTTATAATGGCTAGATATATACTATTTAGATTTACAAATAGCCATAATCTATAAGAACTAAGAAGCGCTAACCATGTTTACAATCTTATTTGTATGGCCAAAGAAATCACTAATAGCTAGAACTCCCTTGACGACGCAACAACCACCATTTGAAGTTGGTGGGCAAAACAATGCACATAAGAAGCAGACGGGTTGACATCTAGCACCAATTTCTTCAGACCATTAAGTTCTCCACGCATATTTGAGGCCCCATCACATCTTTGTCCTCACAATCTAGACATGGATAAATTATGTTTAACAAACATTGCATCCAAAGATCTTTTCAAAGAAGCGGATCTAGTATCAACAACATGTTCAACCAAGCAATCTTTCCAAAGACTCCCCTTTTTGGTTCGTGAACCTGCAAGCAACAAAATATAAAATTACAACAACCATGTGAGGGTACAATAGTTACATTCAAAATTAGAACAATCATGCCAAATAACTAACCTCACAATCATAGCCATTTGCTCCCTAACCGATACATCATGAGACACATCAACAAGTAGAGAGAAATTACTCTCACCAAGCTCATTCATTATCACTTTTGTAGTCACTTCGGCACATGCTTGTACTATTTGTTTTTGGATTTATGACAAGTCAATTGATGATTGCTAGGATCATTTTTTATGGACCACATTAGTTACATCTTTGCATCTTTCCGCATACCAATCCAACATCTCACGGAAATTACCCTTGTTCTTGAAAGTGGTAGTCACGTTGTCCCCATGAAAAGCTAGACCTTGAGAGACAAGAAACCTTACCACACCTACAACAACCCTCAAACGTTCTTCATATTCAATATGTGATTTCTCAACATGACAAGTGATTGCATATGACACAATTTGCTTTTTGTTTTTTAAAATCTTCACACCGTCTTCTAGCATTATTGTGAGCGTTGTTTGGTCCACCTACATGAGCATTGAATATTTCCACTGCATTCTTCCAATTTTTAAACCCTTTCTTAATGAAGACATCATGGTCAAACTTGTCACCAATGCTTGGAGGCTTGAAAAGAAAACAAGGGAAACAATAGGTAGATTTTGTCTCTTTACTATACTCAAGCCAGTCATAATCTTTCTACCATGCTTCTTTGAAGTTCTGCCAATCTTTCCCAAAACGAGTACAAGGACAACCATGACCATACAAACATCTCACACCTTTGGACAAATACGCCCTTCTCATTTCAACTCTAATTTTTGGAGTTACGTACTCTTCAATTTGCTTACGTGTGCCAGGATCAGGATCCACATCAGCTAAACTAAATGCCAGAGGAATGCCCTAGAACATCAAATGGTACCAAAACTGAGTGTATTGTTGCTGCTGACAATATGTTCTTATTCAACATTCCAACTAACATATCAATTATCAATGGAAGGATACAAGAAGAGGATACTTGCTGGAGGTCGTTGTTGTCAGAATCATGTGGTCATTTCCGTTTGGTTGATCTATCTACTGCACCATTCGTTGCCACTGCCAGTCTAGGCGCCGAAGCTACTGCCCCTGCCATAGCCGCAACTTCAGCCTCAGTTTCTTCGAGTTTGACAACAACAACTATCCCTATCCAATCCACCTCTTCACCGGAGTCCATCACTGACACTTCGGCAGTGGGTGCGTGGACGTGTAAGGCGTCTAGCGGCGGCGCAGCACCGCAACAGTGGTCTATGTCGTAAGGGGAACAACTCGATGTGATTTCTGGATCGACTAGGGATTTCTTTTTGTTTGTTTGACGAGGAGAAAGGAGAGACATGTCGTCTGTTTGGGCCTATAGGCTATAGTAACTACTAACTAATAAACGTAGCCCAGCCCACCGGCGGACCGGCCCAAAACTCTTTCTCCCTCACGGTCACATACCCCTTTGATCACTGCCGCATGCATGAGAACTCCTATATGGCGCCGTACGCGCTGGCAGCAACGGGAACGCGTACCATCCTTGCTCCCCCACGCGTCCTGATAAACCGGCTCATGTGAGGGGCGGGAAGCCCCTTGTTTTTTTTGCCTTTTCCTTTTTGTTTTCAGCTTAATTTTATGTTAAGAAATAATTTAGGATTTCAGAAAAAGTTGCAAATTGTCCAATTGTTCGTGAATCCAAAAATTATTCACCATTTGATTTTTTTGAGGAAATGATAAATTCCACGGATTCAAAAAATGTTTGCAATTTCAAAATAATGTTCGTCTATTCAAAAAATGTTTACAATTTCGAAAAATGTTCATGAATTTCTAGAAAAATGTTCACAATATTCAAAAAAATTCAAGAATTTTGAAAAGTGTTCAGAAATTTAAACAAATGTTCACAAAATTCAAAAAATGTTCTCTATTTCAAGAACTATTAAGGAACTAAAAAAATTATACATAAAAAAAGCTCTTGAATTTAAGAAATTGTCGGAAATTTCAAAAAATGTTCACCATTTCTAGAAAAATGTACACAAATTCAAGGAATGTTCATGAATTTGAAATGAAAAATCATGACTTTGGAAAATGTTCGCTTATTTAAAAAATGTGCACGATTTCAAAAAAAAAATGTTCACGATTTAATGAAAATATTCAGTTTTTCAAAACTGTGTTCATGGATTTGTAAAAAATGTTCATAATTTTGAAAAATGTTTATAATTTAAGAAAATTTGTTTGCAAATTTGATACATGGCCGATATTTTTAGAAAAGGTGAAAATAAGGAAAAAATTAAAAAATAGAGCATTAAAGAAAAGGGAAAAGAAAAAAGGAAAAAGTTAATCAAAGAAGTAAAAAGAAAATGGAAATACAAAAGAAAAAAATCGAAGGAAATAAACAAGAAAAAAAGGGTTCTTGGAAGGTTCTAGAACCTTCCCAAAACCGGTGGGGAGAAATCCCTATACTGGCCGGCACAAAAAACTATGGATGCTAGGGGGGGGGTATGCGTCAACTCGCTAGCGAGCGACCTATGCACCATATAGGGATCGCCCGCGCACACAGAACACAGAGAACAACGCCGCCTCTGCTGGTTTCTGAATTCTGACGCCTGCCGGAGGAAAGATATGTATGTGGGGGTCGATCCTCCGGCGCCGGCAACCGGGGGCGGCCGCGCCAACTCGCCCATGTGGTGGGTTCGCCACCGCTGGCGGTTGTCCGGCGTGGCGCTGATTCAACTAGTAGGACGTGGCGAACCCATCACATCAAATTTCTTTTTGCCGGCATTGATGAGACCCCTGAACCTTTGTACCCCAACCATGTCTCCTTTCTCGGTTCCGCCGTTGCTACTTGCTAGTGCTTGAGGTAAAAGCATCTCAGGTACCCTAACTTGCAGGGAATGTGATGATTTAGTTCCAAACTTGCAAAATGCAACTTCACCATATCCCAACTTGCATTGTATGTGATGATTTGGTCCTCAGCCTATCACAGCGTGACAAATGGCAGCCAGGTCGCCAGACTGGTCGTTGCCTGCACTTTTGCACAAAACACCTTGCTGTCTTGTCTAATTAACCTGCGCTACCGCCGAGGCGGATACGCTGCCGGCGGAGCTACGCAAGGAAGGCCGTGCTCGCCGAGACCAAGGCGGACGTGGGGATTGCGGCGGTGGCGGCGTGTGGGCTCCGGGTCATGCGTAGCCTGAGCCCCCTGTACTCTCTCCTCCTCCTCCTTACCGGCGCAACCATGGCCGCCGCGGACCCTTGGTCCACCGAGGCACCGACTGCCCGAGCGACACAAACTACACCCGCGGTGGTGTCTTCCAGGCCAACCTCGACGCCCTCCTCTTGTTCCTCCCCGCCGCTGCGTCGGACGCGTCCAGGTTGGCCAAGAACACCACCGGCACAGCGCCCGACGAGGCGTACGGTCTCGCGCACTGCCGCGCCGACGTCAATGCATCCGAGTGCCGCTCGTGCCTCGACACCTGGGCGCGGGACGCAGACATCAAGTGCCCCGGCCAGAAAAAGTCCACGCTCTTCTACGACGCCTGCCTCCTGCGCCACTAGAACGTGAGCTTCTTCGGCGTCGCCGACATGTCGTGGCTGACCGGCTTATGCAACGCGGTGAACGCGACGCAGCCCGAGCTGTTCAAGACGCAGCTGGGCGCGCTGATGAACAACCTCAGCAGCAAGGCGTCGTCGTCCCCGCGACTGTTCGCGGCCGACACGGTCGACTTGACGCCCTTCACCAAGATCCACGACATGTCCCAGTGCACGCGCGACCTCGCCGGCGACGACTGCAACCGCTGCCTCGCCGTAGCCGTCTCGTACATCCCGAAATTTTGCGACGGGAGGGAGGGAGGACAGGTCGCCACCCGGAGCTGCTCCATCCGGTACGAGTTGTATCCTTTCTACAACGCACAGGCCCACTAGAAGATAGGGTAAATTATTCTGAATTTCCTTTTGACCGAGAGCGGCGACGACGAATCTTCCCTGGGGTTGCAGCAAACGACGATGCCACAGCCAAGATAGCTCTGTTCGTCTCCATTCCTGTTGCTGTCGTGCTATTGGTGCTGTTGACAGTTGCTTTGTATCTCTGCAAGAGGAATAACAAGAAACCACACGAACATGTGCAGATATCCAGCGCGGGTGAGTGCTTCTCGATTGATCATTTCAAATCCCCGAAAAGGAAGAACATCGAGACTTAATTGTTCTCTCTCCCTCTATATATACTGTTTGTTTTTGTGAGCAGACAATGAGTATGGAGGAGACATGGGAAGCTCAGAGTCTCCGTTGTACGATTTCAGCACTCTAAGGGCTGCCACTGACAACTTCTCTGAAGAAAATAATCTCAGGGAAGGCGGGTTTGGGCCGGTCTACAAAGTAACGTACACTGAACTTGGAACATGAGCATCCACTCTCCAATTGATTTTCCATGTCTGAACTGAACAATCGACTTGATGTGGTTTGGTCGGTCAGGGCATTCTGCGGGATGGGCAGGAGATCGCGGTGAAGAGGCTGTCGAAGACCTCCCAGCAAGGGCTCGTGGAGATGAGGAACGAGGTTGTGCTGGTGGCCAAGCTTCAGCACAAGAATCTGGTGCGCTTGCTCGGCTGCTGCATCCAAGAGGAGGAGATGCTCCTCGTCTACGAGTTCCTCTTCAACAGAAGCCTCAACAAGATTCTATTCGGTCGGTACCTAGTTCTTCAGACTGTTATACTGCAAGTGACATTCAGTTTCAAGAGTTTACGTACTACTCCTTACCAATGTGCGTGCGCGCAGATCCTGCGAGGCAGCAAGAGCTTACCTGGGGGCACAGGTTCAGAATCATCCAGGGGATCAGGCGAGGCCTTCTTTACCTCCACGAAGATTCGAGGCAGGACCGGGGCGTGCACAACTCAGTTCAGGTTCGAGGGGGTTCGGACTGAGGAGTGGCACTGTCATCTTATATGTGGGTAGAGTTGGGCTCATTCGGCTCACCCCTTGCCACAAAAGAGGCGGTTGTCGTCTACCACCACAGCGATACGGCCTACATCTCGCAGGTTTGCCTGCACGAGATGGATTTGTCCTCTCTGCTCCAGACCATGAAACCTCTAAACTAGCTGCTTATTATGGATCAGTTTTGGGAATGTTCTTCAGTCCAGTTCTTGTTCTAGTACTTTGTTTGCTTAGAGCAGCTGTTTTAGCTCTAAGCTGTCACTCCTAAGTTTGTCAAGTCTTATCATTTCTCGTTATGCCATTAGTGCTTGCTGGAAATCTGTCGTTGATCCGATCCTGTAAAATAACGGATTGTACAGTTCATTGTGTACTTTAATCAGTTGTCAAAGGTGAAATAAAATTTGTTTGCCTCATTGATTCGATGCCCAGTTCGTCACTACAGCCTTGGCTACTGCTAGAATTTGCATGGGAGGTGCTACTGAAGCTGATGGTGGTCCCGCGCAATGTGCATTGTGCATGGCCTCCTTTATGTTTCTGTTTTTTCTATCGAAAGAAGCGGTAATATGATTCCAGCTTTGAATCCACTCATCAATCATCCGAGAATTCCGAAACACCGCACTCTCTCGTACATCTCCACTCAAAGATCACGATCGATCGAGGCATGCGTGCATGCATGCATGCAAGAATGATTTGCTCCGCCCACCACGGTAAAGACAGTTTTGATTGATCAATGCCACGGCAAATTCAGGTGGAGGTGAGTGCGGGTTGATTAAAGGAAATTGCAGGGGGTTTTGTGCAAAAGTGCGTGCGCTGACCAGTCCAGTCACCTGGCTGCCAATTGTCGAGTTCTTATTGGCCTGGGACTAAATCATCACATGAGGTGCAAGTTGGGATATTGTGGAGGCAAGTTTTGCAAGTTTGGGACTAAATCATCACATGAGATGCAAGTTGGGATATGCTGGAGTCAAGTTTTGCAAGTTTGGAACTAAATCGTCACATTCTGTGCAAGTTAGGATACTTATGGTGCTATTACCTCCTAGTACTTTATCCATGTCGTCTCTTCTATTGGGTGTACCGAATTCATCATCGTTCATGGGCCATCGGTGGCTCCTCCTCGCAACTCTAACCGTAACAACGAGTTTGAGCACCGCCGGGCGGAAAGAAGAAACACAAAGAATCCAGACACGGATCCAGGAGTTGCACATTTGCGAGGAGTTCAAAGAACATCCCGGGTGTATGTGCATTAGCAAAATCGTCTGTTGTATCTATTGTACTGATGATGGATTGTGTGCTACTCCCTCTAGGTCACAACTAAGTGACGTCTTGGATATGCCTTAAGTCAAACATTTTAAACTGCAACCACCGATATCATTTCAAATATTTGGATTGAATAATCAAGAACCAATGTACATATTTTTCTAGAGAGTATTTTGAAATAACATAGTTCCTTCTGGTTACATACTTAACAATTTGTTCAGATAAGGGCATAAGGGCATCTCCAATGCCGACATTCCAACCGTCCGCATATGTTTGGACCGCGTATCTGGATGTGTTGTGCCATCCATTCTTTCGCAAACCAGAGACAAAGTGATGAGGGGGGGGGGGGGGGGGGGGGGGCCTTTGCGGGCGTCCGGACCGCTGCCACACCCACGTCTGACCGTCCTGGCCCACCCAAACCCCCTCCCTCGCCCGCACGCACTTCCTTCCTGAAACGATCAGCGCCGCTCTAGAGCGTCAGTGTCGCATTCATGTACACCAGAGCGGACGCGACATCTCACTAGCGTCGGCATTGAAGCGGTGTGTCGGCCAAGAGAGCGCCGCCCGCACCGCATCATGGTCCACGCGATTGCTCCACATTCAAACGACACCATGGACGTCCGTACGTCCATCTGCCGCCCATATTAATGACACGTTGTTCGTGAGGAACCTACTCCGGCGCCACCCATCCGTCTGTTTGCTGCCCACCATTGTCATTCAACCGCTATATAAACTGCAGCCCCGGTCAGAGCCACAGTCATCCTCCTACGACCCCTTTCTCCTCTCCGCACCACTCCCTCCATGGCCTCTTTGTGATGCCCCCGATTCAATCGTACACTAATCATACACGTGAATGTGTACGATCAAGACCAGGGACTCACGCGAATATATCACAACACAACTCTAGACACAAATTAAAGTCATACAACCTTTATATTACAAGCCAGAGACCTCGAGGGCTCGAATGCATCATAATACAAATGAGTCACCAGAAGCAATAATATCTGAGTACAGACATAAGTTAAACAAGATCTGCCTTAAGAAGGCTAGCACAAAAGCAACATCGATCGAAAAGGCAAGGCCTCCAGCCTGGGAGCCTCCTAACTACTCTTGGTCATCGACGGCCTCCACATAGTAGGCAGCCTCGGGGTAGTAGTAGTAGTCGTCGGTGGTGCCATCTGGCTCCTGAACTCCGTCTTCTGATCACAACAACCAGGCATAGGGGAAAAGGGGTAACAAAGCAACCGGTGAGTACTCATCCAAAGTACTCGCAAGTCTTATATCAGATCTAAACTAAGTATGCATTAGTATTAAAGGAATGGGTTGTATCTATTGACTGAACTGCAGAATGCCATAATAAAGGGGAAAGCCTAGCCTATCAAAGACTAGCATCTTCAAGCATATCGCAGCATTTAGAAGGGCACATAATATCATATTATAATTAGCAAGCATGTTGTAGAATTAAAGCCCAGAGATCCTTTCTCGACTCCCTGCGAGAAAGCAATCCCAGAGCCAATATATACATTTCACATCTCGGTATTCAGTTCTAGTTGTATAGATCGTGATACTGTTGGGAACGTAGCATGCAATTTCAAAAATTTCCTATGCTCACGCAAGATCTATCTAGGAGATGCATAGCAAGGAGAGGAGAATAGTGTGTCCACGTACCCTGGTAGACCGAAAGCGGAAGCGTTTGTTAACGCGGTTGATGTAGTCGAACTTCTTCATATTCCGACCGATCAAGCACCAGATGTACGATACCTTCGAGTTCTGCACATGTTCAGCTCGATGACGTCCCTCGAACTCTTGATCCAGCAAAGTGTCATGGGAGAGTTCCGTCAGGACGATGACGTGGTGACGGTGATGGTGAAGGGATCCGCACAAGGCTTCGCCTAAGCACTACGTGAATATGACCGGAGGCGTAAACTGTGGAGGGGGGCGCCACACATGGCTAACAATGTTTGTTGTAGACGCCCCCACGTATATAAAGGAGGGAGGGGGAGGAGGCCGGCCCTAGGTGCGCCCAAGTAGGAGGAATCCTACTTGGGCTCCTAGTTGGACTCGCCCCCCTTTCCTTTTACCGGAGGGGGAAAGGGGGAAGGAGAGAGAGGGGGAGAAGGAAAGGGGGGGGGGAGCTGCCCCCTCTCCTAGTCTTATTCGGCCTCCTTCCCTGTAGGGGGTGCGCCACCCCTTTGTGGGCTGGTGTGCCTCCCTCCTATGGCCCATATCTTCCCCCCGATATGCACCCGATACATTCCGGAAAAATTCGTGTCCGAATACGATCATCCAATATATCAATCTTTACCTCTCGGGCATTTTGAGACTCCTCATAATGTCCGTGATCTCATCCGGGACTCCGGACAACATTCGGTCACCAAATCACATAATTCATATAATACAAATCATCATCGAACGTTAAGCGTGCGGACCCTACGGGTTCGAGAACTATGTAGACATGACCAAGACTCCTCTCCGGTCAATAACCAACAGAGGAACCTGGATGGTCATATTGGTTCCTACATATTCTACGAAGATCTTTATCGATCAAACCGTAATGACAACATACGTTATTCCCTTTGTCCATCGGTACGTTACTTGCCCGAGATTCGATCGTCGGTATCCACATACCTAGTTCAATCTCGTTACCGGCAAGTCTCTTTACTCGTTCCATAATACATCATCCTGTAACTAACTCATTAGTTACTTTGGTTGCAAGGCTTCTAATGATGTGCATTACCGAGAGGGCCCAGAGATACCTCTCCGATACTCGGAGTGTCAAATCCAAATCTCAATCTATGCCAACCTAACAAACACCTTCGGAGATACCCGTAGAGCATCTTTATAATCACCCAGTTATGTTGTGATGTTTGATAGCACACAAGGTATTCCTCCGGTATCCGGGAGTTGCATAATCTCATAGTCGAAGGAATATGTATTTGACATGAAGAAAGCAATAGCAATAAAAGTGAACGATCAATACGCTAAGCTAACGTATGGGTCTTGTCCATCACATCATTCTCCTAATGATGTGATCCCATTCATCAAATGACAACACATGTCTATGGTTAGGAAACTTAACCATCTTAGATTAACGAGCTAGTCTAGTAGAGGCTTACTAGGGACACGGTGTTATGTCTATGTATCCACACATGTATCAAGTTTCCGGTTAATACAACTCTAGCATGAATACTAAACATTTATCACGAATAAGGAAATATAAAATAACAACTTTATTATTTCCTCTAGGGCATATTTCCTTCAGATAAAACTCCAAGTCGTCCTATTATCATGGACACGGGTATTCGAATAGATTAACTTCCCTGCAGGGTGCACCACATTTCCCAACACGATCGATCACTCTGGTCAGACACACTTTCCAGGGTCATGCCCGGCCTCGGAAGATCAACACATCGTAGCCCTACCTAGGCTCAACAAAGAGGCCAACACACCGTTCTACATCCTAAATGCGAAGGGGTCATGGTCCAATCGTCCTTTGCAATCCTGCGTGTTGCGAACGCTGCCGGTGTTAGTCATGGTTACCTCCTTATACAAGGTAGGTGCTTACGCGAGCCACCCGGGCGCACACCGCTAAATTGCTAACGTCTAGAGAGCTTCGGTTGATACATATGACGCCGAGTGCTCATATCTGTTCTTGCATGGTGGTTAGTGCGTATAGGCCAGTGGCCAAATCAGATCAAATACCCAATATCGTTAGTGGCTTGGGAGCGCACGGTGACGATCAGTACTCCTATCGCCCCGTATCGAGGACTTGCGGCAAGGGCCAGGCCCAGCCACTCCATGGAGGTCTGCCTACCCGACCGTGCCTTGTAATTATCTCGCAGGTACCCTCCAGGTCAACCCGACTTCACATCACTCACGGGTACCCCTCAGGCCAACCCGGTGTCATCATGGTCCCGTGGTAAGGTTAAGTATGCATGTGTCCAAAACAACAAAGGGGAATTCAAGGAATCACCCTCGATGGATTCCACTTGATGTAATCATCAAGGTGGACTAAGGAGGAATCGCCCTCGAGGTTCACACTTGAGGTGTTGCACGACATAGTTGTATCAGGAGTGGCGAAGGAGGAATCGCCCTCGATAACCACGACCGATTAGCTACACTGCAGAGATATCGCCAGGAGTGCGTTATGAGGTATCACTCTCGGCACTTGATAGTAGCTATACAGAGTCGTACAACTAAGGGGATGTGATGTGTTGTGTTGGGCCCTGGACGTCGATCACGTTGATCAAGTCATCTGGTAATCCAATGGGGGCAACATGGACAAGGTGAGGGGCCACTTATGGATCACTAACCAACCTATACTAATCAGTTTAGGATAAGCAGGTAAGGTACAATGAGCAGGTCACAAAAGCAGGCTATGCATTAGAATAGGACAACCAAGTATAGTAGCAAAATCTAATGCAAGTATGAGAGAGAATGGAATGGGTAGTAGCGGAATGATCAAGGGGGTTTTGCTTGTCTGGAAGCTCTACGACAAGTGGTTGGATGTCTGAGGCGTAGTCATACCCGGCAGCAGTGTTGGTCTCGGAGCATACCGATGACCCACAAGTATAGGGGATCAATTGTAGCTCTTTTAGATAAGTAAGAGTGTCGAGCCCAACGAGGAGCAGAAGGAAATGACAAGTGGTTCTCAGCAAGGTAATGTCTGCAAGTGCTGAAATTATAAGTAGCAGAGTAGCTTGATAGCAAGGTAATTTGTAACGAGCAAGTAATGATAGTAGTAACAAAAGTGCAGCAAGGTAGCCTAATCTTTTTGAGGCAAACGATAGGCCAAAATGGTTTCTTATGATAAGCAAAGCGTTCTTGAGGGTACAAGGGAATTTCATCTAGTCACTTTCACCATGTTGGTTTGATTTGTGTTCTCTACTTTGATAATTTGATATGTGAGTGGACCGGTGCTTAGGTGTTGTACTTACTTGAACAAACCTCCTACTTATGATTAACCCTCCTGCAAGCATCTGCAACTATGATAAAAGTATTAAGAATAAATTCTAACCATAGCATTAAACTGTTGGATCCAATTGGTCCCTTATGAAATATCGCATAAGCTGGGGTTTAAGCTTCTGTCACTCTCGCAACCCATCATCTAATTGATACTCCACAATGCTTTCCCTTAGGCCCAAATATGGTGAAGTGTCATGTAGCCGACGTTCACATTGTTGGGGAACGTAGCATGCAATTTCAAAAAAATTCCTACTCTCACGCAAGATCTATCTAGGAGATGCATAGAACCGAGAGGGGGAGGGTGTGTCCACGTACCCTCGTAGACTGAAAGTGGAAGCATTAGTTTAACGTGGTTGATGTAGTCGAACGTCTTCTCGATTCAACAGAGCAAGTATCGAACGTACGGCACCTCCGAGTTCTGCACATGTTCAGCTTGATGACATCCCTCGAACTCTTGATCCAGCAAAGTGTCGAGGGAGAGTTCTGTCAGCACGACAGCGGGGTGACGGTGTCGGTTCTATATCCGACATATCTCATAGTGGGGGTCCTAAGCTAGGCGTCTTGGAGCGATGGTAACATGGACACGGGATTTTACCTAGGTTCGGGCCCTCTCGATGGAGGTAAAACCGTACATCCTTCTTTTGATTGTATTCATATGGGGTGTAGTACAAAGTACACGTATCTACCACGAGATTGTTCTAATGAATATTAGATTGTCCATTGACTAGCCTGGCCTCGGTTTATATATGCACCATAGGCCTAGGGTTTAGAGGAGTCCTTATCTTGTGCGCCAAGTCTTGTGGAATCCTCCATGTATTCGGCATGGGCTGCCCGAAGTGGCCCATTAGTGAATCATCATGGGGGTCCTCGGCCCGACCCACTGGTCGGGAGACGACGTGGTGAGTACCCCGTAGTCTAGGACACTGTCAGTAGCCCCCTGAACCGGTCTTCAAGTTGGGGACGCTCCTCGATTCTTCCAAACTATTCTTCATCTTCGGTCGTCGGTCTTGAAAACTGGTTCAACAAATCTTCCCATCTTCGATCTTGAGGATCGCCGAAGTGAATCCGAAGAGTTTACACGTTGGGTATCCAAGGAACCCCTTTAAGTTTTCGGCCTTCGGCAATGCCATGTTATTTTTTACGCCACACCTTGGGTTTGAAGTTGTTCCCGTGCGGTGGTGTCCTCTTGCGTCCGAGCTTCAAGGCTGGATTGTATCCAGGCTCTAATGTCAGACTGCATCTGAGGTGTCTTTTTGCAGCCGAGCTCCAACGCTGGTCTGCATCCGAGCTCCAATGCCGGAGAGTATCCGAGCTCCAATGCCGGACTATATCCGAGGTGTCATAGATCACCT
Source organism: Triticum aestivum (assembly GCF_018294505.1). Classification (NCBI taxonomy): domain Eukaryota; kingdom Viridiplantae; phylum Streptophyta; class Magnoliopsida; order Poales; family Poaceae; genus Triticum; species Triticum aestivum. The sequence continues at coordinate 550,659,739 of NC_057806.1, forward strand.
TGGCTCAAAAAAGTTAAAGAAGTTTAGCCGAGCTTAATGCCAAAAATGCCCTCTATAGAGCCAGTCACCTGCATCCGAGCTTTATGTCGGACTGCTTCTGAGTTGATGCACCACCTCGGGCTTGGGATGATTGTTTGCAGATTTTATTTCCGATTGATGCAATTTATTTACTCACGAGATATATAGCCAGTAGCCTTCAAAGTGTGTGTGTCGTCCTAAAACCTGATATGCACATTAGAGGAGATAGTGATTGGCGGACGGGCCCTTGAGAGAGGGTCTCGAAAGTCACCGTAATATATTAGCTTGACGCCAGATAGGTCCTCGATAGTTCCTATTGTTATCCGAAGATGCATTTTCCCATAGTTCGATCAAGCCGAACACTAAGCACTTTGAATTTTCTGTATTGATTAGGCAATGCAGTAGCCCCCGAGACACTGGTCGGGTGGCAATACTGGATCAGGGGATCGATGTACCCCTTTAATATTAGTAAATGATAATCCCGAAGCCCAGTAGCCCCCGAGCCTTAATGTGGGCATGAGTGGCCGAATTAAGGATCGATGTCTGGAGTAAAATCACAAAATATGTGTAACAATTCTATATATCCAAGTACTCTACATCATTAATGCTTGGATCTGCACTGTACAAAACTTTGTTGATTGACCATCGGCCTCAACCTCTTCGGCCAGTAGCCGGGGAGTGTTTGTCCCACTTTATAAAGCCTTTATGAGGGCAAAGATTTATGACAAACAAGGCAATCCGTCCATACGGTTTTACTAACAAAGGTATGCGGATAGAATGTTATACTACTATTTAATGTAAGAAACATCTTCCAAAGAAAATAGTCCCGCTATTGGTTCCTTTCTTTGGGTTGTCATGCCGACCATGATCATGAAACCTCACCTCCAATCAATGCGGGAGAAAAATATTGAGGATCTAGTTTGGGGAAAGTTCCCAAACTATGTGGTTTTTAGCGAAGCTAAATTTTCACTTCCGTCATTGCCGAACAATTATATCCTTTAAGATCGCTAGCTTTTGGCTTCACCCAGTCTGAGGTACTAACTCGGATGACCTGGTAGTAACAATCACAGAGGTGCTCCCTTTACCGCCTAGCCGAACAATCGGGAACATAGGGGTAAGCACAGGAGCCAGGCAACCCAGATTGGCCAAAATTTTAAGTCAAATAGATGCATATTTATGGCTTTATAATGATGATTACAGAAGGCAACCCTCGTATATTAAATACAAATGCCGATGATATGTTTATTTTGACTCCATTGCGACCATTTATCAGTTGAAAGTGGCCCATCATCGGCTTCCGCCCCTTGTAGATGCTACGCAGGGTGTTTCCGCAATAACAAAACAACCCTTAGCCGACGTCTCGGTGCCCGATGGCGGTAGTGTTAGCGGAAACGAGGCAATCAGATATGTGGGGTTTACAACTTTCACTTAGTCATAGGAGCTTTAAACTGGGGAAGCTAGCTACGAGCCCCTGGTTAGTGTTCGGCACCGACCGAAGTCTAGCCATTAACACTTCGGCCAATGTTATGAAAGGCCCATCATTTAACATGGGGTAATCAGTATCGATCTATAGTTTGACATCGTCATCGGATCGCTGACCAGTTTATGCCCATTGTGACAGTCAATTTTCGGCTTTCTCCACTAAGGTGCTTAACCATTCGAGCTGGAAGCACAATCGCAGTGCTTCTCCCTTTGCACACCTAGCCGAACAAAGCGGAACGTAGGAGGCAACCACAGGAGCCGGGAAACCCAACTATTAACCGAAGACACAACTCATAACCAATGCATATATAGCAATATCCGAGAATGTTTTTGCCGAATCTCTAAAGTTGTCCGGTGTTGCACTGGGAGACTTATGCTGGAAACACACAAATAGTTTAAAAGTGCCATAGGCTTGGAAAATCAAAAAACTTCAGTAAAAACTTTACGCTTGAACTAAATCGAGTCATTTGCTGCTAATCCAAAAATTGGTCTTACTTTTGTGCTTCTATCGTGCATTAATATGACAAATCCGATCTCAAGACTTCAAGTGGGTCAGCCTATGGCTACAACCTACTATCCCAAAGGCGGAGTACTGCTCGTTAAGCCAGTTAAGAGAACTTAACTCGAGCGGCATTAGAGAGAAAACATGCTATCTGGCTATTGACCACACACTCGAGTCGAGAAAGGAGTGGTAGAAAAAGACTTTGCAACGACTTAGAAGAAGAACACTTATTATAAAATGGCTCATATAAATTTAAGAGCCCCAGTTAACACGGGCAAAAAAGGATGATTTTTAACAAACCTCGTTTTTGAAAAATATATTTTAGCATAAATGTAATGTTTGGTCGAACCGAATAAGAATTAAAAAAAACTGAGCATGGAAGCGACTTAGCTGGTTAATGTGCTCAATGTCGATGCACGACCCGAGCTTATGGCGGGACAAGGTCCCAGCCCACAAGCCGGTCCCGGGGTGGCGGAGCAAAGAGCTCAGCACTTTGAAGTGACGACATAGCACGACTAATGTGGCAGGGTGGAACCTCCCACTACTAGGAAAAGGGCTATAGATGAAATTGACACTAATGGCGCACCAAACATGTGGTGCGCCACTACTATATACTAATGGCGCACCATGTGTTGGTGCACCATTAGTGTCCAAATACTAATGGAGCATCACATCCACGGTGCGCCATTAGTAACAAGATTTTTTTTCAAAACTAGTAATGGCGCACCAGGGGATAGTGCGCCATTACTAGTTAAACTAGTAACAAGATTCCCTGCTACGTCTTGAGCTTGCGTTGGTTTTCCCCGAAGAGGAAGGGATGATGCAGCAGAGTAGCGTAAGTATTTCCCTCAGTTTTTGTGAACCAAGGTATCAATACAGTAGGAGCCCACGCTCAAGTCCCTCGTACCTGCACAAAGCGATAGCTACTCGCAACCAACGCGATTAGGGGTTGTCAATCCCTTCACGGTCACTTACGAGAGTGAGATCTGATAGTATAATATTTTTGGTATAAAGATGCAAAGTAAAAAGTAAAAGCAAAGTAAAAAAGCAAAGCAAGATTAAAGTGATGGAGATTGATATGATGAGAATAGACCCAGGGGCCATAGGTTTCACTAGTGGCTTCTCTCAAGAGCATAAGTATTCTATGGTGGGTGAACAAATTACTGTTGAGCAATTGACAGAATTGAGCATAGTTATGAGAATATCTAGGCATGATCTTGTATATAGGCATCACGTTCGTACAAGTAGATCGAAACGATTCTGCATCTACTACTATTACTCCACTCATCGACCGCTATCCAGCATGCATCTAGAGTATTAAGTGAAAAACAGAGTAACGCCTTAAGCAAGATGACATGATGTAGAGAGATAAATTCATGCAATATGAAATAAACCCCATCTTGTTATCCTCGATGGCAACGATACAATACGTGCCTTTCTGCCCCTTCTATCACTTGGTAAGGACACCGCAAGATCGAACCCAAAGCTAAGCACTTCTCCCATGGCAAGAACTACCAATCTAGTTGGCCAAACCAAACAGATAATTCGAAGAGACTTGCAAATATAACCAATCATACATAAAAGAATTCAGAGAAGATTCAAATATTATTCATAGATAGACTTGATCATAAACCCACAATTCATCGATCTCAACAAACACACCGCAAAAAGAAGATTACATCGAATAGATCTCCACAAGAGAGGGGGAGAACTTTGTATTGAGATTCAAAGAGAGAGAAGAAGCCATCTAGCTACTAACTATGGACCCGAAGTTCTGAGGTAAACTACTCACACTTCATCGGAGAGGCTAGGATGATGTAGAAGCCCTCCGTGATGACGGCCCTCTTCCGGCGGAGCTCCGGAACAGGCCCCAAGATGGGATCTCGTGGATACAGAAAGTTGCGGCGGTGGAATTAGGTTTTTGGCTCCTGTTCTGAATGTTTGGGGGGTACATGTGTATATATAGGAGGAAGAAGTGCGTCGGAGGAGCAATGAGGGGCCCACGAGGCAGGGGCGCGCCCTAGGGGGGGGCGCCCCCCACCCTCGTGACCGCCTCTTTTGTTCCTTGGAGAAGGGTCCAAGTCTCCTGGATCACGTTCGGTGAGAAAATCACGTTCCCGGAGATTTTATTCCGTTTGGACTCCGTTTGATATTCCGTTTCTTCGAAACACTGAAATAGGCAAAAAAAAACAGCAATTCTGGGTTGGGCCTCCGGTTAATAAGTTAGTCACAAAAATAATATAAAAGTGGAAAATAAAGCCCAATATAGTCCAAAACAGTAGATAATATAGCATGGAGCAATAAAAAATTATAGATACATTGGAGACGTATCAGGCATTCCCAAGCTTACTTCCAGCTCGTCCTCGAGTAGGTAAAAGATAAAAAGAGAATTTTTGATGCGGAGTGCTACTTGGCATAATTCCAATGCAAATCTTCTTAATTGTGGTATGAATATTCAGATTAGAAAGATTCAAGACAAAAGTTTATATTGATATAAAAAATAATAATACTTCAAGCATACTAACAAAGCAATTATGTTTTCTCAAAATAACATGGCCAAATAAAGTTATCCCTACAAAATCATATAGTCTGTCTATGCTCCATCTTCACCATAGAAAGTATTTAAATAACGCACAACCCCGATGACAAGCCAAGCAATTGTTTCATACTCTAACTTTTTCAAAACTTTTTCAATCTTCACGCAATACATGATCGTGAGCCATGGATATAGCACTATAGTGTTGGGGAACGTAGTAATTTCAAAAAAATTCCTACGCACACGCAAGATCATGGTGATGCATAGCACCAAGAGGGGAGAGTGTTGTCTACGTACCCTCGTAGACCGTTCGCGGAAGCGTTATATCAACGCGGTTGATGTAGTCGTACGTCTTCACGTCCGACCGACCCAAGTACCGAAAGCACGGCACCTCCGAGTTCTGCAGACGTTCGGCTCGGTGACGTCCTCGCGTTCTCGATCCAGCAAGAGGGGTGAAGTAGTAGATGAGTTCTGGCAGCACGACGGCGTGGTGACGGTGTTGGTTAAGAACAATCTCCGCAGGGCTTCGCCTAAGCACTACGAAAACTATGACGGAGGATAAACTAGAGGGGACGGGGTTGCCGGCACACGGCTTGGTGTTTCTTGATGTGTCTTTGGTGCTAGCCCTACCCCTCTATTTATATGTTGAGCCCTTGGGTCGAAACTTGGAGTAAAAGCCTCCCCAAAGTCGGTTTTACCCGAAAGGCAAGAGTCCTTCTCGGACTCCAGGGCTAGACGCCAGGGTTCCCGGCGTTTCCCCCCTAGATGCCAGGTTTCCTGGCGTCTAGCCTCTGGTCTCCGCAAAACTTCCTTTTGCACTTTCCAAAAGCCTCGTGGGCTTTCCCCTTTGGCCCAGATAAAGTGTTCTCGTGCCCAAACATTTCGGGAAACATCCGGAACCCCTTCCAGTGAATTCCGGAAGCCTTCCGGAGATCAAACACTACTATACCATTGTCCAGTGATCTACTCCTAGATAACTATTGTACTCCCTTTCCAAACTCAGGGCAGGGTATACAATAGGTCTGGTACACAGCATGGCATACTTTATAGAACCTATGGCTAAGGCATAGGGAATGACTTTCATTCTCTCTCTATCTTCTGCCGTGGTCGGGTTTTGAGTCTTACTCAACTTCACACCTTGTAACACAGGCAAAAACTTCTTCTTTGACTGTTCCATTTTGAACTACTTCAAAATCTTGTTAAGGTATGTACTCATTGAAAAACTTATCAAGCATCTTGATCTATCTCTATAGATCTTGATGCTCAATATGTAAGCAGCTTCATCGAGGTCTTTCTTTGAAACACTCCTTTCAAATATTCCTTTATGCTTTGCAGAATAATTCTACATTATCTCTGATCAACAATATGTCTTTCGCATATACTTATCAGAAATGCTGTAGTGCTCCCACTCACTTTCTTGTAAATACAGGCTTCACTGCAAGTCTGTATAAAACTATATGCTTTGATCAACTTATCAAAGCGTATATTCCAACTCCGAGATGCTTCCACCACTCCATAGATGGATCGCTGGAGCTTGCATATTTTTTTAGTACCTTTAGGATTCACAAAACCTTCTGGTTGCATCATATACAACTCTTCTTTAATAAATCCATTAAGGAATGCAGTTTTGTTTATCCATTTGCCATATTTCATAAAATGCGGCAATTGCTAACATGATTCGGACAGACTTAAGCATAAATACGAGTGAGAAACTCTCATCGTAGTCAACACCTTGAACTTGTCGAAAACCTTTTTGCGACAATTCTATCTTTGTAGATAGTAACACTACTATCAGCGTCCATCTTCCTCTTGAAGATCCATTTAATCTCAATGGCTCGCCGATCATTGGGCAAGTCAATCAAAGTCCATACTTTGTTCTCATACATGGATCTCATCTCAGATTTCATGGCATCAAGCCATTTCGCGGAATCTGGGCTCATCATCGCTTCCTCATAGTTCGTAGGCTCGTCATGGTCAAGTAACATGACCTCTAGAACAGGATTACCGTACCACTCTGGTGCAGATCTCACTCTGGTTTACCTACGAGGTTCGGTAGTAACTTGATCCGAAGTTACATGATCATCATCATTAGCTTCCTCACTAATCGGTGTAGTAGTCACAGGAACAGATTTCTGTGATGAACTACTTTCCAATAAGGGAGCAGGTACAGTTACCTCATCAAGTTCTACTTTCCTCCCACTCACTTCTTTTGAGAGAAACTCCTTCTCTAGAAAGGATCCATTCTCAGCAATGTATAACTTGCCTTCGGATCTGTGATAGAAGGTGTACCCAACATTTTCTTTTGGGTATCCTATGAAGATTTACTTCTCCGATTTGGGTTCGAGCTTATCATGTTGAAACTTTTTCACATAAGCATTGCAGTCCCAAACTTTAAGAAACGACAGCTTAGGTTTCTCGCCAAACCACAGTTCATACGGTGTCGTCTCAATGGATTTAGATGGTGCCCTATTTAACGTGAATGTAGTTGTCTCTAATGCATAACCCCAAAACGGTAGTGGTAGATCGGTAAGAGACATCATAGATCGCATATATCTAATAAAGTACGGTTATGACGTTCGGACACACCATTACACTTGGTGGTCCAGGTGGCGTGAGTAGTGAAACTATTTAACATTGTTTTAACTGAAGGCCAAACTCGTAACTCAAATATTTTACTTCTGCGATCATATCGTAGAAACTTTTATTTTTGTTACGATGATTCTCCACATCACTCTGAAATTCTTTGAACTTTTGAAATATTTTAGAATTGTGTTTCATCAAGTAGATATACTCATATCTGCTCAAATCATCTGTGAAGATCAGAAAATAATGATAGCTGTCGTGAGCCTCAATATTCATTGGACCACATACATCAGTATGTATGATTTCCAACAAATCTATTGCTCACTCCATTGTTCTGGAGAACAGAGTTTTAGTCATGTTGCCCATGAGGCATGGTTCGCAAGCATCAACTGATTCATAATCAAGTGATTTCAAAATCCCATCAGCATGGATTTTCTTCACGCACTTTACACCAATATGACCTAAACGGCAGTGCCACAAATAAGTCGCATTATCATTATTAACTTTGCAATTTTTGGCTTCAATATTATGAAAATGTGTATCACCACGATCGAGATCCAACCAACCATTTTCATTGGGTGTATGACCATAGAAGGTTTTATTCATGTAAACAGAACAACAATTATTCTCTAACTTACATGAATAACCGTATTGCAATAAACATGATCCAATCATATTTATGCTCAACGCAAACACCAAATAACATTTATTTAGGTTCAACACTAATCCCGAAAGTATAGGGAGTGTGCGATGATGATCATATCAATCTTGGAACCACTTCCAACACACATCGTCACTTCACCCTTAACTAGTCTCTGTTTATTTTGCAACTCCCATTTCGAGGTACTACTCTTTAGCAACTGAACCAGTATCAAATACCAAGGGGTTGCTATAAACACTAGTAAGGTACACATCAATAACATGTATATCAAATATATCTTTGTTTACTTTGCCATCCTTCCTATCCACCAAATACTTGGGGTAGTTCCGCTTCTAGTGACCAGTCCCTTTGCAGTAGAAGCACTCAGTTTCAGGCTTAGGTCCATACTTGGGTTTCTTCACTTGAGCAGCAACTTGTTTGCCGTTCTTCTTGAAGTTCCCTTCTTCCCTTTACCCTTTATCTTGAAACTAGTGGTCTTGTCAATCATCAACACTTGATGTTTTTCTTGATTTCTACCTTCGCCGATTTTTTTGCATCGCGAAGAGCTTGGGAATTGTTTTCGTCATCCCTTGCATATTATAGTTCATCACGAAGTTCTACTAACTTGGTGATGGTGACTAGAGAATTCTGTCAATCACTATTTTATCTGGAAGATTAACTCCCACTTGATTCAAGCGATTGTAGTACCCAGACAATCTGAGCACATGCTCACTGCTTGAGCTATTCTCCTCAATCTTTTAGCTATAGAACTTGTTGGAGACTTCATATCTCTCAACTCGGGTATTTGCTTGAAATATTAACTTCAACTCCTGGAACATCTCATATGGTCCATGACGTTCAAAACGTCTTTGAAGTCCCGATTCTAAGCCGTTTAAGCATGGTGCACTAAACTATCAAGTAGTTATCATATTGAGCTAGCCAAATGTTCATAACATCTGCATCTGCTCCTGCAATAGGTTTGTCACCTAGAGGTGCATTAAGGACATAATTCTTCTGTGCAGCAATGAGGATAAACCTCAGATCACGGATCCAATCCGCATCATTGCTACTAACATCTTTCAACTTAGTTTTCTCTAGGAGCATATCAAAAATAAAACAGGGGAGCTAAACGCGAGCTATTGATCTATAACATAGATATGCTAATACAACCAGGACTAAGTTCATGATAAATTTAAGTTCAATTAATCATATTACTTAAGAACTCCCACTTAGATAGACATCCCTCTAATCCTCTAAGTGATCACATGATCCATATCAACTAAACCATAACCGACCATCACGTGAAATGGAGTAGTTTTCAATGGTGAACATCACTATGTTGATCATATCTACTATATGATTCACGCTCGAACTTTCGGTCTCAGTGTTCCGAGGCCATATCTGCATATGCTAGGCTCGTCAAGTTTAACCTAAGTATTCTGCGTGTGCAAAACTGGCTTGCACCCGTTGTAGATGGACGTAGAGCTTATCACACCTGATCATCACGTGGTGTCTGGGCACGACGAACTTTGGCAATGGTGCATACTCAGGGAGAACACTTTTATCTTGAAATTTAGTGAGAGATCATCTTATAATGCTACCGTCAAACAAAGAAAGATAAGATGCATAAAAGATAAACATCACATGCAATCAATATAAGTGATATGATATGGCCATCATCTTCTTGTGCTTGTGATCTCCAACTCCGAAGCACCGTCATGATCACCATCGTCACCGGCGCGACACCTTGATCTCCATCGTAGCATCGTTGTCGTCTCGCCAATCTTATGCTTCTATGACTATCGCTACCGCTTAGTGATAAAGTAAAGCATTACAGGGCGATTGCATTGCATACAATAAAGCGACAACCATATGGCTCCTGCCAGTTGCCGATAACTCAGTTACAAAACATGATCATCTCATACAACAACTTATATCACGTCTTGACCATATCACATCACAACATGCCCTGCAAAAACAAGTTAGACGTCATCTACTTTGTTGTTGCAAGTTTTATGTGGCTGCTACGGGCTTAGCAAGAACCGTTCTTACCTACGCATCAAAACCACAACGATAGTTTGTCAAGTTGGTGCTGTTTTAACCTTCGCAAGGACCGGGCGTAGCCACACTCGATTCAACTAAAGTTGGAGAAACTGACACCCGCCAGCCACCTGTGTGCAAAGCACGTCGGTACAACCAGTCTCGCGTAAGCGTACGCGTAATGTCGGTTCGGGCCGCTTCTTGCAACAATACCACCGAACCAAAGTATGACATGCTGGTAAGCAGTATGAATTATATCGCCCACAACTCACTTGTGTTCTACTCGTGCACAACATCAACACATAAAACCTAGGCTCGGATGCCACTGTTGGGGAACGTAGTAATTTCAAAAAAATTCCTACGCACACGCAAGATCATGGTGATGCATAGCAATGAGAGGGGAGAGTGTTGTCTACGTACCCTTGTAGACCGTTTGCGGAAGCATTATATCAACGCGGTTGATGTAGTTGTACGTCTTCACGTCTGACCGATCCAAGTACCGAAAGCACGGCACCTCCAAGTTCTGCACACGTTCGGCTCGGTGACTTCCTCACCTTCTCGATCCAGCAAGAGGGGCGAAGTAGTAGATGAGTTCCGGAAGCACGACGGCATGGTGACGGTGTTGGTGAAGAACAATCTCCGCAGGGCTTCGCCTAAGCACTACAAAAACTATGACAAAGGATAAACTAGAGGGGACGGGGTTGCCGGCACACGGCTTGGTTTTTCTTGATGTGTCTTTGGTGCTAACCCTACCCCTCTATTTATATGTTGAGCCCTTGGGTCGAAACTTGGAGTAAAAGCCTCCCCAAAGTCGGTTTTACCTGAAAGGCAAGAGTCCTTCTCGGACTCCAGGGCTAGACGCCAGGGTTCCCGGCGTCTACCCCCTAGACGCCAGGGTTCCTGGCGTCTAGCCTCTGGTCTCCGCAAAACTTCCTTTTGCACTTTCCAAAAGCCTCGTGGGCTTTCCCCTTTGGCCCAGATAAAGTGTTCTCGTGCTCAAACATTTCGGGAAACATCCGAAACCCCTTCCGGTGAATTTTGGAAGCCTTCCGGAGAACAAACACTACTATCCCATATATCAAACTTTATCTCCGGACCATTCCGGAGTTCCTCATCATGTCTGTGATCTCATCCCGGACTCCGAACAACATTCGGTCATCAACATACATAACTCATATAGTACTATATCGTCAATGAACATTAAGCGTGCGGACCCTACGGGTTCGAGAACTATGTAGACATGACCGAGACACCTCTCTGGTCAATAACCAATAGCGGGACCTGGATGCCCATATTGGCTCCTACATATTGTACGAAGATCTTTATCGGTCAGACCGCATAACAACATACGTTGTTCCCTTTTTCATCGGTATGTTACTTGCCCGAGATTCGATCGTCGGTATCTCAATACCTAGTTCAATCTCGTTGCCGGCAAGTCTCTTTACTTGTTCCGTAATACATCATCCTGCAACTAACTCATTAGTTGCAATGCTTGCAAGGCTTAAGTGATGTGCATTACCGAGAGGGCCTAGAGATACCTCTCCGACAATCGGAGTGACAAATCCTAATCTCGAAATACGCCAACCCAACAAGTACCTTCGGAGACACCTGTAGAGCACCTTTATAATCACCCAGTTACGTTGTGACGTTTGGTGGCACACAAAGTGTTCCTCCGGTAAACGGGAGTTGCATAATCTCATAGTCATAGGAACATGTATAAGTCATGAAGAAAGCAATAGCAACAAACTAAATGATCAAGTGCTATGCTAACGGAATGGGTCAAGTCAATCACATCATTCTCCTAATGATGTGATCCCGTTAATCAAATGACAACTCATGTCTATGGTTAGGAAACATAACCATCTTTGATCAACGAGCTAGTCAAGTAGAGGCATACTAGTGACACTCTGTTTGTCTATGTATTCACACATGTATTATGTTTCCGGTTAATACAATTCTAGCATGAATAATAAACATTTATCATGATATAAGGAAATAAATAATAGCTTTATTATTGCCTCTAGGGCATATTTCTATAATCTCCCACTTGCACTAGAGTCAATAATCTAGTTCACATCGCCATGTGATTTAACATCAATAGTTCACATCACCATGTGATTAATACCCATATTTCACATCGACATGTGACCAACACCCAAAGGGTTTACTAGAGTCAATAATCTAGTTCACATCGCTATGTGATTAACACCCAAAGAGTACCGAGGTGTGATCATGTTTTGCTTGTGAGAGAAGTTTAGTCAACGGGTCTGCCACATTTAGATCCGTAAGTATTTTGCAAATTTCTATGTCAACAATGCTCTGCATGGAGCTACTCTAGATAATTGCTCCCACTTTCAATATGTATCCAGATTGAGACTTAGAGTCATCTGGATCAGTGTCAAAACTTGCATCGACGTAACCCTTTACGATGAACCTTTTGTCACCTCCATAATCGAGAAACATATCCTTATTCCACTAAGGATAATTTTGACCAATGTCCAGTGATCTACTCCTAGATCACTATTGTACTCCCTTGCCAAACTCAGGGCAGGGTATACAATAGGTCTATTACATAGCATGGCATACTTTATAGAACCTATGGCTAAGGCATAGGGAATGACTTTCATTCTCTCTCTATCTTCTGCCGTGGTCGGGTTTTGAGTCTTACTCAACTTCACACCTTGTAACACAGGCAAAAACTTCTTCTTTGACTGCTCCATTTTGAACTACCTCACAATCTTATCAAGGTATGTACTCATTGAAAAACTTATCAAGCATCTTGATCTATCTCTATAGATCTTGATGCTCAATATGTAAGCAGCTTCACCGAGGTCTTTCTTTGAAAAACTCCTTTCAAATATTCCTTTATGCTTTGCAGAATAATTCTACATTATCTCCGATCAACAATATGTCTTTCGCATATACTTATCAGAAATGCTGTAGTGCTCCCACTCACTTTCTTGTAAATACAGGCTTCACCGCAAGTCTGTATAAAACTATATGCTTTGATCAACTTATCAAAGCATATATTCCAACTCCGAGATGCCTGCACCAGTCCATAGATGGATCGCTGGAGCTTGCATATTTTTTTAGTACCTTTAGGATTCACAAAACCTTCTGGTTGCATCATATACAACTCTTCTTTAATAAATCCATTAAGGAATGCAGTTTTGTTTATCCATTTGCCATATTTCATAAAATGCGGCAATTGCTAACATGATTCGGACAGACTTAAGCATAAATACGAGTGAGAAACTCTCATCGTAGTCAACACCTTGAACTTGTCGAAAACCTTTTTGCGGCAATTCTATCTTTGTAGATAGTAACACTACTATCAGCGTCCATCTTCCTCTTGAAGATCCATTTAATCTCAATGGCTCGCCGATCATTGGGCAAGTCAATCAAAGTCCATACTTTGTTCTCATACATGGATCTCATCTCAGATTTCATGGCATCAAGCCATTTCGCGGAATCTGGGCTCATCATCGCTTCCTCATAGTTCGTAGGCTCGTCATGGTCAAGTAACATGACCTCTAGAACAGGATTACCGTACCACTCTGGTGCAGATCTCACTCTGGTTTACCTACGAGGTTCGGTAGTAACTTGATCCGAAGTTACATGATCATCATCATTAGCTTCCTCACTAATCGGTGTAGTAGTCACAAGAACAGATTTCTGTGATGAACTACTTTCCAATAAGGGAGCAGGTACAGTTACCTCATCAAGTTCTACTTTCCTCCCACTCACTTCTTTCGAGAGAAACTCCTTCTCTAGAAAGGATCCATTCTCAGCAATGAATAACTTGCCTTCAGATCTGTGATAGAAGGTGTACCCAACATTTTCTTTTGGGTATCCTATGAAGATTTACTTCTCCGATTTGGGTTCGAGCTTATCATGTTGAAACTTTTTCACATAAGCATTGCAGTCCCAAACTTTAAGAAACGACAGCTTAGGTTTCTCGCCAAACCACAGTTCATACGATGTCGTCTCAACAGATTTAGATGGTGCCCTATTTAACGTGAATGTAGTTGTCTCTAATGCATAACCCCAAAATGATAGAGGTAGATCGGTAATAGACATCATAGATCGCACTATATCTAATAAAGTACGGTTATGACGTTCGGACACACCATTACACTGTGGTGTTCCAGGTGGCGTGAGTAGTGAAACTATTTAAGATTGTTTTAACTGAAGGCCAAACTCGTAACTCAAATATTTTACTTCTGCGATCATATCATAGAAACTTTTATTTTTGTTACAATGATTCTCCACATCACTCTGAAATTCTTTGAACTTTTCAAATATTTTAGACTTGTGTTTCATCAAGTAGATATACTCATATCTGCTCAAATCATCTGTGAAGATCAGAAAATAATGATACCTGTCGTGAGCCTCAATATTCATTGGACCACATACATTAGTATGTATGATTTCCAACACATCTATTGCTCACTCCATTGTTCTAGAGAACAGAGTTTTAGTCATCTTGCCCATGAGGCATGGTTCGCAAGCATCAACTGATTCATAATCTAGTGATTTCAAAAGCCCATCAGCATGGATTTTCTTCACACGCTTTACACCAATATGACCTAAACGGCAGTGCCACAAATAAGTCGCATTATCATTATTAGCTTTGCAATTTTTGGCTTCAATATTATGAAAATGTGTATCACCACGATTGAGATCCAACAAACCATTTTGATTGGGTGTATGACCATAGAAGGTTTTATTCATGTAAATAGAACAACAATTATTCTCTAACTTACATGAATAACCGTATTGCAATAAACATGATCCAATCATATTTATGCTCAACGCAAACACCAAATAACATTTATTTAGGTTCAACACTAATCCCGAAAGTATAGGGAGTGTGCGATGATGATCATATCAATCTTGGAACCACTTCCAACACACATCGTCACTTCACCCTTGACTAGTCTCTATTTATTTTGCAACTCCCATTTCGAGTTACTACTCTTTAGTAACTGAACCAGTATCAAATACCAAGGGGTTGCTATAAACACTAGTAAAGTACACATCAATAACATGTATATCAAATATATCTTTGTTTACTTTGCCATCCTTCCTATCCACCAAATACTTGGGGTAGTTCCGCTTCTAGTGACCAGTCCCTTTGCAGTAGAAGCACTCAGTTTCAGGCTTAGGTCCATACTTGGGTTTCTTCACTTGAGAAACAACTTGTTTGCCGTTCTTCTTGAAGTTCCCCTGATACGAGCCGTTGTAATATAAATACCAAGGTCGTTGATGTTTCGGCTGAAGCCTGTGTTCTCCGGAAAAACATTGCAGATACAGTGGAGCACCTTCGGCCAAGTTCTACGGCCGTACACACTGATGTGTTGGAGAGCATGTGCATATGCAAAAAGGAGAGACATGCTAAATTTGAGATGCCATCTGCTTATGGATTAGACGTGCATGCTTCAAGAGGAAATCTAGGAAAAAAAATACTTCAACTATTTTAGCAAGACACGTTCAGGAGGAGGCATCAAGGAGTCCACAACTCATCTTGAGTATTTCCTTAGGATTTGCTACGTGAAGATGAAAACAAGAAGATTATTGTTTCTTTTCCTGCCGGGCAAGGAAACTATCAACGTAAGGAGCCAGTTTATCTGGGAGTTATTTAGTTTGAAGGATGTTGGCTGGGGTCCACCAACAGAAGAATAAATCAAGCCGTCGCATGCATGCACGAGAGCTAAAGTAGTTTTACTTTCCTTAAAATATACCAAGTCGGTTTAGATACGCCTAGGTGTTACGTTTACGTGAGGGCTTGCTTTCCATGTTAGGTAGGGTGTGCGGCTGCAATATAAAGCCAATGGATTGTATTTTGTGAGGTTAGGTTATATTTTGATAATAAACACGATGTGTTTTTAGGGTAGACACCTGTATCGAGTTTTGGGGGAAGTTGTCTAAAAATCCCTAAGTTTTGGAGGAAACTTTAGAAAACCTCTTTGTTGCGATTTCTCTTCGTGGAAATTGTTTTGCGCGTGAGTGCCGTCGTCGATATTGGTTTTCTCGTGCTGAACTGTAAGGTTCAATCCCTCTATTTCGTGTAAATCGTGTGCGCGGGCGAGAGGTTACTACTGCTGAAGGTGGAGTGTCGTGAAAGGTTGGGCCGCAACAACGGATCGGATCTCGCCACGAGGTTCGGTCCACATTATCCCCTTCTTCCCTTTACCCTTTATCTTGAAACTAGTGGTCTTGTCAATCATCAACACTTGATGTTTTTCTTGATTTCTACCTTCGCCGATTTTTTTGCATCACGAAGAGCTTGGGAATTGTTTTCGTCATCCCTTGCATATTATAGTTCATCACGAAGTTCTACTAACTTGGTGATGGTGACTAGAAAATTCTGTCAATCACTATTTTATCTGGAAGATTAACTCCCACTTGATTCAAGCGATTGTAGTACCCAGATAATCTGAGCACATGCTCACTGCTTGAGCTATTCTCCTCCATCTTTTAGCTATAGAACTTGTTGGAGACTTCATATCTCTCAACTCGGATATTTGCTTGAAATATTAACTTCAACTCCTGGAACATCTCATATGGTCCATGACGTTCAAAACGTCTTTGAAGTCCCAATTCTAAGCCGTTTAAGCATGGTGCACTAAACTATCAAGTAGTCATCATATTGAGCTAGCCAAACATTCATAACATCTGTATATGCTCCTGCAATAGGTTTGTCACCTAGAGGTGCATTAAGGACATAATTCTTCTGTGCAGCAATGAGGATAAACCTTAGATCACGGATTCAATCCGCATCATTTCTACTAACATCTTTCAACTTAGTTTTCTCTAGGAACATATCAAAAATAAAACAGGGGAGCTAAACGCGAGCTATTGATCTATAACATAGATATGCTAATACTACCAGGACTAAGTTCATGATAAATTTAAGTTCAATTAATCATATTACTTTAAGAACTCCCACTTAGATAGACATCCCTCTAATCCTCTAAGTAGTCACGTGATCCATATCAACTAAACCATAACCGATCATCACATGAAATGGAGTAGTTTTTAATGGTGAACATCACTATGTTGATCCTATCTACTATATGATTCACGCTCGAACTTTCGGTCTCAGTGTTCCGAGGCCATATCTGCATATGCTAGGCTCGTCAAGTTTAACCTAAGTATTCTGCGTGTGCAAAACTGGCTTGCACCCGTTGTAGATGGGCGTAGAGCTTATCACACCCGATCATCACGTGGTGTCTGGGCACGACGAACTTTGGCAATGGTGCATACTCAGGGAGAACACTTTTATCTTGAAATTTAGTGAGAGATCATCTTCTAATGCTACCGTCAAACAAAGCAAGATAAGATGCATAAAAGATAAACATCACATGCAATCAATATAAGTGATATGATATGGCCATCATCTTCTTGTGCTTGTGATCTCCATCTCCGAAGCACCGTCATGATCACCATCGTCACCGGCGCGACACCTTGATCTCCATTGTAGCATCGTTGTCGTCTCGCCAATCTTATGCTTCTACGACTATCGCTACCGCTTAGTGATAAAGTAAAACATTACAGTGCGATTGCATTGCATACAATAAAGCGACAACCATATGGCTCCTGCCAGTTGCCGATAACTTGGTTACAAAACATGATCATCTCATACAACAACTTATATCATGTCTTGACCATATCACATCACAACATGCCCTGCAAAAACAAGTTAGACGTCCTCTACTTTGTTGTTGCAAGTTTTACGTGGCTGCTACGGGCTTAGCAAGAACCGTTCTTACCTACGCATCAAAACCACAAGGATAGTTTGTCAAGTTGGTGCTGTTTTAACCTTCGCAAGGACCGGGCGTAGCCACACTTGATTCAACTAAAGTTGGAGAAACTGACACCCGCCAGCCACCTGTGTGCAAAGCACGTCGGTACAACTAGTCTCGCGTAAGCGTATGCGTAATGTCGGTCCGGGCCGCTACATCCAACAATACCGCTGAACCAAAGTATGACATGCTGGTAACCAGTATGACTTATATCGCCCACAACTCACTTGTGTTCTACTCGGGCACAACATCAACACATAAAACCTAGGCTCAGATGCCACTGTTGGGGAACGTAGTAATTTCAAAAAAAATTCCTACGCACACGCAAGATCATGGTGATGCATAGCAACGAGAGGGGAGAGTGTTGTCTACGTACCCTCGTAGACCGTTTGCGGAAGCGTTATATCAACGCGGTTGATGTAGTCGTACGCCTTCACGTCCGACCGATCCAAGTACCGAAAGCACGGCACCTCCGAGTTCTGCACACGTTCGGCTCGGTGACGTCCTCACCTTCTCGATCCAGCAAGAGGGGCAAAGTAGTAGATGAGTTCCGGAAGCACGACGGCGTGGTGACGGTGTTGGTGAAGAACAATCTCCGCAGGGCTTCACCTAAGCACTACGAAAACTATGACAGAAGATAAACTAGAGGGGACGGGGTTTCCGGCACACGGCTTGGTGTTTCTTGATGTGTCTTTGGTGCTAGCCCTACCCCTCTATTTATATGTTGAGCCCTGGGGTCGAAACTTGGAGTAAAAGCCTCCTCAAAGTCGGTTTTACCCAAAAGGCAAGAGTCCTTCTCGGACTCCAGGGCTAGACGCCAGGGTTCCCGGCGTCTACCCCCTAGACGCCAGGGTTCCTAGCGTCTACCCTCTGGTCTCCGCAAAACTTCCTTTTGCACTTTCCAAAAGCCTCATGGGCTTTTCCCTTTGGCCCAGATAAAGTGTTCTCGTGCCCAAACATTTCGGGAAACATCCGGAACCCCTTCTGGTGGATTCCGGAAGCCTTCCAGAGATCAAACACTACTATCCCATATATCAAACTTTATCTCCGGACCATTCCGGAGTTCCTTGTCATGTCCGTGATCTCATCCCGGACTCCTAACAACATTCAGTCATCAACATACATAACTCATATAGTACTATATCGTCAACGAACGTTAAGCGTGCAGACCCTACGAGTTCGAGAACTATGTAGACATGACCGAGACACCTCTCTGGTAAATAACCAATAGCGGGACCTGGATGCCCATATTGGCTCCTACATATTCTACGAAGATCTTTATCGTCAGACGCATAACAAAATACGTTGTTCCCTTTGTCATCGGTATGTTACTTGCCCGAGATTCGATCGTCGGTATCTCAATACCTAGTTCAATCTCATTACTGGCAAGTCTCTTTACTCGTTCCGTAATACATCATCCTGCAACTAACTCATTAGTTGCAATGCTTGCAAGGCTTAAGTGATGTGCATTACCGAGAGGGCCTAGAGATACCTCTCCGACAATCGGAGTGACAAATCCTAATCTCGAAATACGCCAACCCAACAAGTACCTTCGAAGACACCTATAGAGCACCTTTATAATCACCCAGTTACGTTGTGATGTTTGGTGGCACACAAAGTGTTCCTCCGATAAACGGGAGTTGCATAATCTCATTGTCATAGGAACATGTATAAGTCATGAAGAAAGCAATAGCAACAAACTAAATGATCAAGTGCTATTCTAACGGAATGGGTCAAGTCAATCACATCATTCTCCTAATGATGTGATCTTGTTAATCAAATGACAACTCATGTCTATGGTTAGGAAACATAACCATCTTTGATCAACGAGCTAGTCAAGTAGAGGCATACTAGTGACACTCTGTTTGTCTATGTATTCACACATGTATTATGTTTTCGGTTAATACAATTCTAGCATGAATAATAAACATTTATCATGATATAAGGAAATAAATAATAGCTTTATTATTGCCTCTAGGGCATATTTTCTTCATATAGGTGGAATAGAATGGTGGTTGTGGAGAAGACAAAAAGGAGGGGAAGATAGTCTCACATCAACTAGGCGTATCTACGGGCTATGGAGATGCCCATCAATAGATATCAATGTGAGTGTGTAGGGATTGCCATGCAACGGATGCACTAGAGCTATAAATGTATGAAAGCTCAACAAAAGAAACTAGTGGGTGTGCATCCAACTTTCTTGCTCACGAAGACCTAGGGCAATTTTTTGAGGAAGCCCATCATTGGAATATACAAGCCAAGTTATATAATGTAAAGTTCCCACTAGTATATGAAAGTGACAACATATGAGACTCTCTATATGAAGATCATGGTGCTACTTTGAAGCACAATATATGAGACTCGCTATATCATGGTGCTACTTTGAAGCACAAGTGTGGAAAAAGGATAGAAGCATTGCCCCTTTTTTTGGGCCTTCTTTTTTTCTTTGGCCTTTCTCTCTCTTTTTTTATTGGGACAATGCTCTATTGAATGATGATCATCACACTTTTATTTATTTACAACTCAATGATTACAACTCGATTGTAAAACAAAGTATGACTCTATATGGATGCCTCCGGCGGTGTACCGGGATATGCAATGAATCAGGAGTGACAAGTATGAAGAAATTATGAACGGTGGCTTTGCCACAAATACTATGTCAACTACATGATCATGCTAAGCAATATGATAATGATGAATGTGTCATGATGAACTAGATGGTGGAAAGTTGCATGGCAATATATCTCGGAATGGCTATGGAAATGCCATAATAGGTAGGTATGGTGGCTGTTTTGAGGAAGGTATATGGTAGGTGTATGATACCGGCGAAAGGTGCGCGATATTAGAGAGGCTAGCAAAGGTGGAAGGGTGAGAGTGCATATAATCCATGGACTCAACATTAGTCATAAAGAACTCATATACTTATTGCAAAAATCTAGAAGTTATCAAAGAAAAGTATTACACACATGCTCCTAGGGGGATAGATTGGTAGGAAAAGACCATCGCTCATCCCCGACCGCCACTCATAAGGAAGACAATCAATAAATAAATCATGCTCCGACTTCATCACATAACGATTCACCATACGTGCATGCTACGGGAATCACAAACCTTAACACAAGTATTCTTTAAATTCACAACTACTCAACTAGCATGACTTCAATATTATCACCTCCATATCTCAAAACAATTATCATGCTTCAATCTTTTCTTAGTATTCAACACACCCAAAAGAAAGTTTCACAAATCTTGATTACCAAGCATATTATTATTAAGAAAATTACCATGCTATTAAGAGACTCTCAAAATAATTTAAGTGATGCATTAGAGATCAATAGTTTCTTTAAAACGAATCCACCACCGTGCTCTAAAAGATCTAAGTGAAGCACATAGAGCAAAACTATAACACTCAAAAGATATAAGTGAAGCACACAGAGCAAAATTATCTAGCTCAAAAGATATAAGTGAAGCACACAGAGCAAAAGTACTTAGCTCAAAATATATAAGTGAAGCACATAGAGCAAAATTACTTAGCTCAAAAGATATAAGTGAAGCACATAGAGCAAAACTACTTAGCTCAAACGATATAAGTGAAGCACATAGAGTATTCTATCAAATTTTAATTCATGTATGGCTCTCTCAAAAGGTGTGTACAGTAAGTATGATTGTGGCATACTAAGACATAAAGACACAAATAATACAAGACGCTCCAAGCAAAACACATATCATGTTGGTGAATAAAAATATAGCTCCAAGTAAATTATCGATGGAAGTGGACGAAAGAGGGGATGCCTTCCGGGGCATCCCCAAGCTTTGACTTTTTGGTGTCCTTGGATTATCTTGGGGGTTCCATGGGCATCCCCAAGCTTAGGCTCTTGCCACTCCTTGTTCCATGATCCATCAAAAGAATTCACCCAAAACTTGAAAACTTCACAACACAAAACTCAAAATAGAAAACTCGTGAGCTCCGTTAGCGAAAGAAAACAAAAGACCACTTCAAGGTAATGTAATGAACTCATTATTTATTTATATTGGTGTTAAACCTACTGTATTCCAACTTCTCTATGGATTATAAACTATTTTACTATCCATAGATTCATCAAAATAAGCAAACAACACACGAAAAACAGAATCTGTCAAAAACAGAACAGTCTGTAGTAATCTGTTTCTAGCACAAGATCTGGAACCCCAAAAATTCTAAAATAAATTTCTGGACGTGAGGAATTTATCTATTAATCATATTAAGAAATAATTAACTAAATATCACTCTTAAAATAAAAATTACAGTAGTTCTCGTGAGCGCTAAAGTTTCTGTTTTTTACAGCAAGCTCAACAAGACTTTCCCCAAGTCTTCCCAACGGTTCTACTTGGCAGAAACACTAATTAAACACAAAAAACACAACCAAAACAGAGGATAAATAATTTATTTATTACTAAGCAGGAGCAAAAATCAAGGAAGAAAAAAAAATTGTGTTGCCTCCCAACAAGCGCTATCGTTTAACGCCCCTAGCTAGGCATAAAAGCGAGGATAGATCTAGGTATTGCCATCTTTGGTAGGCAATCCATAAATGGCTCTCATGATAGTTTCATATGGTAATTTTATTTTCTTTTTTGGAAAGTGTTCCATGCCCTTTTTTAATGGGAATTGAAATCTAATATTCCCTTCCTTCATATCAATAATCGCACCAACCGTTCTAAGGAAAGGTCTACCAAGAATAATAGGGCCAGAAGGATTGCAATCTATATCAAGAACAATGAAATCTACGGGCACATAATTCCTATTTGCAACAATAAGAACATCATTAATCCTTCCCATAGGTTTCTTAATAGTGGAATCTGCAAGATGCAAGTTTAGAGAGAAATCATCGAAATTACGGAAATCTAGCAAATCACACAAAGTCTTGGGAATAGTAGAGACACTAGCACCCAAATCACACAAAGCATAAAACTCATGATCTTTAATTTTAACTTTAATAGTTGATTTGCACTCATCATAGAGTTTTCTAGGGATAGAAACTTTCAACTCAAGTTTTTCTTCATAAGATTGCATCAAGGCATCAACAATATGTTCGGTGAAGGCTTTATTTTGACTATAAGCATGTGGAGAATTTAGCACGGATTGCAACAAGGAAATACAATCAATTAAAGAGCAACTTTCATAATTAAATTCCTTGAAATCCAACATAGTGGGTTTAGTAACATCTAGATTTTTATTTCTTTCAATCCCACTTTCATCAATTTCATCATTAAGATCTAAATACTCCGAATTTTTAGAACGCCTTCTAGGTAAAGGAAGATCATATTCAGTTTCATCAAGATTCATATTGCAAAACAAAGATTTAATAGGGGACACATCAATAACTTTTAGATCTTCATCTTGATTTTCATAGGAATCCGGTTTAGCGGCCATCTTATTAACTAAGGTGGCTTGCATATCCGAAATCTCAGCAGTCATCTTTTCTAGACGAGCAATTTGGGATCTTATGCCATCAAATTCCTTAGACATATCATCAAGCTCTTTATTCATATAACTCATAAAACTTTTTTGTTCTTTAAGCTCGTTCCCAAAGAAATTATTATGCTCAAATTGTAAAACCATAAATTTCCTAACGTTGTTTTCGATCTCCTCTAACCTTTTAAGGTGAAGATCACCGAATCTTGGTTGAGCCATAGTGACAAACAAGCAAACTAACACACGAGCAAACAAAAAGAAAGCGGGCAAAACAGGCAAATAGAGAGGGAGGATAGAGAGAGAGAGGGTGAATAAAACGGCAAGGGTGAATTGGGGGGAGAGGAAAACAGAGGCAAATTGCAAATAATGTAATGCGAGAGATAGGGATTGTGATGGGTACTTGGTATGTTGACTTTTTGCGTAGACTCCCCGGCAACGGCGCCATAAATCCTTCTTGCTATGTGTTGAGCTTGCGTTGGTTTTCCCCGAAGAGGAAGGGATGATGCAGCAGAGTAGCGTAAGTATTTTCCTCAGTTTTTGAGAACCAAGGTATCAATCCAGTAGGAGCCCACGCTCAAGTCCCTCGTCCCTGCACAAAGCGATAGCTACTCGCAACCAACGCGATTAGGGGTTGTCAATCCCTTCATGGTCACTTACAAGAGTGAGATCTGATAGATATAATATTTTTGGTATAAAGATGCAAAGTAAAAAGTAAAAGCAAAGTAAAACGCAAAGCAAGATTAAAGTGATGGAGATTGATATGATGAGAATAGACCCGAGGGCCATAGGTTTCACTAGTGGCTTCTCTCAAGAGCATAAGTATTCTACGGTGGGTGAACAAATTACTGTTGAGCAATTGACAGAATTGAGCATAGTTATGAGAATATCTAGGCATGATCATGTATATAGGCATCACGTCCGTGACAAGTAGATCGAAAGGATTCTGCATCTACTACTATTACTCCACTCATCGACCGTTATCCAGCATGCATCTAGAGTATTAAGTTAACAACAGAGTAACGCCTTAAGCAAGATGACATGATGTAGAGAGATAAATTCATGCAATATGAAATAAACCCCATCTTGTTATCCTCGATGGCAATGATACAATATGTGCCTTGCTGCCCCTTCTGTCACTGTGTAAGGACACCGCAAGATCGAACCCAAAGCTAAGCACTTCTCCCATGGCAAGAACTACCAATCTAGTTGGCCAAACCAAACAGATAATTGGAAGAGACTTGCAAAGATAACCAATCATACATAAAAGAATTCAGAGAAGATACAAATATTATTCATAGATAGACTTGATCATAAACCCACAATTCATCGATCTCAACAAACACACCGCAAAAACAAGATTACATCGCATAGATCTCCACAAGAGAGGGGGAGAACTTTGTATTGAGATTCAAAGAGAGAGAAGAAGCCATCTAGCTACTAACTATGGACCCGAAGGTCTGAGGTAAACTACTCACACTTCATCGGAGAGGCTAGGATGATGTAGAAGCCCTCCATGATGACGGCCCTCTTCCGACGGAGCTCCGGAATAGGCCCCAAGATGGGATCTCGTGGATACAGAAAGTTGCGGCAGTGGAATTAGGTTTTTGGCTCCTGTTCTAATCGTTTGGGGGTACGTGTGTATATATAGGTGGAAGAAGTACGCCAGAGGAGCAACGAGGGGCCCACGAGGTAGGGAGGTGCGCCCTAGGGGGGGCGCGCCCCCCACCCTCGTGACCGCCTCTTTTGTTCCTTGGAGTGGGTCCAAGTCCCCTGGATCACGTTCGGTGAGAAAATCACGTTCCCGAAGATTTTATTCCGTTTGGACTCCGTTTGATATTCCGTTTCTTCGAACCACTGAAATAGGCAAAAAACATCAATTCTGGGTTGGGCCTTCGGTTAATAGGTTAGTCCCAAAAATAATATAAAAGTGGAAAATAAAGCCCAATATAGTCCAAAATAGTAGATAATATAGCAAGGAGCAATCAAAAATTATAGATACATTGGAGACGTATCAGTTCGCCATTAGTAAAAAAATTTCAAATTTTTTTTTCAAATTTTTTTAATTTTTTTTCAAAACTAGTAATGGCGCACCAGCGGATAGTGCGCTATTACTAGTTTAACTAGTAATGGCGCACCACATCCACGGTGCGTCACTAGTAATTTATTTCAAAATTGTTGCAATTTTTTTAATATTTTTTGAAAACTAGTAATGGCGCACCGTGGGAGTGGTGCGCCATTACTAGTTTAACTAGTAATGGCGCACCACTCCCACGGTGCGTCATTACTAACTTGGCCCAAAAATTCCCTCGCATGCACCCCCCCCCCCCACCCCCCCGCGTGGACCGTCTTTTCAGTTTTAAAAAAAATAAAAGAAAATGATGAAAATGTCAAAAAAAATAAAAGAAAATAAGTTTCCCATGTGATATGTGGTCTAGTTGTTGGGAAAATTTACAAATATGAATTTCGACTTTATTTGCAAAATCTCTCTGGAATTTGTAAAATGGGCATAACTTTTGCATACGAACTCGGATTAAAAAGTTTTCTATATGAAAAATCATCTACTCGAAAAGTTACATCCAAATTTAACAGGGGGAATCCCGTTAAACATTTTCAAAATCCTCAAAAACCTAACAGAAAAAAAGTTACGGGGCTTTTAAGATCTGGAGGCAAAAAAATCCAAAAAATTTCAAACTTACTAGTGGTGCACCGTATGCTACATGCGCCACTAGTAACAGAAAAAAATTAGTTTCGATTTTTTTTCGGGATTTTTTTTTTCAAAATATGATAAGTAATATGAACGGAAGTTTGAAATATTTTTTCAAAATTTCATCACACTCATGAACATGAACAAAGTCCTAAACATCAACAAGGTTTAATAGGATTGATATGCTAGATATATCAACAAGTTCCTGTGAAGTGAGCTGGTGTTGGGGTTGGATAGAACTATGAAGTTGAGCGTGCTTGGGCTGGAGTAGTGTGAGGATGGGTGACCTTTCAGGAAGTTTGACCACGGAGTGCGATTTGACCTGAGACTAAGCATATTGACCCGAGATTAAGCCATAGTGACCCGAGATTAAAAAAATAAAAAAATTGGAATCTTTTTTTAAAAAATTTAAAAAAAATTGAATTTTTTTTATTACTAATGGCGCACTTCTATGTGGTGCGCCATTACTAAGTCAGATAGTAATGGCGCACCTCTAGGCATACTAATGGCGCACTACAAGTGCGCCATTAGTATCTGGTATACTAATGGTGCACCAGTGGTGCGCCATTAGTAAAAAATACTAGTGGAGTGGTACTAGTGGCGCACTAGTAGTGCGCCATTAGTAGGCAAAACTGGTGCGCCACTAGTAGGCCTTTTCCTAGTAGTGTCCAGTACGAATGAGGCGACGGAGCAGGCCAGCAGTATGATGTTGAAGTCTGTGGTGTGGGTTAATGATATGATGACGAAGCCCCGGTCCAGCCAAGGTGACATGGTACGTTGGTACGCTGAGGTGACAGCGCTGCCCAATCTGGATCATTTACCTGTGCACAGAAAATAGTGCAAGCTGGAGATAATAGTAATAATAATAAAATAAAATAAAAATTTGTTGCATAATTAATAATTTATGCAAAGTGAGTAATAAAAGAAATATGGCCCATGTGCCGAACACTCGATGAGGTAGAGCTTTCTCAGCGATGCTGAAGTCCTCGAGGCAACCGTACATGTCGGTATGGCAAATCGACCAATAAGGTGATCATGCGAGTCGATTGGGACAACGACATCAGCTTGCCGAAGTGACCGCGTGACGTAGTTGAAGTTGATTACCTACACATGTAAAATAGTGCAGTCCAAGAAATAATAATATAAATATAGAAGAAAACCTCGCATAATTAATTTACGCAAAATAGTTTTTTAAAGAGATGTGTCCTGGCTTCGAAGCCAATGTCGGTGCAGGGCGCTGGCGTGACAAAGTCTGTATTCACAGGGCGGTCCGAGTCCCTGATGAGGCATTCGCTGAACTGCAGACAGAAAATTGACCGAACCATCACGCAAACATCGTTAATGCGGCCATCACTTGATAGACCTGTGTACAGATGATGGAACAAACAAGAGTAATAATTCCTCGAAAAAAGTAAACCCAAGCAATAAAAATTACAAGAATTAATAGCACCTGATTTATCTGTTGTAGCAATTTGAAGAAAGGTTACTCCCAAAATTGGGGTTCGATCCGCACACCCACTGCCTGATGGGCGATGAAGCGACAGCACGGCGATGTTGGCAAAGGTTGGCTCGCCGAGGTAAAGCCCCTGCTCCAGCTAACGTGACGAAGTTGGTCAGCTGGTGAGCCGAAGTCTTCGGAGTAGGTTGATGAAGAGATAGTGAAGCCCCCGGTCTAGCCGAGGTGACGGAGCGGGTCGGTAAGGAGATGTTGCAGCTGCCATGTCAGCAGAGGTGTTGAAGCAGTTCGGCGTGATGGACATCGGCTTGAAGAAGCAACAATGCGGCCATGCTAATGCAGGTCATGACTTGTGACGCGGTTAATGTCGGCTTGATGAAGTGACCGTGCGATGATGCCGATGCGCCCGCTCCGTGTAATCCATGGGGCGGCGATGCTGGTGATGATTTATACTTCACGAAGCCGAACTCTTGTTCGGCTCGCCGAGATGATGATCCGAAGAAGTTGAGTTCGGCTCAACAAAGCAACGACGTGTCTAATGCAGGTCGGCAGCCGTGGAGCAATGTGGCTGGACTAGTTTGACACCAGCGTGATAGTGAAGAATACCTTAAAAAAGGCTTAAAATTTTATGGGCACCTGTTTAAGAACAATGCACAATCCCCTAGAAAGAGATTCTTCCAGAAAGGTTATCCAACATCTCATTCATGAAGAAAGATGAACTCAGGTCGGATTCGTATTCGCGCAGAAAACATATCCGAAAAGTGATGCACTAATCGGAAGGTTCCCGGAGTTTGAACGGTCGGATCGAGCTGAAATTTTGAGAGGTGGTAGATATGAAAATTCCGCAGAATATGAATGGTTGGATTTCTCAAATAATCTTCGAGCTAGAATCTGGAGACCATGCTCTAAACTCATCCAGATTCCCATCCAGACTCGACAGGCCTCCGGTATATCATAGATCGCCGGAGATTCCTTCATCGGAAGGTGACAAAATTTTACAGGATTGTTGCATACTTAATTCCGCACAATTCCACCAAAGGGTTCGTCAAATAGAGTTCCGGGGAGACGGTGGCAGCAAAAACAAATCTGGTGTACATAAAAAACTGTGCGATCGCACGAGGGCAATGTTGACGATGGCCCCCTAGGTTTCATGGATGACTTTTTCATTGTCTCGGTTGAGATTTGAGCTGATGATGATGAAAGTATCCCTATGATCTTGATGATCTAACGTGGAGCGCGGTCCTCGTTCCAGCCGAGGTGACCAGTCGAGCCGGCGGCAAAGATGTCAACATCAACCATGAAGCTCAGCTCCGATGAGACGATCCGAATTCCCATCGCACCGTGGCGACTGCCAGCAGGCTCTCAATGAAAGCACCAATGTCAGTTCTATATCTGGCATATCTCATAGTAGGGGTCCTAACCTAGGCGTCTTGGAGCGATGGTAACATGGACATAGGATTTTACCCAGGTTCGGACCCTCTTGATGGAGGTAAAACCCTACGTCCTGCTTTTGATTGTATTCATATGGAGTGTAGTACATAGTACATGTATCTACGACGAGATTGTTCTAATGAAAATTAGATTTTCTATTGACTAGCCTGGCCTCGGTTTATATATGCACCATAGGCCTAGGGTTTAGAGGAGTCCTTGTCTTGTGCGCAGAGTCTTGTGGAATCCTCCTTGTATTCAGCATGGGCTGCCCGAAGTGGCCCATTAGTGAATCATCATGGGCGTCCTAGGCCCGACCCACTAGTCGAGAGACGACGTGGTGAGTACCCCCTAGTCTAGGACACCGTCAGACGGTGATGGTGAAGTGATCCACGCAGGGCTTTGCCTAAACACTACGTGAATATGATTGGAGGCGTAAACTATGGAGAGGGCGCCACACACGGCTAACAATGTTTTTTGTGTGTTCTAGACTCCCCCTCCCCACATATATATAGGTGGGAGGGGAGGGGGACAACCATGGGGCGCCCCAAGTAGGAGGAATCCTACTTGGGGGCATCCTCCAATTCGACCTCCCCCTTTCCTTATCTCCGAAGGGGGGAAGGAAAGAGGGGAGAGGGGAAAGGAAGGGGGAATCCTATTCTCTCTATTTCCTTTCCTCCTCCCCTTTTCCTTTCTCCACTTAGGCCGGCCCATATGGGGGCGCACTAGCCCCTTAGGGGCTGGTCTCTCCTGCCCTTGGCCCGATAAGGCCCATATCTTTGCGGGGGGGGGGGGGGTGCCCCTTCCGGTGACCCGATACGTACCCGGTACCTCCAGAACACTTCCGGTGTCCGAATACTATCATCCTATATATAAATCTTTACCTCTCAACCACTTCGAGACTCCTCATCATGTCTGTGATTTTATCCAGGACTCCGAACAACATTCGGTCACCAAATCACATAACTCATATAATACAAAATCATCATCGAAAAGTTAAGAGTGCGGACCTTACGGGTTCGAGAACTATGCAGACATGATCGAGACACATCTCTGATCAATAACCAACAACGGAACCTGGATGCTCATATTGGTTCCTACATATTCTATGAAGATCTTTATCGGTCAAACCGCAATGACAACATACGTCATTCCCTTTGTCATCGGTATGTCACTTGCCCCAGATTCCATCGTCGGTAGCTTCATACCTAGTTCAATCTCGTTACCGGCAGGTCTCTTTACTCGTTCCGTAATGCATCATCCTGTAACTAAATCATTAGTCACATTGCTTGCAAGGCTTATCATGATGTGCATTACGGAGAGGGCCCAGAGATACCTCTCCGATACTCGGAGTGACAAATCCTAATCTCGATCTATGCCAACCCAGCAAACACCTTTGGAGATACCTATAGAGCATCTTTATAATCACCCAGTTACGTTGTGACGTTTGATAGCACACAAGGTATTCCTCCGGTATCCGGGAGTTGCATAATCTCATAGTCAAACAAATATGTATATGACATGAAGAAAGCTATAGCAATAAAACTGAACGATCATTATGCTAAGCTAACGAATGGGTCTTGTCCATCACATCATTCTCCTAATGATGTGACCCCGTTCATAAAATGACAACACATGTCTATGGTTAGCAAACTTAACCATCTTTGATTAACAAGCTAGTCTAGTAGATGCTTACTAGGGACACGGTGTTTGGTCTATGTATCCATAGATGTATCAAGTTTCCGGTAAATACAATTCTAGCATGAATAATAAACATTTATCATGTTATAAGGAAATATAAAATAACAACTTTATTATTGCCTCTAGGGCATATTTCCTTCGCACATGACACCACTAAGGGAATCACAACATACATACTATCAAAATATCGAACACATATCAAGTTCACATGATTAGTTGCAACATGATTTCCCCCATGACCTCAAGAACAAAAGTAACTACTCACAAATGATAGTTATGCTCAAGATCATGGTGGTATTAAATAGCATATTGGATCTAAACATATAATCTTCCACCAAATAAACCATATAGTAATCAATTACAAGATGTAATCAACACTACTAGTCACCCACAAGCACCAATCTATAGTTCTGGTAACAAGATTGAACACAAGAGATGAACTAGGGTTTGAAATGAGATGGTGTTGTTGAAGATGTTGATGGAGATTGCCCTCCCCAAGATGGGAGAGTTGTTGGTGATGATGATGACGATGATTTCCCCCTTCGGGAGGGAAGTTCCGCCGGCGGAATCGCTTTGTCGGAGGGCAAAAGTGCTCTTGCCCAAGTTCCGCCTCAAGACAGTGGCGCTCTGTCCTGAAAGTACTCTACTTATTTTTTTTCTAGGTCAAAATGACTACCAGAAGATGGGCACCAGAGGTGGTCCTGGGTGAGCACAACCCACCAGGGCGCGCGTGGGCTCCCTGGCGTGCCTAGGTGGGTTGTGCCCACCTGGTGGGCCCCCTTTGGTAGTTATTTTCTCCAATATTCATCATATATTTGATAAAAAATCTCTGTGAAGTTTCAGCTTGTTTGGAGTTGTGCAGAATAGGTGGCCTGACTTAGCTTTTCCAGGTCCAGATTTCCAGCTGCCGGAATTCTCCCTCTTTGTGTATACCTTCATATTATAAGAGAAATGACATTAGAATTACTCCAAAAAGCATTATTGTGGATAAAAACATCATAAATAACAGTAAGAAAACATGATGCAAAATGGACATATCAACTCCCCGAAGCTTAAACCTTGCTTGTCCTCAAGCAAAAACCGAAATCGAAAAAGATGTCCACATGCTTACAGAGAGAGGTGTCGATAAAAACAAAATACGGACATAGAAGGATCATGTTCATTATTATAATAGCAAACTTAAACATAAGACTCTTATCAGAAAACTTTTATCATATACTTCTCATGAATAAGTGATAATTCATCACACTATTGAAGTATAAAGCAAAAAACTCTATTAAAAACCAACAAACTATGTTCTTAGTCAACTTTGCAACTACAGTTCATCATCTTTTCAGGAAGGGTCACGTATCGAAGCCTTTCGGAAAGTCCACATACTCAACCATCATATAGTCTTCTATGATTGCTAACACTCACTGCGTACACATGAGCAAAACGTTTCAAACGGACTCATAGAAAGATAGAGGCTTATAGTTTCTCCTCCCAACGTATTCACCTCAAGGGTGATGTCAACAATAATAACTTATGCTATACATATTCAACTAGACATATGTGCCTAGATCTTTCCTCACCACATGATGCTTGCCAAAGGAGAAAAATAAAAAGGGATAGAAGGAAAACTTTGACTCTTTACATAAAAGTAAAAGATAGGCCCTTCACAGAGGGAAGCAGAGGTTTCCATGCGCTTATTTGTTTGTATGCTCAACCCCTTAGTGCAGAAGAACGTCACATTGCATTGCCCCTTGTGATAGCGACCTTTATTATGCAGTCTGTCTCTTTTATTCTTCACCATCACAAGTTCGTGTAACACTCAATTTTCTCTTACACTAAATGATCTCACACTTTTAGAAGCAATTTTTATTGCCTTTTTTGCACCGACGACAACTTACTTGAGGGATCTTGCTCAATACCTGGGTAGGTATGATGGACTCTTGAAAATAAGATTTGGGTTTAAGGGTTTTTTGATGCACAAGTAGTATCCCTACTTAGTGCGGATTTTTTGGCTAGCAAAGATAGGGGGCAAGCACCACATGTTAAAGGATCTATGTAAATATGACTTCTATGTGGATACATACAAACATAAACCATTAAGTTGTCTTCCTTGTCCAACGTCAACAATTTTGCCATATAATATTTTGATGAGGGCTCACAATCACAAAAGATTTCTAGGATAGTATATTTATATGTGAATCTTATCTTCCCTTATTAATTCTTTCATGAGTTGCATCATTGAATAATGCTATGTTTGTCAATCTCTAATAAAATTTTCTACTTATACTTTTCCTTATGTGGTGTCATCACCTACCATAAGATTAGTATATGATCTTTTTGATTTATTTACTTTCTTTTATTTTTTTTCCTTTCTCCTTTTCTTTTATTTGCAACATGAAAGTAAAGAAAGCAAAAACTCAAACTAAACTTTATTATATATCTTGCACACGATTACAAGGATAGATCACTAAGAAAACTATCAAAGAAGAAAGGATCGAACTAAACTTTTATTCATCTAAGGCAAAAAGATAGTGGGATGATACGATACCGAGGCACCTCCCCCAAGCTTGGCGGAAGCCAAGGGGAGTTCAAATACCTGATACTCAATTCTCCTTTGGTGGTGAAGATGATGGTGGTGGTGATGAAGCGATCCTATCCTTAAGGATCAAGAGATTCTCCAATCGACGGATGACGCTCCGGAGGTGGATGATATGCTCTTGATGCAGAATATTTTCACAAGTGAGATACTTATTTTGTATGCGAACTATTTCAATGATGCGAAAGGCTTCAATCTCAGCAGGAGTAAGGTGAGCAAGGTAAGGTTTAAGGATATCTTCCTCTTCCTCCTCGGCTGGCAGTGCTTGTTCAAAGACCGAAGGCTGACCTACGGTAACCTCCTTGCTCCCATCTCCCCTGGCGGCTTCTGCGGGCTCTTCTCTCTTCAGCTCAATCTTCATCAACCAAGCATCCTCTTCCACGTTGTTGGAGGAAGAAGAAGACATGATGCTTGACACAACAGATCTGACTAAAAATAGCAAGATAAGAGAACAGAGGATTTCTCTGCAATACGATGATTAACAGGTTTGGGAAGTATATATAGATTTTTTTATCTTGGGAAACAAGCAAACGGAAGAAAAATGGAGTCCGAAAGGTGTCCCAGGTAGGCACAACCCACCTGGGCGTGTCAGGAAAGCCTGGCGCGCCCTGGTGTCTTGTTCCCACCAGGGTACGCTTCCTGAAAGTTTCTTATTTTCCTATTTTTCTAAATATTCCTAAACTGATAAAAAATATTTTTGCAGATTTTTGGAGTCTGTTTACTTACCGTATCACGTACCTCTTTATTTTCACGATTTTGGAATGTTCCAGAAGGACTCTTTTATGTGTTCTTACGGTGTCAAAGTTTGGATAATATTACTTTCAACATTAATGGGTGTACCTGAGATATAATGTTTTATTCGTTGCCCATTGACAACCTTGGGGTTAGTACCTTCGGCATTATTTATTTTGATGGCTCCAGACCGATAAACCTCCTCAATAACGTAGGGGTCTTCCCACTTTGAGAGGACTTTTCCAGCAAAGACTCTAAAACGAGAGTTGTACAAAAGAACATATTCCCCGACTTTAAACTCATGCTTTTGGATTCTTTTGTCATGCCATCTTTTAACTTTTTCTTTGAATAATTTTGCATTTTCATAAGCTTGGGTTCTCCATTCATCTAAAGAACTAATAACAAATAACCTCTTTTCACCAGCAAGTTTGAAATCATAGTTAAGCTCTTTGATGGCCCAATATGCTTTATGTTCTAACTCAAGAGGCAAATGACAAGCATTTCCATAAACCATTTTATAAGGAGACATACCCATATTATTTTTATATGTTGTTCTATATGCCGAAAGTGCATCATCTAATTTCTTAGACCAATTCTTCCTGGAGCTATTGACAGTCTTTCACAAAATTAATTTTATTTCTCTATTACTAAGTTCAACTTGACCACTAGACGGAGGATGATAAGGTGGTGCAATTCTATGGTTAACATCATACTTGGCAAGCATTTTACAGAAAGCACCATGAATAAAGTGTGAACCACCATCAGTCATTAAATATCTAGGGACTCCAAACCTTGGGAAAATAACTTCCTTAAGCATTTTAATAGAGGTGTTGTGATCAACACTACTGGTTGGAATAGCTTCTACCCATTTAGTAACATAATCAACAACCAAAATATGTGTATACCCATTAGAGGAAGGAAATGGTCCCATGTAATCAAATCCCCAAACATCAAATGGTTCAACAACAAGTGAATAGTTCATAGGCATTTCTTGACGCTTACTGATATTACCTATTCTTTGACATGAATCACAAGATAAGACAAACTTACAAGCATCCTTGAAGAGAGTAGGCCAATAAAATCCAGATTGCAATACCTTGTGAGCACTTTTATCTCCAGCATGATGCCCTCCATAAGCTTCGGAGTGACATTTCTGTAGGATTTGTCCCTGTTCATGATCAGCTACACAATGTATAATAATACCATCTACTCCTTCTTTATAAAGATGTGGGTCATCCCAAAAGTAATGTCTTAAATCATAGAAGAATTTTTTTATTTTCTTGGTATGTAAAGCTAGGTGGTAAATATTTATCAACAATGTAATTAGCATAGTCAGCATACCAAGGAGTACTATGAGCAACATTTATTGCAGCTAACTACTCGTAAGGAAAACTATCATCAATAGGTAGTGGGTCATCAGGCACATTTTCAAGCCTAGATAAATTATCATCTATGGGGTTCTCAGCTCCTTTTCTATCAATGATATGTAAATCAAATTCTTGTAACAAGAGAACCCATCAAATAAGTCTAGGTTTATCATCTTTCTTATCCATAAGATATTTAATAGCAGTATGATCAGTGTGAACATTTACTTTTGAATCAACAATGTAAGATCTAAATTTATCACAAGAAAACATCACCGCTAAGAATTCTTTTCAGTAGTAGCATAGTTTCATTGAGCACTATCTTGAGTTTTATTAGCATAATGAATAACATTCCGTTTCTTATCAACTCTTTATCCTAGAACATCACCAACAACATAATAACTAGCATCACACATAATTTCAAAAGGTAAGTTCCAATCAGGTGGTTGAACAATAGGTGCAGAAATTAAGGCTTTCTTAAGTGTTTCAAAGGCTTCTAAACAATCATCATAAAAACAAAAGGAATATCCTTTTGCAAAAGATTCGTAAGAGGCCTAGAAATTTTAGAAAAGTCTTTGATAAATCTCCTATAGAAACCAGCATGACCTAAGAAACTACCAATACCTTTTATATCTTTTGGACATGGAATTTTCTCAATTGCATCAACCTTTGCTTTGTCCACTTCAATACCTCTTTCAAAAATTTTATGACCCAAGACAATGCCTTCATTAACCATAAAGTGGCACTTCTTCCAATACAAGACAAGATTTGTTTGTTCGAATCTCTGCAAAACTCAATCAAGAATGCTTGAAGAATCATCAAAAGACTTCCCATAAACAGAGACGTCGTCCATGAAAACCTCAACAATCTTTTCACAAAAGTCAGAGAATATAGTAGTCATAAATCTTTGAAAAGTAGCAGGTGCATTACATAAACCGAAAGGCATACGTCTATAAGCATAGGTTCCAAAGGGACAAGTAAAAGTGGTCTTTTCTTGATCAGGTTGAGAAACATGTGTGTGCTTAGATGATCCATCAAGGAAGAAAAAATGTGTGTGCTTAGATGATCTTTCAAGCATTTGATCAATAAAAGGCAGAGGGTAATGATCTTTTCTAGTTGCTTTGTTCAATTTTCTAAAATCAATTACCATTCTATAGCCTGTAACAATTCTTTGTGGAATAAGTTCATTCTTATCATTAGGAACAATAGTTATACCTCCTTTCTTAGGGACACAATGAACGAGACTTACCCATCTACTATCAACTATAGGATAGATTATAACTGCTTCGAGAAGTTTTAAGATTTCCGTTGTTACCACTTCCTTCATCTTCAGGTTTAACCGACGTTGGTGATCAACAACGGGTTTAGCGTCAAGTTCCATATTAATTTCGTGCTGACATAGAGTGGGACTAATGCCCTTTAAATCATCAAAAGTATATCCAATAGCAGCTCGGTGCTTCCTTAGAACTTTCAATAATCTCTCTTCTTCATGTTCTGGAAGGTTAGCACTAATAATAATAGGATATATCTCTTTTCATCAAGATAAGCATATTTCAAAGTGTCTGGCAATTGTTTTAATTAAAACACAGGATCACCTTTAGGTGAAGGAGGACCTCCTAGAGTTTCAATAGGCAAGTTGTGTTTAAGCAGAGGACGTTGTTCAAAGAAAATATTATCTATTTTATTCTTTTATGCATATGTAAATCATTTTCATGGTCTAGCAAACATTGTTCTAGAGGATCAGTAGGTGGTACGGCAATAGAATCAAGACCAATTAATTCATCCTTACCAGACAATTATTTTTCATGAAGCTTTCTACTAAACTTGGAAAAATTAAACTCATGAGACTCATCACCAAAACTAACACCGACAGTTTATTTCTTAGCATATATTTTAGCATTAACGGTATTCAAGAAGGGTCTACCAAAGATAATGGGACAAAAGTCATCTTGTGGGGAACCAAGAACAAGAAAATCAGTAGTGTATTTTATTTTCCCACACAAGACTTCAACATCTCAAACAATCCCAATTGGTGATATAGTGTCTTTATTAGCAAGTTTAATAGTAACATCTATGTCTTCTATTTCTGCGGGTGTTATGTCATTCATAATTTCTTGATATAATGTGTAAGGAATAACACTCACACTAGCACCTATGTCACATAAACCATGATAACATTGATCTCCTATTTTAACTAAGACAACGAGCATGCTAGCAACAGGTCTATGTTTATCTTTTTAACAGGTTTGGCAATTCTAGCTGCTTCTTCACAGAAGTAAATAACATGCCCATCTGCATTTTATTCCAAGAGATCTGTAACCATATCAATACTAGGTTCTACTTTTATTTGTTCATCAGGTTTAGGTGTTCTAATATTTGTTAACCACAGTTGAAACTTTAGCATGTTCCTTTATCCTAACAGGGAAAGATGGTTTCTCAATATAAGCAGAAGGAACAACTGGATCAACATTGTAAATAATAGTTTCTTCTTTAACTGGTATCGGTTCTTTGATTTCTTCTTTAATAGGTGGGTGATATTTAAACCACTTCTATTTAGGGAGATCAACATGAGTAGCAAATGATTCACAAAAGGAGGCTACTATCTCAGAGTCAAGTCCATATTTAGTGCTAAACTTTTGAAAAGCATTGGTATCCATAAAAGATTTAATACAATCATAGTTAAGTTTAATACCTGACTTTTTACCTTCATCGAGTTCCCAATCTTCAGAGTTGCGTTTAATTCTTTTCAAAAGATCCCACCGGAACTCAATAGTCTTCTTCATAAAAGATCCAGCACAAGAATTATCGAGCATGGTTTGATCATTACGAGAAAGCCGAGCATAAAAGTTTTGGATAATAATTTCTCCTAAGAGCTCATGATTGGGGCATGAATGTAACATTGACTTAAGCCTCCCCCAAGATAGAGCGATACTTTCACCTTCACGAGGCCAAAAATTATATATATAATTCCGATCACGATGAACTAGATGCATAGGATAATTTTTTTGATGGAACTCCAATTTCAAACGCTTCCCATTCCAAGATCTAATATCCTCGCATAGCCAATACCATGCCAATGCTTTTACCTTCAAAGATAAGCGGAAAACCTTTTTCATAACTTCATCTCTGGTTAAACCTGCAAGCTTGAACAATCCACAAATTTATTCTACATATATCAAATGCATATCAGGATGTTCGGTTCCATCTCCTGCATAAGGATTAGCTATCAGTTGTTCTATCATAACCGAAGTAATTTCATATTCAATATTTTCAGTAGGTGCAGTCGGTTGAGGGGTAGCTAATTGTGGTTCCGGTCGAGGTAAAGATACCCCGAACAAACCCCTCAAAGGATTGTTTTCCATAGTAACAAGTGACAATAAATTTCAGCACACTATATAAATGTTTCCTTACCAAATTCCACTTACCAAAGGCGCTTCACTCCCCGGCAACGGCGCCAGAAAATAGCCTTGATGATCCATAAGTATAGGGGATCAATTGTAGCTCTTTTCGATAAGTAAGAGTGTCGAACCCAACGAGGAGCAGAAGGAAATGACAAGTTGTTTTCAGCAAGGTAATGTCTGCAAGTGCTGAAATTATAAGTAGCAGAGTAGTTTGATAGCAAGGTAATTTGTAACGAGCAAGTAATGTGCTACCTCTTGAGCACTGCGTTGGTTTTCCCCGAAGAGGAATGGATGATGCAGCAAAGTAGCGTAAGTATTTCCCTCAGTTTTTGAGAACCAAGGTATCAATCCAGTAGGAGGCTACACGCTAGTCCCTCATACCTGCACAAAACAAATAAATCCTTGCAACCAACACGATAAGGGGTTGTAAATCCCTACAAGGCCACTTACGAGAGTGAGATCTGATAGATATGATAAGATAATATTTTTGGTATTTTTGTGATAAAGATGCAAAATAAAATAACAGCAAAGTAAAAAGCAAAGGAAATAACTAAGTAGCAGGAGACTAATATGATGCAGATAGACCCGGGGGCCATAGGTTTCACTAATGGCTTCTCTCGAAAGCATAAGTATTCTACGGTGGGTGAACAAATTACTGTTGAGCAATTGATAGAATTGAGCATAGTTATGAGAATATCTAGGTATGATCATGTATATAGGCATCACGTCCGAGACAAGTAGACCGACTCCTGCCTGCATCTACTACTATTACTCCACTCATCGACCGCTATCCAGCATGCATCTAGAGTATTAAGTTAATGAAAACAGAGTAACGCCTTAAGCAA
This sequence comes from Triticum aestivum, assembly GCF_018294505.1. NCBI lineage: Eukaryota > Viridiplantae > Streptophyta > Magnoliopsida > Poales > Poaceae > Triticum > Triticum aestivum. The sequence continues at coordinate 550,699,018 of NC_057806.1, forward strand.
GATGACATGATGTACAGGGATAAACTCATGCAATATGATGAAAACCCCATCTTGTTATCCTCGATGGCAACAATACAATACATGCCTTGCTGCCCCTACTGTCACTGGGAAAGGACACCGCAAGATTGAACCCAAAGCTAAGCACTTCTCCCATTGCAAGAAAGAGACTTGCAAAGATAACCAATGATACATAAAATAATTCAGAGAAGATTCAAATATTGTTCATAGATAGACTTGATCATAAGCCCACAATTCATCGGTCTCAACAAACACACCGCAAAAAGAAGATTACATCGAATAGTTCTCCACAAGAGAGGGGGAGAACATTGTATTGAGATCCAAAAAGAGAGAAGAAGCCATCTAGCTACTAACTATGGACCCGTAGGTCTGAGGTGAACTACTCACACTTCATCGGAGGGGCTATGGTGTTGATGTAGAAGCCCTCTGTGATCGATGCCCCCTTCGGCGGAGCTCCGGAACAGGCCCCAAGATGGGATCTCGTGGATACAGAAAGTTACGGCGGTGGAATTAGGGTTTTGGCTTCGTATCTGATCATTTGGGGGTACGTAGGTATATATAGGAGGAAGGAGTACGTCGGTGGAGCAACAGGGGGCCCACGAGGGTGGAGGGCGCGCCTGGGGGTAAGCGCGCCCCCTACCTTGTGGCCTCCTCTTTTGTGTCTTGATGTAGTGTCCAAGTCTCCCGGGTCTTGTTCATTAAGAAAATCACGTTCCCGAAGGTTTCATTCCGTTTGGACTCCGTTTGATATTCTTTTTCCTCGGAACCCTAAAACAGGCAAAAAACATCAATTCTGGGTTGGGCCTCCGATTAATAGGTTAGTCCCAAAAATAATATAAAAGTGGATAATAAAGCCCAATAATGTCCAAAACAGTAGATAATATAGCATGGAGTAATCAAAAAATTATAGATACGTTGGAGACGTATCAAGCACCCCCAAGCTTAATTCCTGCTCGTCCTCGAGTAGGTAAATGATAAAAATAGAATTTTTGATGCGGAGTGCTACTTGGCATAATTTTATTGTAATTCTTCTTAATTGTGGTATGAATATTCAGATCCGAAAGATTCAAGACAAAATTTTAATATTGACATAAAAATAATGATACTTCAAGCATGCTAACAAAGCGATCATGTCTTCTCAAAATAACATGGCTAAAGAAAGTTATCCCTACAAAATCATATAGTCTGGCTATGCTCCATCTTCACCACACAAAATATTTAAATCATGCACAACCCCGATGACAAGCCAAGCAATTGTTTCATACTTTTGGTGTTCTCAATCTTTTTCAATCTTCACACAATACATGAATGTGAGCCATGGATATAGCACTATAGGTGGAATAGAATGGTGGTTGTGGGGAAGACAAAAAGGGAGAAGATAGTATCACATCAACTAGGCGTATCAACTAGCTATGGAGATGCCCATCAATAGATATCAATGTGAGTAAGTAGGGATTCCATGCAACGGATGCACTAGAGCTATAAGTATATCAAAGCCCAACAAAAGAAACTAAGTGGGTGTGCATCCAACTTGCTTGCTCATGAAGACCTAGGGCATTTTGAGGAAGCCCATCATTGGAATATACAAGCCAAGTTCTATAATGAAAAATTCCCACTAGTATATGGAAGTGATAACATAGGAGACTCTCTATCATGAATATCATGGTGCTACTTTGAAGCACAAGTGTGGTAAAAGGATAGTAACATTGTCCCTTCTCTCTTTTTCTCCCATTTTTTAGTTGGACCTTTTCTCTTTTTTTATGGCCTCTTTTCTTTCTTTCTTTCTTTTTTATTTTTCGTCCGGATTCTCATCCCGACTTGTGGGGGAATCATAGTCTCCATCATCCTTTCCTCACTGGGACAATGCTCTAATAATGATGATCATCACACTTTTATTTTTCTTACAACTCAACAATTACAACTCGATACTTAGAACAAAATATGACTCTATATGAATGCCTCCAGCGGTGTACTGGGATATGCAATGAATCAAGAGTGACACGTATGAAAGAATTACGAATGGTGGCTTTGCCACAAATACGATGTCAACTACATGATCATGCTAAGCAATATGACAATGATGGAGTGTGTCATAATAAACGGAACGGTGGAAAGTTGCATGGCAATTTATCTCGGAATGGCCATGGTAATGCCATAATAGGTAGGTATGGTGGCTGTTTTGATGAAGGTATATGGTGGGTGTATGATACCGGCGAAAGGTGCGCGGTATTAGAGAGGCTAGCAAAGGTGGAAGGGTGAGAAAAGTGCGTATAATCCATGGACTCAACATTAGTCATAAAGAACTCATATACTTATTGCAAAAATCTACAAGTTATCAAAGCAAAGTATTATGTGCATGCTCCTAGGGGGATAGATTGGTAGGAAAAGACAATCAAAAAATAAATCATGCTCCGACTTCATCACATAACGGTTCACCATACGTGCATGGTATGGGAATCACAGACTTTAACACAAGTATTTCTCAAATTCACAACTACACAACTAGCATAACTTTAATATCACCATCTTCATATCTCAAAACAATTATCAAGTATCAAACTTCTCATAGCATTCAACACACTCATAAGGAAGTTCTTTTATTATTCTTGAATACCAAGCATACTGGGATTATTTAAGTAAATTACCATGCTATTTCATACTCTCAAAATAATCTAAGTGAAGCATGAGAGATCAATAGTTTCTATAAAACAAATCCACCACCGTGCTCTAAAAGATATAAGTGAAGTACTAGAGCAAAACTATATAACTCAAAAGATATAAGCGAAGCACATAGAATATTCTAACAAATTCCAAATCATGTATGGCTCTCTAAAAATGTGTGTACAGCAAGGATGATTGTGGTAAAAAAAAAGTAAAGACTCAAATAATACAAGACGCTCCAAGCAAAACACAAATCATGTGGTGAATAAAAATATAGCTCCAAGTAAAGTTACTGGTAGAAGTAGACGAAAGAGGGGATGCCTTCCGGGGCATCCCCAAGCTTTGGCTTTTAGGTGTCCTTAGATTATCTTGGGGGTGCCATGGGCATCCCCAATATTATGCTCTTTCCACTCCTTGTTCCATAATCGATCAAATCTTTACCCAAAACTTGAAAACTTCACAACACAAAACTTAAAGTAGAAAATCTCGTGAGCTCCGTTAGCGAAAGAAAACAAAAGACCACTTCAAGGTACTGTAATGAACTCATTCTTTATTTATAATGGTGTTAAACCTACTGTATTCCAACTTCTCTGTGGATTATAAACTATTTTACTAGCCATAGATTCATCAAAATAAGCGAACAACACACGAAAAACAGAATCTGTCAAAAACAGAACAGTCTGTAGTAATCTGTAGCTAGAGCAAGATCTGCAAACCCAAATATTCTAAAACAAACTTATTGACGTGAGGAATTTATATATTAATCATCTTCAAAAAGAATTAACTAAATAGCACTTTCCAAATAAAAATGGCAGCAGTTCTCGTGAGCGCTAAAGTTTCTGTTTTTTTACAGAAAGTGTAACAAGACTTTCCCCAAGTCTTCCAACGGTTCTACTTGGCACAAACACTAATTAAACACACAAAAACACAAACAAAACATAGTCTAGATAAATTATTTATTGAATAAAAGCAAGGATAAATATTGGGTTGTCTCCCAACAAGCGCTTTTCTTTAAAGCCTTATAGCTAGGCATTGACAATTTTAACGATGCTCACATGAAAAGACAAGAATTAAAGAACAAAGAGAGCATCATAAAACATGTGACAAACACATTTAAGTCTAAAATACTTCCTATGCATAGGCATCTTATAAGCAAACAAATTATCAAGGCAAGAAAAAACTGGCATATGCAAGGAAGCGGAAAGAAACAATAGCAATCTCAACATAACGAGAGGTAATTTAGTAACATGAAAATTTCTATCACCATATTTTCCTCTCTCATAATAATTATATGTAGGATCATAAGCAAATTCAACAAAATAGCTATCACATAAAATATTTTCAACATGATCCACATGCATGCGAAGTTGACACTCTTACAAGATAGTGGGACTAACATTAACTAAAGTCATGACCTCTCCAAACCCACTTTCAATAATATTGCAAACACTATTATTAATCTCATATTCATCATGGGGCTTAAATAAATTTTCAAGATAAAAGAAGAATCACCCCAATCATGATCATTGCAACAAATAGTAGTCATAGAAAAACTAGCATCCCCAAGCTTAGGGTTTTGCATATCATTAACACAATTGACATTAAGAGAATTTTAATAACATCATTGCATTCATGCTTTTCATTGAAGGAACTATCAAGTATGGGTGCAATAGCAACGATCTCATGTTTAACATAAGGAACTATAGCAAATTCATATTCATAAATATTGGCATCATGGCCACAAGAATAGCAAGCATCATGTTCATCAAGGGATATTTCATCCAAAGCAGGAGTCATTCTTTCAATAAATTCTTGGACATAGACAGTATGAGCAAAGTTTTCATTGCAATATTTAAGTATGACGGAATTTTCAGATTTATTGAGAGTAAAATCATACTTTTCAATCAAAGAAGCAACTTCATGAGCACCCTTAAAAATGACAAATTCTTCAATTTGTTTGATATCATAGTAACTATAAACACCCTTTGCATAAGAAGATAAGATTTCATTATCATCGAATTCACATAGGCAGGGGAGGTGTTTTTAGGGTTCTTAGAGCAACAAGTAAAATCACAAATTTCACAAAGATTCCAAGCATAGCATAGCAAGCTATTTATATGATACCATAAGAGCTTCCCTTTTTAAAAAAACGATGACGCACAAAATGAGCATGCTCATCTAAAGATTTCCCATCAACTAGGCTAGTTGGAGTTTCAGCACGAGCGCATAAGGATCGAAGATGATCCAAGTAGAACACTTTAAGTGGATCTATATCAATAGATTATTAGCAAGCAAAGATGCAAGCAAATGGAAGGCACATGGTAACACAAGCAAACAAGCAACGGGAAAAAGAGGCAAATGGAGAAAGAGATGGAGGATAGAGAGAGAGGGCGAATAAAACGACAAGGGTGAAGTGGGGGAGAGGAAAACGAGAGGAAAATGGCAAATAATGTAATGCGGGAGATAAGGGTATGTGAAGGATACTTGGTATATTGACTTTTGCGTAAACCTCCTCGGCAACGGCGCCAGAAATCCTTCTTGCTACCTCTTGAGCACTGCGTTGGTTTTCCCCGAAGAGGAAGGGATGATGCAGCAAAGTAGCATAAGTATTTCCCTCAGTTTTTGAGAACCAAGGTATCAATCTAGTAGGAGGCTACGCGCCAGTCCCTCGTACCTGCACAAAACAAATAAATCCTCGCAACCAACGGGATAAGGGGTTGTCAATCCCTACATGCCCACTTATGAGAGTGAGATATGATAAGATAATATTTTTGGTATTTTTGTGATAAAGATGCAAAGTAAAATGAAAGCAAAGGAAATAACTAAGTAGTAGGAGACTAATATGATGAAGATAGACCTGGGGGCCATAGGTTTCACTAGTGGCTTCTCTCGAAAGCATAAGTATTCTACGGTGGGTGAACAAATTACTGTTGAGCAATTGGCAGAATTGAGCATAGTTATGAGAATATCTAGGTATGATCATGTATATAAGCATCACGTCCGAGACAAGTAGACTGACTCCTGCCTGCATCTTCTACTATTACTCCACTCATCGACCGCTATCCAGTATGCATCTAGAGTATTAAGTTAATGAAAACAGCATAACACCTTAAGCAAGATGACATGATGTAGAGCGATAAACTCATGCAATATGATGAAAACCCTATCTTGTTATCCTCGATGGCAACAATACAATGCATGCCTTGCTGGCCCTACTGTCACTGTGAAAGGACACCGCAAGATTGAACCCAAAGCTAAGCACTTCTCCCATTGCAAGAAAGATCAATCTAGTAGTCCAAACCAAACTTATAATTCGAAGAGACTTGCAAAGATAACCAATCATACATAAAAGAATTCAGAGAAGATTCAAATATTGTTCATAGATAGACTTGATCATAAACCAACAATTCATCGATCTCAACAAACACACCGCAAAAAGAAGATTACATCAAATAGTTCTCCACAAGAGAGGGGGAGAACATTGTATTGAGATCCAAAAAGAGAGAAGAAGCAATCTAGCAACTAACTATGGACCCGTAGGTCTGAGGTGAACTACTCACACTTCATCGGAGGGGCTATGGTGTTGATGTAGAGGCCCTCTATGATCGATGCCCCCTTCGGCGGAGCTCCAGAACAGGCCCCAAGATGGGATCTCGTGGATACAAAAAGTTACAGCGGTGGAATTAGGGTTTTGGCTCCGTATCTGATCGTTTGGGGGTACATAGGTATAGATAGGAGGAAGGAGTACGTCGGTGGAGCAAAAAGGGTCCCACGAGGGTGGAGGGTGCACTTGGGGGGGGGGGGTAGGCATGCACCCCTACCTCGTGGCCTCCTCTTTTGTGTCTTGACGTAGGGTCCAAGTCTCCCGGGTCTTGTTCGTTAACAAAATCACGTTCCCGAAGGTTTCATTCCGTTTGGACTCCGTTTGATATTCCTTTTCCTCGAAACCCTAAAATAGGCAAAAAAACAGCAATTCTGGGCTGGGCCTCCGGTTAATAGGTTAGTCCCAAAAATAATATAGAAGTGGATAATAAAGCCCAATAATGTCCAAAACAGTAGATAATATAGCATGGAGCAATCAAAAAATTATAGATATGTTGGAGACGTATCATAATGATAGTAGTAACAAAAGTGCATCAAGGTAGCCCAATCCTTTTGAGGCAAAGGACAGGCCAAAATGGTTTCTTATGATAAGCAAAGCGTTCTTGAGGGCACACGGGAATTTCATCTAGTCACTTTCACCATGTTGGTTCGATTTGTGTTCGCTACTTTGATAATTTGATATGTGGGTGACCAATGCTTAGGTTATGTACTTACTTGAACAAACCTCCTACTTATGATTAACCCTCCCGCAAGCATCCGCAACTACGAGAAAAGTATTAAGAATAAATTCTAACCATAGCATTAAACTTTTGGATCCAATCGGTCCCTTACGAAATAGCGCATAAACTTGGGTTTAAGATTCTGTCACTCTCGCAACCCATCATCTAATTGCTACTCTACAATGCATTCCCTTAGGCCCAAATATGGTGAACTGTCATGTAACCGACGTTCACATGACACCACTAAGGGAATGATACGTCTCCAACGTATCTATAATTTTTGATTGCTCCATGCTATATTATCTACTATTTTGGACTATGTTGGGCTTTATTTTCCATTTTTATATTATTTTTGGGACTAACCTATTAACCGGAGGCCCAGCCCAGAATTGCCGTTTTTTGCCTATTTCAGTGTTTCGAAGAAATGGAATATCAAACGGAGTCCAAACGGAATGAAACCTTCGGGAATGTGATTTTCTCACCGAACGTGATCCAGGAGACTTGGACCCTATGCCAAGGCATCAGAGAGGCAGTCACGAGGGTGGGGGCGCCCCCCTAGGGCGCGCCCCCCACCTCGTGGGCCCCTCGGAGCTCCACCGATGTACTCCTTCCTCCTATATATACCTACGTACCCCCAAACAATCAGAATAGGAGCCAAAAACCTAATTCCACCGCCGCAACTTTCTGTATCCATGAGATCCCATCTTGGGGCCTGTTCCGGAGCTCCGCCGGAGAGGGCCGTCATCATGGAGGGCTTCTACATCACCATAGCCTCTCCGATGAAGTGTGAGTAGTTTACCTCAAACCTTCGTGTCCATAGTTAGTAGCTAGATGGCTTCTTCTCTCTTTTTGGATCTCAATACAAAGTTCTCCCCCTCTCTCGTGGAGATCTATTCGATGTAATCTTCTTTTTGCGGTGTGTTTTGTTGAGACCGATGAATTGTGGGTTTATGATCAAGTCTATCTATGAATAATATTTGAATCTTCTCTAAATTCTTTTATGTATGATTGGTTATCTTTGCAAGTCTCTTCGAATTATCTGTTTGGTTTGGCCAACTAGATTGGTAGTTCTTGCCATGGGAGAAGTGCTTAGCTTTGGGTTCGATCTTGCGGTGTCCTTTCCCAGTGACAGAAGGGGCAGCAAGGCACGTATTGCATCGTTGCCATCGAGGATAACAAGATGGGGTTTATTTCATATTGCATGATTTATCTCTCTACATCATGTCATCTTGCTTAAGGCGTTACTCTGTTTTTAACTTAATACTCTAGATGCATGCTGGATAGCGGTCGATGAGTGGAGTAATAGTAGTAGATGCAGAATTGTTTCGGTCTACTTGTCACGGACGTGATGCCTATATACATGATCATGCCTAGATATTCTCATAACTATGCTCAATTCTGTCAATTGCTCAACAGTAATTTGTTCACCCACCGTAGAATACTTATGCTCTTGAGAGAAGCCACTAGTGAAACCTATGGCCCCCGGGTCTATTCTCATCATATCAATCTCCATTACTTTAATCTTGCTTTGCTTTTTACTTTGCTTTTACTTTTCACTTTGCATCTCTATACCAAAAATACCAAAAATATTATATCTATCAGAACGCACTCTCGTAAGTGACCGTGAAGGGATCGACAACCCCTAATCGCGTTGGTTGCGAGTAGCTATCATTTTGTGCAGGTACGAGGGACTTGAGCGTGGCCTCCTACTGGATTGATACCTTGGTTCTCAAAAACTGAGGGAAATACTTACGCTACTCTGCTGCATCATCCCTTCCTCCTCGGGGAAAACCAAGGCAAGCTCAAGACGTAGCATGGAATCACAACATACATACTATAAAAATATCGAACACATATCAAGTTCACATGATTACTTGCAACATGATTTCCCCCGTGACCTGAAGAACAAAACTAACTGCTCACAAATGATAATAATGCTCAGGATCAGAGGGTTATTAAATAGCATATTCGATCTGAACATATAATCTTCCACCAAATAAACCATATAGTAATCAACTACAAGATGTAATCAACACTACTAGTGACCCACAAGCACCAATCTATAGTTCCGGTAATAAGATTGAACACAAGAGATGAACTAGGGTTTGAGATGAGATGGTGATGTTGAAGATGTTGATGGACATTGACCTCCCCAAGATGGGAGAGTTGTTGGTTATGATGATGATGACGATGATTTCCCCCTCGAGGAGGGAATTTCCCGCAGCGGAATCGCTCCGCCGGAGGGCAAAAGTGCTTCTACCCAAGTTCCGCCTCGAGATGGCGGCGCTCCATCCCGAAAGTCCTTTCCTTATTTCTTTTCTAGGTCAAAATGACTTGTATACTAGAAGATGGGCACCGGAGGTGGGCGT